>NW_016107395.1:8199273-8369797 GCF_001604975.1 Cebus imitator
TTTTTTTGAGATGGAGTTTCACTCTTATTGCCCAGGCTGGAGTGTAATGGTGCAATCTCAGCTCACAGCAACCTCTGCCTCCCAGTTCAAGCAGTTCTCCTGCCTCAGCCTCCCTAGCAGCTGGGACTACAGGCATGCCCCACCACGCCTGGCTAATACTGCGTTTTTAGTAGAGACAGGGTTTCTCCATGTTGGTCAGGCTGGTGTTCAACGCCTGACCTGAGGTGATCTGCTTGCCTCAGCCTCCCAAAGTGCTGGGATTATAGGCATGAACCACCACGCCCAGCCTGGGATTTTCTTTTCTATTGCATCATCAGGCTACAAATTTTCTGAACTTTTATGTAAAACTGAATGCCTTTAACAGCACTCAAGTCACACCTTGAATGCTTTGCTGCTTAGAAATTTCTTCCACCAGATACCCTAAATCATCTCTCTCAAGTTTAAAGTTCCACAGCTCTCTAGAGCAGGGCCAAAATTCTCCCAGTCTCTTTGCTAAAACATAACAAGAGTCACCTTTGCCCCAGTTCCCAATAAGTTCCTCATCTCCATCTGAGACCACCTCAGCCAGATCCCTATTGCTCATATTATCAGCATTTATGTCAAAGCCATTCAACAAGTCTCTAGGAAGTTCTAAACTTTCCCACATTTTCCTGTCTTTTTCTGAGCCCTCTAAGCTGTTCCAACCTCTGCCTGTTACTCAGTTCCAAAGTCACTTCCACATTTTCAGGTATCTTTTCAGCAGTGCCCTAATCTACTGGTACCAATTTACTGTATTAGTCTGTTTTCATGCTGCTGATTAAGACATGCCTGAGACTGGGCAATTTACACAAGAAAGAGGTTTATTGAACTTACAATTCCACATGGCTGGCGAGGCCTTACAATCATGGCAGAAGGTAAGGAGGAGCAAGTCACATCTTATGTGGATGGTAGCAGGCAAAATAAAAGCTTGTGCAAGGCAACTCCCATTTTAAAACCATCAGATCTCATAAGTCCGATTCACTATCACAAGAAAAACACAGGAAAGACTTGCCCCCTAATTCAATCATCTCTCACCAGGTCCCTCCCACAACACATGGGAATTACCAGAGCTACAAAATAAATTTGGGTGGGGACACAGAGCCAAACCATATTAAAGTTATTTTCGTATCTTTGTTATATCTTCCATGTGTCTCCTCACGATGTTCATACTTTCTTTTAAATTTATCATCTTGGATAATTTTTATCATCTCTGATATTTCTGGGTCTATTTTCCCTGATTGATTTTTCTCCTGACAATGATTCACATGTGTTGGCTTCTTTGCCTATCTAGTAATTTTTGGTTGCATGCTGGACGTGTGTGTGTGTGTGTGTGTGTGTGTGTGTGTGTGTGTGTGTGACATGTTAAGCACCTGGATTTTGTTTTTTCCTTTAAAGAGAGCTGGAGTTCATTTTAACAGACAGCTAAATTACTCGTATATCAACTGGATTATTTTGAGGTTTGGCTTTTAGATCTGCTAGAATGTGTCTAATGTAACATTTACTACAGGGCTAATTTGGCCCATCTATTAAGGCTTGATCTTTCTAGGGTATCTACTTAATGCTTCAGGTGTTTAATAAGAACTTTTCACTCAAGTTGGCCTAATCCTAAAACTTTCTTGCCTTCTATAAGTTCTAGACATTGTTCAGCTCACAAATCCCTAGCAGTTTTTTGCTCAGCTTCATGTAGTTTCATTGCATGCATGAATGTCTTAGTATTCAGCAACAGACTCAAGGAAACTTCTATGCAGGTTCCTGAAGCTCTTTCTCTGCATGATTTTTTTCACCTCTGATACTCAGTCCTGAAAATTCCTGTTGCTTCAACTGTTATTAATTCTCTGTTTCCTCAACTAAGTTAAACTGATGTATTTTTTGGACCTCCTTCCTACACAATAATCCATAAGTACCAGACAGAAACCACAGAAATCATGAAGTATTTTAAATCTGTTTTTCTTTTCCTAGAGATCATAACTTTATGCTGTCTGAAAAGTGCTGTTTCATGTATTTCCTCAGTTTCCTAATTGTTTATAGCAAGCTATAGAAGTGGTAAAAAACAGGGCTGGAATTAAGGTGGGATCTTTAGCACATTACTTTTAAGGAGGCATTCACTCCCAAGGTGGTGCAAGTGTAAGATCATCATTCAAGAGTGAGTGCTTTCTTAAATTTTGTACTATAAGCATCTTTCTTGCCACACCTTAGTTCTAGTCTTAGTGAGTACATTATGAAACAAAGAAAAATTATCCAAGCCTTTGTAATACACACGATAACCAAAAGATGTTATTCATCATACATAAGGCTCTAATAAATCCAAAAGAAAACTATAAAACTAGCTAAGTAGTGCATGGTCAGAAGCAAAAGTCTGCACATGTAACATTTTTAAAATTTATACCAGTACACCCCTCAAGAAATATCATACCGATTTTAATTCTCATCAGCAATACATGAAAGTTTTCAATTCTCAACATCCTTGCAGATAAGTTTTTGAGTCTTTTAAATTTTTGCTCATTTAGTAGGTAAAAAAATGTCTGTTGTTTTAAGTGATATATCTTGAGTAACTGCATGAAGCATTTTTTATTTATAAGTCAAATGTATTCTTTTTACAGATGCCTGTTTATAATTTTTTTTTCTGATTTTTATAGGTGATGGGCTTGTGAGAATAAGACTAGAAGTTTTGGGACAGGATAGTTTGGAGAAAAAGTAAATGAATGAATCTATGGGAGCAGGCATAAAGCACTGTCTACCAGAATTCTTTCTAGGGTGTTAAATTCTATATCAAGAAAGAATGCTCCCTTGTCCAGTTGTATGCTGTGCCTTCCTTAATCCAGCGTCTTCAGGATTCATTCCAATGTATACTCTTCCAAACCTGCTGGCACACATGCTTCAGCTTCTTCAGCATAGTACGCCTCTTCTTTTTTAGCAGACTGGCACCTTCAAGCCTGGTTATGCTGGGTTTGATTCTTGCTCCCAGTCTCTGAGATTTGACTCTGGTTACCTAAAAGGGAATTTCATCTAGATCCTGATAAAGAACAAGCTCTTGTAAGCTCTGGCTCATTTGAGGCCTTTGCATGATGTTAAAACAAGGAGAAATCACTACTTTCTTTTTTTTATTTTTTTGTTTTGAGACCGAGTCTCACTCTGTCATCCAGGCTAGAGTGCAGTGGTGTGATCTCGGCTCACTGCAACCACCATCTCCAGAGCTCAAGCAATCCTCCTGCCTCAGCCTCCAGAGTAGCCAAGATTACTGGCACGTGCCATCAAGCTTGGCCAATTTTTTGTATTTTTAGTAGAATCGGAGATTCACCATGTTGGCCAGGCTGATCTTGAACTCCTGACCTCCGGTGGTCCACCCGCCTTGGCCTCCCAAACTGCTAGGATTACAGGCGTTAGCCACTGTGCCCAACTGAAATCATTATTTTCTAATGGGGAGCATTGACCATTTCCACAGAACCTAAGATTTCAGAGGACTCTGAGAAGTCAGGATTCTGAAGAGAATCTACCCAGATTTTCCCATCCTAATTCTCAGAGTCCCACTCATTTCATATTAGTTTTCTGAGCTTGATGTAAAATATCTTTCTGGAGATAATAATTCAACCTTCTCTTAAGTCTTACTACTCTTCTGTTAACTCTAGGCCTGGTCTTCGACTCTGTCCTCTGGTTGCAGGAGATTAAGGATTTCCTTGAATGCTCGCTAGGAGACAATCTGGCTCATACATTTTCATCATCAATTGATGGATAATCACCCTATGCCTGTCACCACCTCTCCAATGACTCAACGGTGTACAGGAAGTCCAAAGAAGACCATGGTTATCATAGGTACCATGTCCCTCATATACCTCAAATGCCAAAAATATTTTGTCCCCTGGTGTGTCCCCTTCCAGTTGTATGCCACATTAGTTCATCCCTGGTGAGAATTTTAACAATAGCACTTCACTTACATGCCAAGGATTATCTGCATCCACTTGCCACCAGTGATGGTGTTCACAATGTCAACCTACCAGTGAGTGATCCATTTTAGTGGAGGGTTTCCAGAATCCATCCTATCCCACTGGCTTGCATTCATTTTCTGAAGACAGAGATGGAGGGCTGCATGCAGCTTGCTAGAGTAGTGCTCTTGTGAGATACACCTGTAAAGAAGTGAAGAAGACAGGAGTGGAGGAGAAGGCAAAAAGTTGAGCTGACCTGCCATGAAGTTTAACTCAGACAACCTTCTGAGAAACTCTGGAACCATGATAGTTCTTCAGAATTGTATTAAGACAACAGTTTTGGGCTTTTAAATGTCTGGACTTTGACTTCTGGGCACCCCATGGGAAAGAGATAAACTTGAGTTTAAGGCAATTTCCTTTTGCCAAGGGCAATTCCCATGCACGAATCAACTATGAGGCTTCAAAAGCTGAAATGCTGAGCAACTGGGAAAGGGCCTTGAAGAGGGGATCTAGATGGAACAGCAAAGAATGTTTCCCCTTTTTCCTTATTTCTGCCTCTCTGCTGCTCAGTTATGCGGTGGTGCCTAAACATGTGTTTTAAGGATGTTTTTAAGACAACAGACTAAGACAGAGCAAAAGCATGAATTATACCAGCTATTTGACTATTGTCTCTCCAAAACCTACTTCCTGTACTATGATCTACAGTGCTGGTGCTGAGACTCTGCAAATATATTTTTCCCAAATTTATTTGCCAGCTTCTTTGTAATCTTATCTCAATCTCATTGCATCCCTTAAGAGGTATTGGCAACATCCAGGTCATACTCCCTCCTCAGAGGTCTAAGCTCCACAGAAACCCTCCCTTGATTTTTTTTTTTTTTTTTTTTTTTTTCTTTTTTTTTTTTTTTTTTTTTTTTTTTTTTTTTCCTGAGACAGAGTTTCACTCTGTTGCAAAGGCTGGAGTGATGTGACCTTGGCTCACTGCTGCAACTTCTGCCTCCTGGGTTTAAGGGATTCTCCTGCCTCAGCCTCTCAAGTAGCTTGGATTACAGGCAACTGCCACCACACCCAGCTAATTTTTGTGCTTTTAGTAGAGATGAAGTTTCACCATGTTGGTCAGGCTGGTCTTGAACTCGACCTCAAGTGATCCACCTGCCTTGGCCTCCCAAAGTGCTGGGATTATAGGCGTAAGCCACCGCCCCAGCCTCCCTTGATTTCTTACCCCGAGTTCTGTTTTCCAAGCCCTAAGCGATGGTGATACGGACAGGACACAGGGAATACTCGATTAAAGAGGGCAGTTCCCTGGGAAAGGCCTCATCCACATGCCTGGACACCAGTGTCCCTAAATGAGGACAGCCATTCCTGTTTTTGCATCCAAAAAGCTGCGTTTTAGCCCACCACAACCCCTGTCTTACACCCATGTTAAACCTGAACTCCAGGCTCCAGAAGCAGAGAAGGAGACAGGAGATGAGCAGATGAATGGCAGAATGGCACAGCAAAGAAAGGGAGAAGAGAAGGAGCATCTGAGTTCTGAGAGGAGTTAGACTAGGGGTGGTCAAAGAGGAGTTCGGCCACTGGACAGCCAAACTCCCGGGGAAGATCGCCTTCCCACTCCATCCCTGTCCCAGCTCCCCATCCATCTCATTGAGAGCCACCTCCACCACTCAATAAAACCCCTGCATTAATCCTGCAAGTCTGTGTGTGACCCAATTCTTCCAAGATGCTGGACAAGAGCTCAGGATACAGAAAGCTGCCAAACTGGCCCTCTGCCCTTGCAAAAAGGCAGAGAGGGTCCACTGAGCTGGTTAACACTCAAGCCATCTGCTGATGACAAGCTGAAGTAATCCATTGTAACACACCCACTTGGGCTTTGGGAGTTGCAGACACCCACCCCTAGACACTACTAGTGGTGAAGGTGGAGCGCAAAGCATTTGCCCCAGCTCCTGCATCTTTCCCATTTGTGTGGTCCCACTCCCGTAAAAGATTTGAGCTCCCAGCAGCTGAACAGAGTGCAACACCCCTGTCACATGTCTGCAAGGTGGCAGGGGCCTGGGAACTCTCCCACCTCAAAGGTAGCTGCTTTTTACAATTATTATCTCTGGGCTGTTGCTGAGTTTCCCTTCTGTTTTTTCAGGTTTTCAATTCCTCTGAAACCAATCTCCTATATTCAATTTTCTCTGTCAAAATACCTCCTGCGATTTGTTTTCTTGACACATTCTGCCTGAAACAGTTGTTGGTGAAAAGAAAAGAAGGAGAAGGTAGTAGTGTTCCCTGAGCTTGAGAAGAATTTTGATAATTTGGAACAGCTCCTTTGGTGAGTTAGTGAAAGAATTTGTTGTGCTGAACTGAAAGCTATCTACAAATTTTCAGTAGCAGCATTTGTGTAATGGGATCACTGTTTCTGACAGTCAAGTTGTAAGAGGAGAAAAGGCAAACATTTGAGTTGACTAAAGGTTTACCCAGCAGATACATATCAGAAGGGCAGGGGGGCAAAATTATTGAGGATGCTGTCAGAAAGCAGTTTTAAGTCAGAAATCACCCTGAATAAAGTCCAATACACGATAAAACTTTTTTCACAGATAAATTGAACTGTATAAGCCATATAAATAGAACTTGATATCAAAGCTATCTTATACTAATGCTTGGAAGTGATAAGACTATATTGTTTTTTCAAATCTAAAGTTTCAATGATGTAATTGTATTATCATATGAGCAAATATTTCATAAAATCTTTGCTAAGCAAAACTAGTTCATTGCTATGGAGTCATCATTTGGATTCCGTTTAGGTTACATGCAGTTAATAAAGAAATAAATAGCTGAACTCTGTTTTGCCTCTTATATCTCACTTCCTTTGCCAAACACTCAAAGCTCAGGGAGGATCACTTGAGCACAAACTGTTGCACATTTCCAGCATAAGAGCTGATTCTGTCATCTTGTATTGTGTAATAAGACTCTGGAGAACTACCTTGCCAGAGTTAAGACTGTCTCTCTCAGCAAAACTTACCATTTGCTATTGCAAAATATGATTGAAGACAACTCATAATATTGGGGTATATAATTAAGGAAACTTTTAAAAATGATATTTCTGACAAAGATCATAGCCCCATGATCCACCCTTACCTATACCTCAATTCCTTTAAGGGAGTTAAATTGTATGTGGGAAACAATCTCTAGGACACCGCCCAGTTGCTCCTCCTCTGATACAGACATTGATCCTTCAAAGAACACATTCTCCTCCAACCCAGTTAAGCTCGGTTCCTGCATTGGCAACACTTATCACTTATTTCTCAGATGGAACTAGAGATGTTTCTAAGGGTTGTTCACACTCCCTATCTAATTAATTGCACTAGGGGAAGAAAAACACCTTTTATTATGTTGAGAAAGCATGTCTCCTTGTTGGCAATAAACACAATTCTTTTAATCAATTAAAGACATTTCTGTTTCGTTGTGGCATTTTTGGTTGGAAAACAGCAAACTCCATTTAAATAAAACCAAGAAAATTGCATCTTGAATTGGGCTCTTCCATACTCCCTGAAGATCTTCATATATTCCAGAGTATTTCAGACCAATGAGTATTTGCTGAAACTGGTCAAGGTGGGAAAGCAAGAGAGCGTATTAGAAAATGGCAAAGTCTCCACACAAGGAGCAACCTGAGAGATTGTAAAATGACACGCCCTGTGAAAAAGACTTTCCAGGTGAAAGGCACCACAGACTGGGTTTGGGAAGGAACTTGCACTCGAATGTTAATTAGCCCAGGTGTTCATGTTGTCCATTAGTGTGTAACAAACTACCCCAAAATACGGTGATCTAAAACAACAATCATCTGTTTGTTCGAGATTCTGCAATCTGAGGATGAATGCAGTTCAATGTTTCGTTGGTTTCATCTGGGGTCTCTCATGTGTCTACAGTTGTCTGGGGATTGACTAAGACTGGAAAATCCAAAATGGACTTATACCTCTGGTGCTTCATTTGTCACTGGATCTCCATAAATTGTAAATATTACATCTTCTTACAATTGTATGTTTTCTTAGTTTCATTTAAGTGAACTTTCTCACCAGGGATACTTTTTTCTACCCTAAGTATTCCAAAGCACCCTGTGCATTGGCCCCAAACCCCAATATCATGGCTGTATTTTAACTGCCCTTTACCTCTCTGTGTCCTTACTTCCCACCCATCCTACTTCGGCTTCAGCCCTTACTCCTTCCCCTCTGCTAAAACACAGATTAGATGTCAGTTGCTTAAGAGCAGACTCTTCTTGTTCATGGCTTTATTCCCAGTTTCTGACACAGTGCCTGGAACAGAGTAAGTGATCAATATGCAGCTGTGAAGGAAGTATGACTAAATATCAAAATCATGAATAGAAAGTAAAAATAAAAATTGCATTCCACCCCAATGGAATTTCCACAAATAAATAACAGAAGTCATTCAAAAGGACATAAAGTCAAAGGGTTCAAGTGGAGAGTCATTACAATGAGGTAATGGTAGCATTTGATAAAAATCCGTTGTTTCACAAGCACATTTGATCAAATTATGTTTCTTCAAGAAAAATAAAAAAGTACAGAATGCACCATTTAATAAAGAGAGATGAAACAATAATATTAGTGTAGAATTTTTCACCATGTCTGAGTATATGAGAAATATAACAAAGTCATTTTAAGCCTAAGAGGTCTTTTTTAATCTAAGCTTATTTTCACCATTTATTTGATCATAAACTAGTCTCTAATTTTTATTTTCTGGACATCATGATGGATAAAGCAATGAATGAAAAAAACACTTAGTAAAACAAGAGAAAACAAGTGGTTATTATCTAATCTTTTAGTCTCCAAAATTGTAAAACTTCCCAGGATTTTATATTTTGCAGTGAAAGCCCTTTTTTTGCCAGCTACATCTTTACTCACTTGGTTAACTTCTATTCTTTCTTCAATATTCAGGTAACCTTTTATCCATTCTAAGAAGTCTTCTAGAAATCATTCTGACTGTATTAGGTAACATCTCACAGACTCCCCAAGTGCTATCTCCTTCTAGCATTGTGACACCCCATTAAAATGATATATTCACTCGCTCCTTAGATTACAACCTCCTTGAATGCAAGGAGAGTACCTAATATTCAACAGACACTCAATAAATGTTTGTGGAAGAAAAGAATGATGGGAGAAGGACCATGTACCATTACATGGTCACTGAGGTGGTACACCAGGGTACTGATAATCATTCAATACAACTGAAAGGATGCTACGAGTCACAGGTTTTGTTCATCTTACCTGAATATGTTGTTCTGAATATATTTCCACGTTCTCCCATCCAATCATGATCCATGAGTCACTGTTATGATGACCGATTCCCTCAGGAGATGAGGGAGAGCAAAGGCATAGGGAATGAGAAGACTAGGGAGGGAGTATGAAAAAGGAGTGGAGAATAGCCCAGGAATCATCCCCTCCTAAGTGGAAATTACTTCCAACCCTTACCAATGATGATAAATTAACACTTATTTATTGAGGACTTCTCTAGCATACACCATGCTAAGCAACCCCAAGCCTTGCTTCTTTTCATCCTGGCAAAATGCCTATGAGCTACATGTGCATGAGAAAAACAGAATTCAGTTATATGTTGGGGAAGGAGCAGAAGCTTGGATTGAGTTTACTTCTGGCTGAATCCATAAACTCATACTCCCTTTTTGCCACTACACTATGTGGCTCCAGCATCCCTAAGCCAGCAAAGAAGTTCTTATCTTCCTACTAAAACCTGCCCCCTGAGTCTAGAAATGGCAAGTATAAAAGTTCTTTCAAAAGACTGGGATTATTATTCTACTGTTTCCTAATAATTTATTTACTTACTTTGACAACAAACACATCCTCAGACTTTAAAGTCTCCAGTCTATTTAAGAGAGAGAAGGCAAAATTCTCTGCTGAAATTTTAGTCTATTTCCACTTCAGAAGGCAACACTAGAGTCAGATAATGATCAAATTGTCACTTTGGTATTGGCACAGCTAGATTGGAGAACGTGGCATGGAATCAAAAGTCTACTTCCCCATCCCAGTACTGAACTTACCACCCAGTCACTGGCAAAACAGTTGCACAACCCAGTAACTGTGGCCACTCTCCTAGTCCGCCCCCAACTTCCCATCTCCCCTATTCCCAGAAAGGTAGGAACAGGGTCAGCTACACAATTTGCAAGGTCCGAGGCAAAATAAATACGTGGGACCCTTTGGTCAAAACCAGGAAGAAGTGCTGTTAAAGATAATATGCAAAAGGTTTTTCTTTTTTCTGAGATGTCACTCTTAACTTGTGGTTTTATTTGCTACTTAATATCATTCTAAGTAAATAAAAATGAGAATTTTCTATTATTAGCAGTGCCGAATAGTTATTACCAAAAATTATTTTGATCTATGATCTGACAATTTAAGAACTCCTAAAATGTTGTCAAATGCAAAGAGTTGAAAACATCTGATTGCAAAATCTATTACCAATTCATTTGAGTCATTCACTTTCTCATAATCAACATTTATCAAATGATTATTAATTAAATCTGTTACCCTTTCA
This sequence comes from Cebus imitator, assembly GCF_001604975.1. Classification (NCBI taxonomy): domain Eukaryota; kingdom Metazoa; phylum Chordata; class Mammalia; order Primates; family Cebidae; genus Cebus; species Cebus imitator. The sequence goes on from NW_016107395.1 coordinate 8,209,749, forward strand.
GTTAGAGTCCTCTTGTATAGCATGATATGCTAACAGAGAATATAAAACCTAAATTATCATAAATTGTACATTATTTTTTCAATATAATTTTTATTTTATTTATTTATTTATTTGTTGAGACAGGGTATCACTCTGTTGCCAGGTTGGAGTGCAGCTTCAACCTCCCAGCCTCAAGTGATACTTCCACCTCAGCATCCCCAGTACCTAGGACCACAGGCACGTGCCACCACACTTGGCTAAATCTTGTTGTTGTTTGTAGAGACGGGGTTTCACCGTGTTGCCCAAGCTGGTCTTGAACTCCCGTGTTCAAGCCATTCTTCTACTTTGCTCTCCCAAAGTGCTGGTATTACAGGTATGAGTCACCATGCCAGATCTCCAATATAATGTTTAAAATAGACTCTTCTTATTTTATGTATTTTGAATACATTTTTGCCATATGTTTAGAGCTGCAGATTTGTCATTTTTATCACACAGCTTTATAGAAAGTCTCCATCATACAACTTTATTGGCAAACCCAATAATGGTTGTCAAGTGTTTCAGCTAAGTCAGACTTATTTTCTTGCAGAAAAAAAGCTAACTTTACATTAAAATAAACATGTTAATATGAGTTTTATAGACTATAAAATCATGGAGAAATAAATATACAGGAAAAATATTATAAGGTAAATTACAAAAAGCAATCAAGTCAAACTTATATGGTATAATCCAATATAAGAAATTTAGCTATTTATAAAATGTTATAAACAAGATTAATCTTGTTACTTAATTTGTAACAAATTCAATGTTTTGTGTAAATAAATTGTAAATTATTCATTAATCGGGGAGTATAACTGAGTGTGTTTATGTATCAAACTTCAGTGTTTGCCTTCAAGGAATAATGAAATGAAAACCATTTCTAAAAATCAAAAATAATTTTAGTAATTTAATTATATATCATGATCAAAACTTTTCCATGTGGTAGTAAAGGAAAAAGGTATATACAGTTAAAAACTGTTAAGATCAGTACATGGCATATACATTTTTTCTTAATAAAAAATTGAAAATATAAAAATATTAATAAAGGATTAAGAATATAAAATGAATATTATTTAATGTTAGTGTATTAAATAAATGTTAATTAATGTTGAATATTAAAGTCACCATTTTATAAAATGAAATAAGATAATTGGCTAATTGGAGTATTTTACGATAAGATTTATTATAATAACTACCATGTTAAAAAGACACACTGAATCTAAAATAAGTCACATAAGATTTTTTTATCTCTTGGTTTTAGTCAAGTTATCTGAAATATTTCTGTAGTTTTATAAAATATTTCATTTACATTTAAAAGAATTACCAGTATTAACATCTTAGGCATTGATTATGCCTTCCATTCTGACAAATATCGCATCCTAGAGATGAAAATTGAGACCAAATAATAATTGCTTACATTTATTGATATTTCCCCCGCAAAAATGTATGTTCCACAAGAGCAAGGATCTTTGTTTTGTTTTTTTGTTTTTTTTGTTTGTTTGTTTTCTGAGACAGAGTCTCCCTCTGTGGCCCAGGCTGGGGTGCAATGGTGCCATCTTGTCTCACTGAAACCTTTTCTTCCTGGGTTCCAGAGATTCTCCTGCCTCAGCCCCCCGGCTAGATGGAATTACAAGCACATGCCATCATGCCCAGCTAATGTTTGTAATTTTAGTAGAGACGAGATTTCACCATGTTAGCCAGGCTGGTCTCGAACTCCTGACCTCAGGTGACCCACTCACCTTGGCCTCCCAAAGTGCTCGAGTACAGGTGCGAGCCACCAGACCTGGTTAGGATTTTTGTTTTGTTCACTGATGTTTCTCATGTGCATAGAATACGACTGACATTAAGTCAGCAGTGAAAAACTTTTGCTTAAAGAAAGAAGGAATGTCTTTAAATAGTCAATATATTATATCTATGAGATCAATTCTTAGCAGTGAGATCCTGGTTCTTTAGGCTATTTATATTTTATATTAATAGAAATAATAAATTAATAGAAATAACCAAAATATTTTTTAAAGTTTGCACCAGTCTATCTACAATCTGTAACAATCTACAGTCCTTTCAGCAATAAGCCAAATTACAGTTTTCCCACATCTCATCAATATTTGGTATTTTCACTAACTTTAAAAATTTTTTTGCCAATCTGATAAGCACAATTTTTAAAATGGGATTTCACTGTGGTATAGGTTTATTTTTCATACTTATTACTGATGTTCATCATCTTTTTATACGTATATCAGTCATTTGCATTTTTCAATAACGTATTTCATGTCATGCTCTGTTTCTTAATGTTTTCAGAAGCAAACTTTGATATAAAAGATGTAAGACCTTGGTATTCAGGTTTTATACATTTTGGTACTACAAAAATATTTTTGCCTATGTGTTTTGCCTTTTTATTTTGTTTATCGTTTATCTACTAATGAATCAATATTGAAAGCTTGCACCATAAAAGGTGTTTTTCCACTCCTCTTTCTCTCTACATCCTTCTTCTTGGGGTCGTGGAACTGAATCTTTGGTTAAATGTAGAAAAGAGAAGAAACCCGTGTTAGAGGAAATAATTTATCAAAAGTATATTGTAAGAGTTTGTCAGCACTGGCAAGAGAAAATTCTGTGTTATTTAGTTTCAGTCTGAATGACTTTCAGCATTAAGACCTCCAGCAGCAAGGCAAAAGAATCGAGGAACCTGAAATTACTCCCGCCACCCACCCACCTACTCCACTGCATGGAGAGAGAAAAACGAGATGAAGCTGACTGGGAGCTAGGAGGCTGCAGGGGCCATGTGGCAAGGAAGAACAGGGAGAAATATCAGAAACAAAGGTGACGTTCTTGTCATCCTAGGAGGAGAAATATACGTGCTGATTGACTCTAGCTTTTGACTTTGTTTTAACTTTTATTTCAAGTTCAGGGTTACATGTGAATCTTTGTTATATAGGTAAATTCATGTTGTGAGGGTTTGTTGAACAGATTATTTCATTACTGTGGTATAAAGCCTAGTACCCATTAGTTATTTTTCCTGATGCTTTCCCACCTCTCATCCTCCATCCTCCAATAGGTCCCAGTTTCTGTTTTTCTGCTGTATGTATGTGTTCTCATTGTTTAGCTCCCATTTATAGGTGAGAACATGCAGTATTGGGTTTTCTGTTGCCGTGTTAGTTTGCTAAGGATAATCGCCTCCAGCTCCATCTATGTTCCTGCAAAGGACATGATCTCGGTCTTTCTTAATGGCTGCCCAGTATTCCATGGTGTATATGAACCATATTTTCTTTGTCCAGTCTACCACTGTGAGCATTTAGGTTGATTCCTTGTCTTTACTGTTTTGAATAGTGCTGCAATAAACATACACATGCATGTGTCTTTATGATTGAAAGATTTATATTCCTTTGGGTATATATATCCAGTAATGGGGTTGCTGAGTCAAATGGTATTTCAGTTTTTAGGTCTTTGAGGAACCGCCACCCTGTCTTCCACAATAGTTAAACTAATTTACACTCCAACCAACCATATGTGTTGCTTTTTTTCTGCAACCTCACCAGTATCTGCTATTTTTTGACTTTTTAATAGTAGCCATTCTAACTGATGTGAGATATTATCTCATTGTGGTTTTGATCTGATTTTCCATATATATTTAAGGATATTTATTAAAGACTTAAGGTTAACCACTGAGAATTAGGATGCCTTACTCCCAAATTATTTGGAGGAGAAAAGGAACAAATAACTTAATCACATAAGCAGTAAAGAAAAAGAAACAGCAAGAAAGCATACAAAAGATAAACCATAAAATATGGTTCTGAGAACATAATCAATTTTATCAGTAATCATGATATATTTTCCTGAGTTAAATTTACATATTAAAAGACAAAGATTCTCATACTGGAGAAATGTTGCAGCCACATGTTTTTTTCAGAAATCCAAATATGATGACACAACATAGGGAGGTTAAAAATAAAAGAAGTCAAAAAGGTATTGAAAACAAAGGCTAACAAAAGGAGAGCAAATATAGGGATATTAATATGAGATAAAATAGAATTGAGGATAAAAATTACTGAAAGGAGACAAAGATGGTTATTTCATTTAATAAAATGTGAATCCCATTAAAACTTTACTATGGTTATGATACTTATGTTCCTAACAACTTGATTTTGAAATAAAAATCTTATTAAAAGAAAAATGGTTGAGAGGCCAAGACGGGCTGATCACGAGGTCAGGAGTTCGAGACTAGCCTGACCAACATAGCGAAACCCGTCTCTACTAAAAATACTTTAAAAAAAAATTAGCTGGATATGGTGGCGGGCACTTGTAATCCCAGTTACTTAGGAGGCTGAGGCAAGGAGAATCACTTGAACCTGGGAGGCGGAGGTTTCAGTGAGCCAAGATAGCACCACTGCCCTCCAGCCCAGGCAATATTGCAAGACTCTGTCTCAAAAAAAAAAAAAAAAAAAGAAAGAAAGAAAAAAAATGGACAATTTCACAATCACAGTGAGAAATTTTAACAAGCTTATCTTTAAATATTTAATTAACAAATTAAAGATATTGAGAATTTAGGATGCACAATTCAACTGCTTTATCTGTAAATTGTGGTAAAACTTTGTACCCAAGAAACGGATTTTCAAACACATGGGACGTTCACAAATTTACCATAAATGGGGAAATTGTTTTAAACGGTGACAAATTTTCATAGCAGAAGTCATTCAGCCCCTTTTAGCTGTTTATATATAATAAAATTTTATTAAAATCCAATAAACTAAAATCCAATCAAACTTAACTTTGATGTTTAAAGATTTTTGGGTCCGCAACCCAAAAGCTAACAACAAAAGGCCAGCAGCCATTCCAAAGCATCAGCAGGAAAACCAACGTCTTCTAAACAAATTTTGGATTAAAGAACAAACCATGTGGAATTAAAAAAAAATACTATTTAGAAAACTGGCATGACAGCCCTATGTATCTAAATTTGGGACAGACTCCTAACCAAATGCAAATTCCTCACAGGAAGTAGAAAAGAGGAAAAGGTGAGGCAGGCAGGAGAACATTGGCTGGGCATGTCTCCTACATGGCCAAGCTGATACCCCCACCTCCAAAAAAATGCATTTGTCAGAAAAAAATGTTGCATAAAAACCAAATAAGCATTCAACTCTAGAAGCCAAGCACAAAAATTAACCAAAGAGAGATGATAGAAATTAATAAATACTAAAAGGAAAAATAGTAAAATTGATAATTACAAATATATCAGTAGAATTATCAATAAAATAGAAAGATGATTCTTTATTTAGAGACTAGTGCAGAATACAGAACAAAGATGAGCAATTTGATTAAGAAAAAATATGAGAGAATAAAACAAATATATGCAAAGAAATTTTTTTTAAACTTTAAAAAACACTCTGTCCAACTTAATATCAATAAACTTGAAAATCTTGCAAAAATTAATTTAGGTTTAAATCAGAATATTGAAATGGGACAATATCTGTTTCAGTTTTGACAAAGGCTCCAAAAGTCAGAAACTAAAAGAACAGGTGCAATATTTCCAATTTCCAAAGTGAGGCACTAAATGACTTGTGCAGATTCTGCAAGAGAGGCTTCTTATCCACACAGCTGAATGCCAACACGAGAAGCTATGAAAGGTTGAAGCTGTTAGAAATGAAAGAGTGTTGACTCAGTGTCAGCTCCTCCCCCTTCCCTCAATAAGGGAAAATGTGTACCCTGCTGTCTAGGACACACGGTGGGCTGCTACCTGATGCACCCTTGAAAATAGAGCCCAATGACTAAGCTAGGAAGCTACTGCTTTCTCACTTAGGATGGGTTGCATGTGCATAATTCCTGGACACCGCATGGGAAATTCTCAGTGGTAATATCTTGATGGAGTGGTTGGAAGGGATACCATCCATGAAAGTCTCCCAGACCTGCTATTGCCAAGTACAACAAACTGGGTGCTTCAGACAAAAGAAATGTATTCTTTCTGGAGGTTAAAAGTTTGAAATCAATATGTCAGCCTGGCCAGGCTACTCAGCTGCCCCTGAGTCTTTGATAGAACTCTTTTCCTTGACTCTTCCTGGCTTCTGTAATGGCGGTCACTGGAAGCTGTGCAGCTGTATCATACAATGTACATAAATATGGATAGCTCCGTTTCCTAGGGCTGCTAGAACAAGAAAACTTGCCACAAACTTTGATGGCTTAAAACAACAGGTATTTATTATCTTACAGTTCTAGAGACTAGAAGTCCAAAGTTAAGTTGTCCGTAGGGCCATGCTTTCTCTAAAGGTTCTAGGGGAGGCCCACTCCTTGAGACATCCTAGCTTCTGGTATTGCTGGCAATCTTGTGTTCCTCGGCTTGCAATAGCATTGGTCCAGTGTCTGCTTCTGTTGTCACATGACATGCTCCCTGTGTATTTCTGTCTTCTCTTATTATAAGAACACCAGTCTTGGGAGGCTGAGGCAGGAGAATTGCTTGAACCCAGAGGCAGAGGTTGCAGTGAGCTAAGACTGTCCACTGCACTCCAGCCTAATGCCTGGCAACAGGGTGAGACTCTGTCTCAAAAAAATGAACACCAGTCATATTTGATTAGGGTTCACCCTAATGAACCCATCTTAAGTGAATTACATTTGCAAATAACCTATTTCAAAAAAGGGTCACATTCACAAGTACCAAAAGTTAGGGCCTCAACATGTCTTTTTAGGGGATACAACACAACCTGTAACAACATCCAAGAGCGTATCTCTCAGGGCTGGAAACCGGAACAGAAACAGATTTGAGATATCCATGCATAGGGAAGTCGTGTGACCAACTCTTTAGTCTAGAGAGGTGCCCCAGAAGGCCCTACAGGATCTCTGGGAAGTCCACACAGCACTCACAGGGTAGCGTTTGATTTAAACAATGGCCTCAATTCTAGGAAATGAGTGCCAGGTGGCGTTATGACTCTCCTGCCTTCATCTTTCTTAAACCTTGCAGGAGTCCAACACCACTTGGGGACATAAGAGCAGAAGAAAAGAACAAGGCAGGGAACTAGAAAGCCAGCAGATCCCTTCACCCTGTAGGCTGGCCTGAAGCAGCCCTAAATCAGGGAGAGACCCAGCTTTTGTTTGCTTTTTAATTGTTACAGTAGGCATGACATATCAATTCTAAAATGAAACTCTTCTTATAACTGAAAGGGACAAAATTTCTAGGAGTCAGTGGGGAGAAATATGGGGCCAAAGGCAGAGAAGAACTAGACCTCCAGAATGGGGTTTTGCTGGGAGGATGTCAAAATGATAATGTTTTGATTATAAGCTATGAGTCCCACTTTTCAGTACTCTGGCATCATATGTTATTTCGCCAAATTGGCTCAAGAGGAAGCTGAAATCCTGGAGAGCTTTATAATCCAGGAGAAAATGTAAATGTTTCCAAAGAATTGACTCAGTTATTACGTGCTTTTTAACAGAAGAATGAAAATTAAAACAAATTATGTTTAACTGGAAAAAATGAAAGTACTGAGATACTAATGGTGAGTAATAATACGTAATGATATCAAGTACTTAGAATTTTAGATTGACGTGTAACCTTCCTAGTCTGTAGGCAGCATATTGTGACACTTAAATATCAACCGAGATTATAACAGTCTTTGATTTCACAACCAGTAAAACATTCACTCTAGAGCCTTCCAGTAATCCATTCAGTTATTCAGCCAGTATATTTGTCTCTCACAGAGCCCAAACTGCTTAAAATCTTTTACTAGTATGTTTATCAAAACAAACATAATCCATGTTAAGATGGTTAGATAAAGATTAAAGGCTTCCAGCCTAAGAAGCTTTGACAACCAATTTTTATGTCTAGAAACAAACCACAGAAATTCAGCCTTTGATGACATGCAAATGAACCTTGAGCAGGAAAAGGAAAAGTCTAATGTCCACTGTAGAGTTGCTGTTTAAAAACTCATTCCTCAATCATATACTCTGGTTTACAACCTTTCATTATAAAAATCGTAAGTGGTTGAAATAAAGGCAGTACATCCACAGTCATGCAACAGCCTGGAGAAACTCTGCCAGTATTAATAAAAGTTCTTGCACTTCTCACTCAACCTACGGGAATACTGAAGATCTATTCTAACACTTTGCTCCAGATGGGCCCAGATTGATAGGCTGGATCCCTATCAAAAGAGGCACGTGGCACTAAGATGTTTCCTAGAAGTGCTCTCATTTCCTAGCGGATGTATTTCGTTGTAACCCAGGACCCATCAGTGATTCAGAGTACTGTGGTTTCGAAATGATTAATATGTAAGGGTTGTAACAATGTGAATCATATGAAGAGGAAAAGGTGTGAGGAAGTAAAAACATCAGAGGAAAGTACACCACAAATCTGTGGATATAGTTAGTCAGTGAAAAAGAGTATAATGGTGTGCAGCCTTAGTCATTCACATTTTCTCCTCATCTGGCAAATGCAGATTACTTATCTCAGAGGATTTATGTAATAAACCACAAATGAAAGTCATCGTGGATTTTACTTTGCATTATTCTCTTAACATATTTATTCAAGTCCCAATATGTGCCAGAAATTGTGCTAGATGCACAATTGGATAGATGATAGATAGTTAGGTAAATAGATAGGTAGATTAATAGTGTTAGGGTTTGAATGTGTCTGCAAAATTCATGTGTTGTAAGCTTCATCCCCAGTGCAACCATATTGAGTGTTGGGACATTCAAGAGGTAATTAGATTATGAGGGATCTGCCCTCACAAATGAATTCCTGATAAACGGATGAAGATGAGTTCATCCCCCTTTCCCTCTCTTCCACCCCCTCTCTTTCTCTTGCACACATGATCTCTTGCCCTTCTGCCTTCTGCTATGAGATGACACAGGAAGAAGGTTCTCATCAGACATGGGCTCCTCCATCTTTGACTTCCCAGTCTCCAAAGTTGTAAGAAATAAGTCTCTGGTTTTATAAATTATACAGTCTCAGGTATTCTGTTATAGCAGCACAAAATAGACTAAGACAGATAGATAAGTAGGTAGATAGAAAAAGATAGATAGATACATAGATAGATGATAGATACACACATACATAGATGATAGATAGATACATACATATATACATACATACATTGATGATGATAGATAGATAGAGAGATAGATAGATAGATAGATAGTAGATAGATAGATAGATTCTTGACCCTCAAAGAATTCCCAACTCAGGAAAGATCTTAGACAAGTAAACATTTTCTACTGACTAAAAGTCCAAAGACATAATTAAGGATTCAGGCCCAGAACACGGATTTTGAAACTCCCTGAGGAATTTATGTGACCAAGCCATTGAACTGGATTGGACCTTGATATATTTATAGCACTCAGTGTCAATTATTTTCCATGAAGCACACAATAATATTAATTTCTTAAGTCCCTTAGGGATAACTTATTGCAAGTTAGTAATGTGAATTGAAAATATTCCTCATTTTGTTCACCTCTGAAATAATGGAATATGGGAAAAAACTGACACATTTTATGAAAGTTGTTTGGCATAGCTAAAATGATAAATCTTTAAACAAATGCATTTAACTCTTTAGTTGTGTAAGATCCTAAATTACTGAACAGCATGATGAGTTGTTTCTTTTTAAAACTGGTACACAGAAAATTGAAATTTATCTCTAACTTAGGAACCACTAAACTTAAGGTCATTTAGAGCAATAATTGTGTTTTTATTCAATGATATACCTGTAGTACTTAGCACAATTCTTTAAGTACTTGCTAAATATCAGTTGAATCAAGTAGTAGAAGTTTAATACTAAGAGATCATGTGGCTATAATAAAGCAACATTTCGGACAGTGCCAGCTTGGCAAATTTTCAGATGAAAAAAGGAAATTGGCTCCTTATGAGTTTTCATTCATTCATTCATTCGTTTCTTTGTTAATATATTGATTCATTCAACCCACTGAGTGAGTGCCTATTTTATGCAAAATGCTGTGTGAGGGAAAAAGACAAATCATACAAGGATCCCATTCTCAAAGTTGACAGTCTAATAATGACATATCTGTAACACTTATATAAATACTTCAAATACAAGACACATGCATGAAAGGCATAAACCAGTGTTGGCACATATAGTAGCTACCACCACCAAGTGACCATTGAGCACATGAAATGTAGTGTGTCCAAATTGAGATGTACAGTAAGTGTAAAGTATGCACTGCGTTTTGAAGACTCAAAAGAAATAAAATACTTAAAATAGCTCATTAATTTTTTTATTATTATACTTTAATTTCTGGGATATGTCACTTAAATAATGATATGTCTAAATACATTTTAAATAATGAAAATATACTATTTTGAATATGTTGGATTTCTCTGGTTCTTATTATTTGTAAGAAGAAGAGTGGCTTTATTTTTTACAGTTATTTATTTATTTATTATACTTTAAGTTCTGGGATACATGTGCAGGATATGCAGGTTCGTTACATGGGTATACAAGTGCCATGGTGGCTCACTGCACTCATTAACCTGTCATCTACATTAGGTATTTCTCCTAATGCTATCCCTTTCCTCCCACCAACCTCCTGACAGGCCCGGTGTGTGATGTTCCCCTCCCTGCGTCCATGTGTTCTCGTTGCTCAGCTCCCACTTATTAGTGAGAACATGAGGTGTTTGGTTTTCTGTTCTTGTGTTAGTTTGTTGAGAATGATGGTTTTCAACTTCATCCATGTCCCTGCAAAGGACATGAACTCATCCTTTTTATGGCTGCATAGTATTTCATGGTGTCTGTATGCCACATTTTCTTTATCCAGTCTATCATTGATGGACATTTGGTTTGGTTCCAAGTCTTTCTTATTGTGAACAGTGCTACAATAAATATATGTGTACATGTGCCTTTATAATAGAATGATTTATAATCCTTTAGGTATATACCCAGTAATGAGATTGCTGGGCCAAATGTCACTTCTGGTTCTAGGTCCTTGAAGAATTGCCACACTGTCTTCCACAGTGGTTGAACTAATTTACACTTCCACCAAGAGTGTAAAAGCGTTCCTATTTCTCTACATCCTCTCCTGCATCTGTTGTTTCCTGACTTTTTAATGATCACCATTCTAACTGGCGTGAGGTGATATCTCAGTGTGGTTTTGATTTGCATTTCTCTAATGACCATTGATGATGAGCATTTCTTCATATTTTTCTTGGCCACATAAATGTCTTCTTTTGAGAAGTGTCTGTTCATATCCTTCACCCACTTTTTGATGTTTTTTTTTTTTCTTGTAAATTTGTTTACGTTCTTTGTAGATTCTGGATATTAGCCCTTTGTCAGATGGATAGATTGCAAAAATGTTCTCCCATTCTGTAGGTTGCCTGTTTACTCTGATAGTTTCTTTTGCTGTGCAGAACAACTTTAGTTTAATTAGATCCCGTTTGTCAATTTTGGCTTTTGTTGCCATTGCTTTTGGTGTTTTATTCATGAATTTGTTGCCCTTGCCTATGTCCTGAATGGTATTGCCTAGGTTTTCTTCTGGAGTTTTTTATGGTTTTAGGACTTACATTTAATTTGGAGTTAATTTTTGTATAAGGTGTGAGGAGGGGGTCCGGTTTCAGTTTTCTGCATATGGCTACCCAGTTTTCCCAACACCATTTATTAAATAGGTAATCTTTTTCCCATTGCTTGTTTTTGTCAGATTTGTCAAAGATCACATGCATGTGTGGCATTATTTCTGAGGCCTCTGTCTGTTCCATTGGTCTATATATCTGTTTTGGTACCAGTATCATGCTGTTTTGATTACAGTAGCCTTGTAATATAGTTTGAAGTCAGGTAGCATGATGCCTCCAGCTTTGTTCTTTTTGCTTAGAATTGACTTGGCTATGCGGGCTCTCTTTTGGTTCCATATGAAGTTTAAGGTGGTTTTTTCCAGTTCTGCAAAGAGGGTCATAGGTAGCTTGATGGGGATAGCACTGAATCTATAAATTACTTTGGACAATAGGGCCCAATATTGATTCTTCCTAACCATAAGCATGGAATGTTTTTCCATCTGTTTGGGTCCTCTCTTATTTCCTTGAGCAGTGGTTTATAGTTCTCCTTGAAGAGGTCCTTCACATCCCTTGTTAGTTGTGTTCCTAGGTATTTTATTCTCTTTGTAGAAATTGTGAATGGGAGTTCACTCATGATTTGGCTCTCTATTACTGGTGTATAGGAATTCTTGCTATTTTTTCACACTGATTTTGTATCCTGAGACTTTGCTGAAGTTGCTTATCAGCTTAAGGGTATCTTGGACTAAAAAAATGGGGTTTTCTAAATATACAATCATGTCATTGGCAAACAGAGACTATTTGAATTCCTCCCTTCCTATTTGAATATGCTTTATTTCTTTTTCTTGCCTGATTGCCTTGGCCACAAATTCCAATACTGTGTTGAATAGGACTAGTGAGAGAGGGCATCTTTGTCTTGTGTCAGTTTTCAAAGGGAATGCTTCCAGTTTTTGCCCATTCAGTATGATATTGGCTGTGGGTTTCCCATAAACAGCTCTTATTATTTTGAGATATATTCCATCAATACCTAGTTTATTGAGATTTTTTAGCATGTAGGGGTGTTGAATTTTATCAAAGGCCTTTTCTGCAACTACTGAGACAATCATGTGGTTTTTGTCATTGGTTCTATTTATGTAATGAATTACATTTGTTGATTTGCATATGTTGAACCAATCTTACATCCCAACTTGATCATAGTGGATAAACTTTTGGATGTGCTGCTGGATTTGGTTTGCCAATGTTTTATTGAGGATTTTTGCACCAATGTTCATCAGGGATATTTGCCTGAAATTTTCTTTTTTAGTAGTGTCTCTGCCAGGTTTTGGTATCAGCATGATGCTGGCCTCATAAAATGAGTTAGAGAGGAGTCCCTCTTTTTCTATTGTTTGGAATAGTTTCAGAAGTAATGGTACCAGCTCCTCTTTGTGCCTCTGGTAGAATTTGGCTGTGAATCCATCTGGTCCTGGGCTTTATTTTTGGGTGATAAGCTATTAATTACTGCCTCAATTTCAGAACTTGGTATTGATTTATTCAGGGATTCTACTTCTTCCTGGTTTAGCCTTGGGACGGCGTATGTGTCCAGGAATTTATCTATTTATTCTAGATTTTCTAGTTTATTTGCATAGAGGTGTTTATAGTATTCTCTGATTGTAGTTTGTATTTCTGTGGGATCAGTAGTGATATTACCTTTATCATTTTTGATTATGTCTATTTGATTCTTCTCTCTTTTCTCCTTTATTAGTCTGGCTAGCAGTCTATTTTGCTAATCTTTTCAAAAAACCAGCTCCTGGAAACATTGATTTTTTTGAAGGGTTTTTTGTGTCTTTATCTCCTACTGTTCTTCTCTAATCTTAGTTATTTCTTGTCTTCTGCTAGCTTTTGAATTTGTTCACTCTTGCTTCTCTAGCTCTTTCCATTGTGATATTAGCATGTCAATTTTAGATCTTTCTTTCTTTCTCCTGCTGGCATTTGGTGCTGTACATTTTCCTCTAAACACCCCAGAGATTCTGGTACATTCTGTCTTTGTTCTCATTGGTTTCAAAGAACTTATTTATTTCTGCTTTCATTTTGTTACTTACCCAGTAGTCATTCAGCAGCAAGTTGTTCAGTTTCCATGTAGTTGTGCAGTTTTGAGTGGGTTTCTTTATCCTAAGTTCTAATTTGATTATACTGTGGTCTGAGAGACTGTTTGTTATGTTTTCTCTTCTTTTGCATTTGCTGAGGAGTGTTTTACTTCCAATTATGTGGTCAGTTTTAGAATAAGGATGATGTGGTGCTGAGAGGAATGTATATTCTGTTGATTTGGAGTGGAGAGTTCTGTAGATGCCTACTAGATCTGCTTGGTCCAGAACTGAGTTCAAGTCCTGAATATTTTTGTTAATTTTCTATCTCACTGATATGTCTAATATTGACAGTGGGGTGTTAAAGTCTCCCACTATTATTGCGTAGGAGTCTGAGTCTCTTTGTAGGTCTCTAAGAACCAGCTTTATGGATCTGGGTGCTCCTGCATTGGGTGCATATATATTTAGGATAGTTAGCTCTTCTTGTTGCATTGATCCCTTTCCAATTATGTAATGCCCTTCTTTGTCGTTTTTCATCCTTGTTGGTTTAAAGTCTGTTTTATCAGAGACTAGGATTGCAACCCCTGCTTTTCTTCACTTTCCATTTCCATATGGAGGTAAATATGCCTCCATCCCCTTATTTTGAGTCTATGTGTGTCTTTGCACATGAGATAGGTTTCCTGAATATAGCACACTGATGAATCTTGACTCTTTATCCAATTAGCCAGTCTGTGTCTTTTAATTGGGGCATTTAGTCCATTTACATTTCAGATTAATATTGTTATGTGTGAATTTGATCCTGCCATTGTGATACTGGCTGGTTATTTTGCCCATTAGTTGATGCAGTTTCTTCATAGTGTCGATGGTCTTTACAATTTCGTATGTTTTTGCAGTGGCTGGTACTGGTTTTTCCTTGCCATATTTAGTGCTTCTTTCAGGAGCTCTTATAAGGCGGGCCTGGTGGTGACAAAATCTCTCACATGTGCTTGTCTGTAAAGGATTTAATTTCTCCTTTACAGGCAAGCAAAATCCAGTTTGACTGGATATAAAATTCTGGGTTGAAAATTCTTTTCTTTAAGAATGTTGAATATTGACCCCTACTCTCTTCTGGCTTATAGGGTTTCTGCAGAGAGACCTGCTGTTAGTCTAATGGGCTTCCCTTTGAGGGTAACTCAACTTTTCTCCGTGGCTGCCCTTAACATTTATTCCTTCATTTCAACCTTGGTGAATCTGATGATTATGTGTCTCAAGGTTACTCTTCTTGAGGAGTATCTTTGTGGTGTTCTCTGTATTTCCTGAACTTGAATTTTGGCCAGTCTTGCCAGGTTGAGGAAGTTCTCCTGAATAATATCCTGAATAGTGTTTTCCAACAGCAATTTTTATATTGATTACATGTTGAAATTATAATAATTGGAATAAAAAGTTCAAATATTTTATTCAATTATGTTAAAATATATATTGAATATAATTGACTAAAATATTAAAATTACTATTTTAACATTTAATTTTAATAATATTAAAATATTAAACCTATTTCTTTTTAAGATTTTCGTGTAGCTACGAGAAAACATAGAATTTTAGATGTTGTTCACATTATATTTCTATTGGACTGTGGTCATATGGATATGCTATTATAAATATTTAGTGACTTTAGCAATTCATTTCAGCATTGAGGAGGTGAGAACAGGGAATCAAAAAGACTTAATGAAAAAGATTGCATTTGAATTGCAGGGCTTTCTAAAGTTTAGACACATGAGGAGTGCAAGTAGAGGATGCAGGAGGGACGAACCTGAGTTTGACTGCATCCACAACCACTTCAGGCAACACAGTGGAGATCTAGCTTTGACACATGTAAGGGGCTCCAGGTGGGTTACAACAATCTCCTTTCCCATCTTCCTTTTCCTTATATGCTTTCCAATTGTCAAAGCACTTTAAGCCACATTTTCATATTTTGTTTTTGTACTATCACCATCGACTCTACAACACAGAACATTTCCCCCATTTTAAGGCTAATAAAATAAAATTTAGGAGATTATTGGTAAAGCACTCAGGTCAAAAGGCCAGTAGGTGGTAGAACTACTATACTTAGAACCCAATACTTCTGAGTAGTTTTCCTTAGGATCTTCCTGGTATATCACACTACTTCCCTCTCATAGGATTGTGCCCTTCAAAGCAGCCTTATAGCCAATCCAATATCCTAGAAGTCCTCCAGGTGAAGTCCATCTTAGGCCCAGGCATCCGCTGTGAACTCCTGGGATACCACCAGTTCCTACAGTGGCACCAGCTGCCCTGAGACAAACCTAAGCTGCAGGGGCCCAAGGCACATGCACCTGAGAAACAAAAGGAGATATAAACATCTTGCCTTGATAGTTGTTAAAAAAAAAAAAAAGGAGAAGGAAATTGTTGTGTACCCTATGCCATTTAAATCTCACAGCAACCTTTGGGAGTAATTATTATTAAACTGTTTCAGGATTGGCGATTCTCCATAATACCTCATAAAGCTGACATTAACTGAGCATCTAATATTCTCAAAGTCTTATTATGACTTCCTGGGCTCCTAGGCCCTTCCTGGCAAGTAAACCTCAGAATACCCTGGAGATTAATACCTTTGAGGTGTGGGCTGCAGTTTAATGATCTAAAATGGTAACTGCCACATCCATTTTGAATGTGTAATGATAACATCACCTTACATTTATTGACAGCTGACTATGAAGTATACATATATATGCCAAAGATTTTATATTATCCAAATATCCATATCATAGAAAGATCCCACTATTTTTTCCTATTTTTAAAGATGAAGAGACAGTTTGAAAAGGTTAACTGACTTGCGTAAAGTCATGCCTTGGTAAATTACAGAGTTGGGATCCCACCTCTTTACCATCTGTCTCTAAAGTCCAAGTTCTTTACTATTGTATCACACTGATCCCTGTTATTCCTCATTGCCCTGAGCAGCCTGAGAGCCACTGGAAGGAGCCAAAGGATGTGTACCAACCAGATGAATCTTCAGGAATGCCATTCCCTGGTATAAAGAAAATGGAGAAGCTGGTTTATTGTCATTCTCTCACAACATTTTGGTGAGGCTGGATCACCTTTTCCCTCTACTGAAATGGTTTGTTAATTTGATCCTTATAATCAGAAGACTTTGAAATAAAATTTTCTAGTTTTCCTTAATATCTCCTCTAAAGACTGTTTGCAAGCATGTTGATAGGCCTCCAAGTGTATGCTCATCTACATACAAAGAAATCACACGACTAGCTACAGATTATACCACAGGTCGGTGACAAAAGAACAATTCAAATTTTTAGCTCCACATTAGTGGCCTGCTGCCCAGCCTACAGTATGCTATTGCTTCTCCAGAGATCAGAAGGCAATACCTCTGTGTCTGATGCACCATACACTGGACAATCCTGACAATTTACTGCGGTTTCATGCCCCAACTATTATATTACCATCAGCCCTGATGATTGCATAGGCAATGAATTTTGTGGTAACGATATATTCCAGACCTAGGATAGGATAAGTAATTCACACCAACCCCCATGTGTGGGCTCTGACTTCATGTACTAGCAGGGGAGTATTCAGACTTTATATGATTCTACACACATTTCTGCTGACTCAAAAAATGGATGTAAAATATAGAATGGCATGCTGGGACATAGCAGTTTTTAAAACTCCTTTGGGGAGCCTTTGTTCCTAAATCAATAACTGGATGTTACATGTTCTCATGCAAGTATTTGCCTGTGTGTGTACAAAATGCTCTGGTTTGGGTGATAAAGAAAGTCATTTGGAAATCACGCTAGGATAATCCCATGTAATTGCCAATGTGATATTAAAATAGTGCTGATTTCATAAGCTCTTTATTTGACTTAGCTTTCATATATCATTATGCTTTTAAGAAATAAAGCCTCAGTGAAATTTATGGCCACATCTGGCCTTTTTCCCTGTATCTGAGATGCACATAACATGGCAATTTACATTTACTTGATCTTCCATGAAACTGAACATTTACCAGTATTTCAGCAGACTGGAGAGTAAACAGAAGATAGAGGATTGCTTAAGACCTTCTTGTAGTATAATAATAATTGTTTTAATTGTAAAAAGGCTCACAGGTTCACTGAGTGCTTACCAGGTACTAAGCACAGTGAGAAGCACTTTACAGGCTCCCTAAAATAACCTTGTGCTATAGACATCATTGATAGCCATATATTACAAATGAGAAAATAGAGACCTTGTAAGTAGGAATACCAACTCACAAAGTCAAGTTCTTTAACTCCAGAGAACCCTCTAAATCACTGTGCAAAATATCCCAGAAGGTCAGAACATGATAATTAGTCTCTCAGAGACAGATATAAGGGAAGCTGGACTTCTGGACTTAAAATGCTTTAAAATATAATCAAAGACATAATTCCTACTTGTGCATCAGGTGTGCTCTATTTTGAAGATTCATGATTGGAAGTACAGTCTGATGTACATGCAGCTGCATGCCTCCAAGACAGGACATACTGAAAACTACCACTCAGACCTCTCAGTTGAAGGCTCAGATCTGATATCACATGCTAAAAAGGCTATTACTGTCCTACAAATGATACCTGAACAAACTTATCAGCTGTATGTGCCCCAGAACTATATTAAATACAATCTGATTTGCTTCCAAAAGGTAGTAAAATGTAATAAACTAAAGCATACATACCCAAAAAACAGAGTTATCAAATTAAAGTATACGGTGTCCTGAGAGCTTCTGAATTTCTGGATCTAGCTACAACTGGCTTACGAATAACTTTTAAATTACAGTCCTTTGTTGGAGGAAAAAACAAAAACGCAAATAACAACCCACAAAGTCTAGTTTGTGTTAGAACTGTGGCACCATTTATGAGGAGGCGCGTGCTTGTGCTTAAACACATATGCGTGCATTTACTTAGATCATATTTATAATCATAATAACTCATGACCATGTTTTCCCAGATCTAGGACTAGGCAATGCAACCACTCAACTAACAGCCAAATCTGCAGCACAGATGTCACCAAAGAATGGCCAGAATAGTGTTAATTCTGCATCCTCTTAACATGCAAGATTGTTCCTTTTCTAAAAAACAAATTTAAGCTCGAGTCCCTAGTTTGTAGTCCTTGCCAAGTTTCTCTCCGTACAAACAGCTCCCAAGCTAAATTGTACCAAATTTTGAACATCCCTGTTTACCTCCAATAAATGTCCTCCCAGAAGTCCTTTGGAAACATGCATAGAGCCATGTTCTCTGTTTCCATTTTCTTTTCCAAATGGTTTCATATACCTGAGTCCTATATAGTTGCTTCTGTAATAGTAACTCTGGAAATTGCTAATGCATATCTTACCAGCTTATAAAATAAACTAAGTTTTCTGTTGACTGTTATGAAGAGTCAGTGAGCTGCTGTTCATTCCTAAGGTTAACTTTATATCTAGACTGGACAAATTATTGGTCTCTAAGGTTATGCCAAGGCATTCCACTTAGACTCTGTGCAATGGAAAAGGGGAGAGAGCAGCGATTCTTGGGCCTTAATTTCCTGATTCCTATAGAGGTCTCCAATCTGGAGGCTTATATGAATAGGTCTGGATTTTCAAAGGATTGTCGCCATTATCATGTTTCCCATCCATTTTCATGCATTTTTATGTCACAGTTTGGCCCCACACATTAAATATTTCAAACACTTAAAATGAAATACTCTTCATCTTCAATTTCTACTGGATTTTTTATATTTTTAAATAGCAGACATTCTCAAAAAGCAGATACTAAATTTCTCCAAGTGTTTTGATCACATGGGAATATTTCTCTTAGAGATCACAGGTTTATTTTTCAAAACAGGCTCACTGCTTTAATTTTCATATTGGCTTCCCAAAATAGACTGGCTATGCATATTATGAAACCACACTGATATTGCAAAAATCAAAACTCTTTGAACACATCCTTGATTAATTTTGGGATTCAGAAAATAGCACCAAAATAATTGCCTAATGTCTCGTTCATTCATTCAACAAATGTTTCTTAGATAAATATATCCCATACCTCGTGTAATGTTCTATAAATATAATAATAAATTATAGACTTTTCTAGAAATATATAAAATAAAAAGTGGTATGTACATAAAGAAATACAGTGAAGTGTTATAGTTGTTAAGATTGAGCCTCAGAGAGCAATGGGATCGCAAAGGAGAGACTAATCAGTCCCATCTTTAAAGAAGGAGGAAAGATATCACACAAATTTATCTGAAAGTGAAAAACAAGCAAATATCTAGTTATTTTTCCTTGGATTAGAAGCAGAATAAGAATTTGATGTGGCCCAATATAAGAGAATAGTATATTTTCAAAATTCTGACAGCTCTTTATTTATTTATTTATTTTATTTTTTTAAAGATGGGGTTTCACCATATTGGTCAGGCTGGTCTTGAACTCCTGACCTCAGGTGATCCACCCACCTCAGCCTCCCAAAGTGCTGGGATTACAGGCATGAGCCACCATGCCCAACAGTTCTTTATGTAAGCAAGAGAAGAAGTTAGAGATTATTTTGTTTTCTATTCATACTATTACTCGATTAATCTGTTATCTATTAATCTAATTTCTTGTGTACAGGTTAACACAGGATGGAATGAATCCAAAATATCAGAAAAGGGAAGTTGAATCTGCTCTGCAGAATTATGTAAAGCACTGCATTCAGGCAGATAACACTGACTTGAGGAAAATGTTTTCTGCTTTCACAGACAGTTAAACCACACTGCCTCTGAGAATTATACTTTGATCAAGGAAACATTTGAGTGTGTGTGTGTGTGTGTGTGTGTGTGTGTGTGTGTGTGTCTGTGTGTGTGTATTTTATCTGGAGTTGCCAATAGGAAACTAGATGTATACAAGAAGAATGGAAGGAAGAGGACATATCTTTATCACTAATAGTAGAGAGGCCCTGAAGTATCCATGGGGAAATGGTATAATAACATATGGTAATGTAGGCTGTGTAATGGAAAACTCAAGGGCTTGCTTTTCATGATACAACATTTTTAAAGTGATGAAAGAAAACAACTCTCAACCTAGAATTCTATGTCCAAGGAAAATATTTTTTAAAAATGAAGCCAAAATAAAGATTACTGAGACAGGCAAAAGTTTAGATAACACATCAACAAACCTGTACTACTAGAAGTTCTTCAGACAGAAGAAAGATGATACCAGATGAAAATATGGACTTACACAAAGGAATAAAGAACACTATGAATAGTAAAACTGTGAGTAAATATAAGAAAATGTTAAAAAATTTTAGAAGATAAATAACTGCTTAAAAGAAATATAATAGCAATATATTGTGAGTCTTATAATATGTATAAATACCACAAAAGACAGAAGATGAAACTTGACAAATACATAGTAAAGTTCTTACACTAAATATGAAGTAATAAAATATTTTTTGAAGATAAACTGTTATAAGTGAAAGATACATATTGTAAATCTTACTGCAACCCCCAAAAATACAAAACAAAGAGTTATTACCAATAAAACAACAGTAGAAGTAGTGCAATAACAAAAAATTCAGAAGAGGGCAAGAAAGGAGGAAAAGGTGAACAAAGGAGATATAGGATAAAACAGAAAACAAATAGTAAGGTGATAAATTTAAACAAAACCATAACAATCACATTAAATGTAAATGGTTTAAACATTCAAATTAAATTGCAGAGATCATCAGAATGGATAAGAATCAAAACCCAACTATATGCTATTTTCAAGAAACTCACTTCAAATATAAAGGCTCAGGTTAAATGTAAAAGGATGGAGGCTGGGCACAGTGGCTTACACCTGTAATCCCAGCAATTAGTGGGCAGATCTCTTGAGCTCAGGAGTTTGAGAACAGCCTGTGCAACATGGCAAAATCCTCTCTCTACCAAGAATAATAGTCGAGTGTAGTGATTTCACACCTGTAGACCCAGCTACTCAGGAGGCTGAGCTGGGAAGTTCACTTGAGTTCCGGGAGGCAGAAGTTGCAGCAAGCTGAGATCACACCATCACACCCAGCCTGAGTGACAGGGTAAGATCCCATCTCAAAAAAAAAATAAAAGGATGGGATAATATATACTATGCAAACACTATGTGTAATAAAGCTGAAGTAGTTATGCCAATACTAGAGAAAGTAAACTTCCAAATAAGAAATAGTGTCAGGATAAAAAGAGACATTTAATAATTAAGAAGAAGCCTAACAGACATACTAATCATAAGTGTATAGGCATGTAAGCCAGCGTTTGAAAATACATGAAGTAAAAACCAATAGAACTTAAAAGAAGAAACAGACAAGTCCACAATTATAGTCAGAAATATCAATAAACACCCTCTTGATAATTGATAAAAGAAGTAGACAAAAAGATCATTATGGATAAAAATGAAGGGGAATAAAATATAAATATTCAAGAGTGTGGGCTTGTCTATAAAATAATTAGGGAAAACAGATCATTTGAATGGAACAGTAATAGGTGTGGTTATGAGCTGAAAGGCAGCCCTTGAGTTTGCATTACAGAGTCTACATCACCATATGTGACAACTGCATTTTCCAGTTAGGGCTTCTCTGTGAGGGAGTGATAAAGATATGTCTACATCCCCCAATTCTTCTTGAATCCCTCTAGTTTCCTATTGATAACTCTGGACAAACACACACACACACACACACACACACACACACACACACACACACACACGTTTCCCTTTTCCTTGGGCAAACAATAATTCTCAGAGATAATGCAGTCCTCACCAGGAAAAGTCATAAATTATATTACACAGCAATTCACAGTAGTGCATTTCCCAAAGGTGGATATGATATTGGGCTTCCAGTCACCACTTGATGTAAGGGTAAAAAGCCTAGACAGAGCTCTGCTTGAGATAAACTATGTCCTCTGTTGTTTCTAAGAGCACTCTCCAATAAATTTCCACAAGTAAATCTCCATTTTATCATCTGTTTCTTGGGGAACTGAACCAAAGATACAAGAAAATACGAAAGATACATGAGAATATAGTCAAAACTAGAGAGATCAAACATATCAAAATTTAAAGAATTGGTAGGAAAAGGCGGACAGATGCTCTATTGAGAGAGAAAGGCCATAAAAGTAAAGGAGAAACACAAGGAAAAGAGAATTATAAGACTGCTAGCCAACTGTTCAGTTGGCATTTGAATACGAGGGTCGGGAGAGATTAAGAATGGATTTGGGAATTTTAGCATAGCGATATGACAAAATGCCATGCCAACTTAAAGCAAGGATGCACTGAACTCTAATCTATGTTAAACATGCTGAAGTGCTTACAGGTATACTGAAATCTGCAAGTTACTTGGAACTGTAATTTTAAAACAAATAGATGGATTGATAAAGAAATATGTAGTAAAATATTAATTGCAGAATATAGGTGTTACACATAAAGATATTCACGGAGCAGTTCTTTCAGTTTTTCTGTATAATTTAAAATTTTATAATAAAATTTTGGGAAGTGGGAGGTCCATTGGCTTTGACATTGGGTGATCACTGATGAACTTTCAGGGCAGGTTTAGTTCAGTGGGGAGATGTGTATAGGAGACAGATTGCAGTAGGTTTAAGAAGAAGTAGAATGCCAAGAAATAAAAACTGTTGACTTTTTTTTTCCAAGAAGCTTCACTGATAAGGGAAAGAAATTAAATAGGACTAGAGCTGGTGAGGCATGCAGAGTTGAGAGAAGTGGGTTTGGTTTGTTTGTTTTCTTTGCTTTATTTCATTATGTTTTGTTAGATGAGAGATTATAACATATTTACGGTTTGTGGGGAAGGAGTCAGTAGAATGGCAAGTTATGTACTTTTGAATTTAATTTTCTCAGGTTTCCTTAATTCTTAAATTAGAGGCTTTTCTATGGACAACACACTGCCAGTGTACGGGCAAAAAAGTAATACCTTTTCCCCACCCTTCACAAGGGTCATGGCTGACACTCCTATAATCAAAAAGTGTTAGCAACAGAAATGCATAACATTTATTCTATTACATTTTATATTACCTAAGAGCCTTCAAAAGTGAAGATCCAGGGAAAACTGGTATTTTTATGCTGAGGTTTGATGAAGAATGGACAGCTGAATAGAAACGTGATTGGACCAAAAGGACATAAAGTAACCGTAATAGGCTGAGGTAGAAACCCAGCGGGGCCTGTTTGCTGAGATTCTTCTAGTCTTCTCATTGAGCAGTATCCTTCTCTTTCATTCCTTCCCTGTACCTGTACAGACCAGGACACCTGTTATATTAGGGTTTTTAGGGAAGAAGGGAGAAGTCAGAGAGTAGTATTTCTAGTTTTATGGCTGGCTTTGAGGGAGAACAGTTGTAGTGTCTATGATCTGCCTTGGGAAAGAGGAATTCTAGTTTTTACCACCTTCTTTGGGAGAGAAATTGAGGGAAAGAGAGAGAAGGGCAGAAGAAGATCTTGTTTCTGAATGTCTTGTTTCAATCTCTTTCAGTTCAAATTACTCAGCATGCCAAAGCACTGTACTTTGGGGCATCATTTTCTAAGCCCCAAGATTGGTGACATTTATTTTTAAGGAAAGGAAGAGTATTAAACAGAGTAGAGAATAGCAGTTCTGGGTTTAGCTCTAACAACTCTGCAACTCTGGGCAAATATCCCTAAGTAAGTTTTGATTATGAAATCTGGACCAATAATGCCTACCTTCTAATTAATAGGAATCTTGGAAATATAACTTTATGCAGAGTCTGGTAGGCTTAATTTTGAGTCCTGCAGTCTTATAGGCTTAATTGCAAGCACCAATTCCACATATTTAGTCATGTGATTTGGGCCAAGATATTCTCTAAGCCCCAGTTTTCTCAACTGCTAAGTGGGAAAAATGATACCTTCTTCGGAGGGTTGTTACAAAGATTAAATAGTAAGATGCAGGTACATAACTTAATCAGCTCTGGCACATATGAAGTTCTCAGCAAACAGAGACAATTACATAGAAGTTTTTAAAACTCTGTGTTCCCATTGTCTATCATGAAACCAGAAAGGGACTTTGTGAAGATACATGTGAATGGCTTGATAGAATACTTGGCATCCGAACATGAAGTCCCAAATTGAAAATTGCAGGTGCCCAGACATTATTCTTCTTCTCAGACATAATTAACTTGGGCTGGGTTGTAGCTTCTGCCAAGAAAAATGACTACAAGTTTCTCCCTGTCTGTTCATCCTGAAGGTGTCAACGAAAGCACTGCCTGCCCAGACTAGTACCCAGTGGCTGAGATGGGACACCCTGAAGGCAAAAGTATCCTTCTAACCTCCTTCAGCCTCATGACTCTGACGTGGATCTTTGTTTCGAAGAAGAACCGCATTCTCTGAACCATCCTCCTCCTCCTTCAGGAATGTTACAGCTGACCAGATTCCTGCAAAGTGGCGTCTATTTCACAGGCAGTTTATATGAAGCCTCCAAATCAGACATGCTTTTACGGTCATGATATACCAAAAAAAGACTTTTATTCCCCAAGACTCTCAGAATATGAACTCCAGATGAGATCAAAGGTAGCTCTTTGGGTGAGAATTGCAAATATGAGACTGGCATCTTCAGTATTATGTTGTTAATACTCTAGAAGCAATGAAAATCCACGTGTAAAAACATTCTCATTAAAATAAAAGACCCTAAAGTGTTGTTCTCTCTATTAGCTCCCAGTGATTCTCCCCCTTCACTTTACTCCCAAACTTCGCAAAAGTCTTAGAGAAAACAAGATTAGATGTGTCCATTTAAATTTGACACGTTGGAGGGCAAAAAGTTGCCATACAGTATCATTGATTGTCCAGTATTGTTTCTGGTAATTCAGATGAAGGAAATTGCATGCTCCCCGACTCCCTGCAAAAAAAATATAGTGGCTTCGCAAAAGCCAGGATTTGTATTTCTTCCGTTTTATGGTAAGAAAAGGGAGAAGAGGCTAAGCCATGGTGGGAGAAAAGTGAAATATAATCTATAGGTCTTGGCTTATAATAAGAAAGGGTCCACTAGCTTGAAAAATACCGGTCCTCCCCAGTTCCTGGGGAGACTTTATATATATTTCTTCTGATTTAGGGCAAGGTATTAGAAGGAATTTCTGAAGGAGTATAACTAACTCAAGCTCTTAACTCAGACTGATCCAGAACAAAGGATAAAGATACAAAAGAACAAGTTATGATGTTGAGCATGAAGAGAAGGACAGGCTTATAGTTTCATGGTACTAATAAGCTTAGGACTGTTACTTTCAGCTAAATCCTTGAGTTTCTAGGTTAGAAGTTTACCAGCTTGCTGGGCCCTGCCAAAGGGAAGGTGATAAAACTTGTTACTGGTTAACATTTCCTCCCCAATTCTGCAAAATCAGACAGCTGTTTATCTCTCTCTTCTATTTTTTATTGACTTTGTATTTTACTCAAACTCACAGAGAAGTTGCAAGTGAAGATGATTTATCTGTTACTATCTCTATGTGCATAATTTTTAAATAAACTGTCTAAAGAGTTAATTGCATACATTATACCCCTTTCCTGCTAAATACCTCTGTGTACTTAACAAAAGCATTCTCTTACACACCCATAATTATTAAAATCAGGAAATTTAACACTGATGTAATTCCCTTTTCTAATTCAAAGTCCATAATCCAATTGTCCCGTTTGTCCCAGTGTCATTCATTATACAATTTTTGTTTTCAGTCCGAACTTCGATGCAAGATCACGCACTGTATTTACTTTTCATCACTTCTCTTTAGTCTTATCAGAATTGTGTTTAATGAAGGTATCACCAATTTTCCTCCTTTTTAACTGAGAAGCTGATGTATGCCAGTATATAATTTTTTAAAAAGTCTTCCAACTGAGATCTGATATTGCCAAGCCTGAATCTCTGAAAGTAGAGTTTGTGCTCAGTGACTGGAGACTCCCCACAGCTCTCCAAGCCCCAAATTATTACCCTGTATAGTCACTCACTGAACGAACTTCTCTTGCCTTCAAGTTATCCAATAACATTTGTCTTAATCAGTCACGGTTTGCTATAGTCACAAAAGTGCTGACCCATAAAAAACAATCTGTTCAAAAATCAGATTGTTTTCCTTTCAGATGCCATCAACATCCTTGCTATGTAAAACAACATGTCTGCTTATCTGGCCAGAAAGGAAAGACGAAGGGAACGAAGTCATGATTACAATTCCAGCACCAAAATATTGAGAAATAAAGTGTGTGTTCTTGAATAAAATTAAAGTTACTCCCAATTCCCCACAGTTCATGTATTCCTCATTTCTCTGTGTGTGTTTAACAGCTTAATAGACAAGTACAATACTTAATTCTTCATAAAATATTTGGAATCCCACACGTTTCCCCTTAAATAAAAAAGTATATGGGTATGTAATGTTATATTTCCTGAGCTCTTTCCAGTAGCAAATGAATTTATGCCATAGCATTCTAGAAAATAGTTAATAAATTATTAGCAGTAATAATGTATATGATATATTATTCTATATTCCTATACTTATTTCCTATAATTCTATGGGAAAACCATTAGTTTGGACGTTTTAGTTGTTTGTTTTCTTTTCTTCCCAGAAACCAAATGGTCTACAGTTAGATCATAGAATTTCACACCTGGCAGAAACAATAATACCTCAAATGCCCAATCTCCTCATTTGCAAATAATGACCATGAAATCAAGAGAGGTTAGATGAGTTGCCCAAGGACACACATTAGCTAACGGGAGAGCCAAGAAAAAAACAAATGTTTTGACAGACTACTCAAGACACAGGTAGGGCTTATTAAAGCTACGTGAAAACTGGTTGGGTGCAGTGGCTCATGCTTGTAATCCCAACACTTTGGGAGGCTGGGGCTGGCGGATAATGAGGTCAGGGGATACAGACCATCCTGGCCTCCCTTTGAACCAGGGAGGCGGAGGTTGCAGTGAGCCGAGATGGCACCACTGCACTCCAGCTGGGGTAACAGGGCGAGACTCCATCTCAAAAAAAAAAAAAAGCTATGTGAAAAACAAATAAATCGTATTTTGGATGCACTAGAAAACACTGTAAACAAAATGAAAACCAGGACTTACTCTTTAATTCAGCGAAGATAGACTTCCCTGATTGATTTGTTTTTATAAATTTCTATTTTCAGGTCATATATTTCTTCAAAGGTGAAATCTTAAATGTTTAGAGTAATTCATGTTAAGTTCCAGGGCCCTTAATAGTTCAGAAAACCTTAAAAGGGATTCTTGGGAATTTTAAGTTAATTGTAAATTAAGCACTGCAGTAGACTGCTATTTCAACTTCACTGAGTCAAATCTGGAAATTCTTTTCTGAAGGCTCTAGAGAGACAGAACAACCCTCTGATCTACACCCAACCAGTAAACATAGTTTAGAAGACAGGTGTAAGGCATCCTTGAGACAACATATACACCTACCAAGGAATGAAAACATTGTACTTGCTAAATAGGACTGAAGAAAAATTTCAGTCCCAGGAAAAGCTATTACATAAACACAAGTTACATTGTTAATACTGATCTACACTCAGCTCTGGAACCAACTGGGCATTTACCTGAACGTTCACTTTCAGAGAGTGAACTCTGCACCAAACCTCTGAGTCTTCTATAACTGATTACTGCTGCTTTGAGTTTTCCTTGACATCCTTAGAACTCTCACTGTGGTTAAAACTTTGGCACCAGGGCTGTAAATAGGACCCATCCCAAGTTTATCTGGAGGATAAAATGTGAGCAAGCAGTGTGCACAAGACGATAGATGCTAGAAAGAATAAAATGTTATAAGTCCATGCACTTGGTTGTGAAGCCAAGCCAGAAAACAGTCTTTTGACTTTCACCTATTTTCCCATTACCCTGTTAGATGTGCTGTGGGGAATTCTGAAACCAGGCAGACAGGAGTCAGGTTCCAGCACCACTAACTGGGTAATCCTGGAAAATTATTTAACCTGTCTCAGGCTTAGTTTTTGTGGTCAAATGGCCACAAAATATCTATCTATCCTATAGAATTGTGATAAGAAATAAATTTCATGCCCTCAGAAGATACATAACAAATGTAGTTTTCCTGGATTCACTAATGAGCTTTTTCTAGATTTATCAGAGACCAGAGATAAGAGTAACACGAGTTAAAAATGACAGATGGGATTGTGACTTGGGTATTACTCTTTGCTACATACAGTCTTTGACTTTTCCTGTGTACTGAGAATGTGACTTTCTCTTCATTCTCTCTATTCTAGAAAAATCCTCTTCAGTGATTACATCATTTCTGTTTCCAGAAGGAAAATCACAAACTCTCTGAAAAAGCAAATTCTCACTCCATTAGCCATAGCCTTAATAGGGGATTAATAAGTCCAATCAAAAGAGTGAATAGGGTTTACACAAGAGGAAAGAATGGGCTTGGGGGAGAAAGAAATTAAATACACATCTCCTTAGTTCTCCTTACTATGTAAAACATTTACCACTCCTGGGTTCAAAGATCCTGGAAGTAATTTGCATACACTGAGTTTCCATAAGCATCTTGTGCTGCCCACAGGGCCCATTGGCTTGAAGCCAACTGGGAGAATCTCAAGTTACTACAAAGATTGGCGAGTACTGGGAACCTGTTAGACAGCTGAATACCTGTGATTCAGGCTTGTCTTCTCAGAATATGCGAAAGTCAAACCACAAACAAAGATAAATTTGATGTAATATTTTCTGATGCTAGGTGGTATCGGTTACTAACCAACAGTATAGAAATACATGCCTTGTCAGGAAAAATGTTGGTGCTTGATAATTGTCTATGGAAATTTATTTTGACTAAGATGAGTTGTTTCACATATGTGTTCCCAGAGGCAATGGGATGAATAACCTCAGGAATTTTTCTCCTAGAATCTAGGTCTCAACAGAGAGAAAGAAATACTTCTCAGAGGAAAAACTTTCAATTAGCCTTGCCTAGACAACACAGTGATCTGTCAAATCACATCCCAGCCAAAGTCACTGATTAGGCCTTTGAGGATGTTGAGTATTCTCGCTGCAGGATGTGGTCTGGTGACTGGAGTTTAGGTCAAAGGTCGGTTCTATCTACGGCTGTGTCAGCCAGCCAGTGACCTCAGGGAAATCTCTTCAGCATGCCAGTCTTCAATTTCACTTGCTACCAATTGTCATTTCAGACTGTCAGGTCAGATCTTTCCTCTCCTCACAGCTGAGATTCGGGTCAGTCTGTCACTAGCCTCTAGCATACACCCCACCCCCTTTGCCAAGACACTCCTCCCTGGGCCTGTCTCACAACTTCAGCAGAGGTAACACCTAGTTATAAACTAAGTGTCAAACTATTGCCTGTCTGAAAGGAAGATGCCTTTGCTTGTTGGGACACACCTTTTTCAGGCACCCTGAGGCCCAGCAGCCAGGTGGAAGAATCATTGCTACTAAATTCTTGGTGGTCCAACCAACAAGACTCATGTGTAAGGCATTCTTAAAACAACATACACACCTACGGAGAGATGAATAGAGTGTTCTTTTAAAAAAATGTTTGAAGAAGGATTTGAGTCCTAGAGAAAGATATCACATAAATGCAAGCTATAATATGATTAATACTGATCTACAACCAGTCCTATAGACACTGATTTGCTACATGAAGATTCTCCTGCCAAACACAAAAGACACTGAGCTATATCCTGCCAGATCATTAATTTTCTATTCAGACTAATTCTATTGATGTGGATGACATGAGGTACTAAGACACGGTGAGCAGAAAGGAAGCATGTTTATACCATGTGGAAAAAACATCGAGAGACAAAAAGCACACACAGCAATGAAGTTAGAAATATAGCAAGAAATGAGTCCCTCCAGAAAGGTTATTTATAGAGATGTTTATTACTCTGTTTAACAAACATTTATTGAGCACCTCTTATGTGCCCAGCACTATGCTAAGCACTAAACATCAAGATAAGACATGGTTCCTGCCCAGGAAGAGTTCATACTCTTGTACTATGTTATTTACGCTTTGTGAAGTATGAGAATCACCTGACTACTTGATAAAACTGTAGATTCTCATCACTACCTTCCCCCATGTCCATTGGATTAAAGGTCCAGGAATGAGGCTTGGAAATATTTATGGTTAGCAGGTGTCTCTAATGATTTGATGATTTGACAAGCTCAGGGAAACACTGGTCTAGTGAGACAGGCATCTAGCAAATTTAAGAGCAATTTTCTTTTTGATTATAAATAATAATCTATGTAATTTCTCACCAAAGTGAAGATCACTCATCAGATCTCCCATATACAATGAATGAATGAGTGGCTGAAGGCCCATCTTAGTCATATATTCTCCTTGGTGCTCAGTGCTTAAGATTATGCAAAGAATAGAATCAATAAATAATTGTTAAATAAACACCGAGGGAGACAGAAACTGTCCTTCAAATTATTCCTTTAAAAATAGTTCATATCTAGTTCAGAACCACAATTTTTAGGTAACATACTTAGAGTTTTTTCTGTAACAAACTTTTTAAATATTTCAAGCATATTCTTTTCTTGGGTTTAAATCATTTGGAAAAACTGTGGGACATAAATCAACCAATAAATAAACAAACAAAAACTCTTGATACTTTCTACCATCACTACTTCCCATGAGAAGTTTTACTCAATAATTTTTTTTCAAGAAGGGGGGTTGTGTTTGCCTTATGTAGGTAGTAAACAGGACTTCTCTCTCTGGATCACCAGATAAGAAATATAGTTATTTCTATTCATTATTGTCCTTTAAGATCTGAGCCTTGATTTCTTCCAGAATTAAACAGGTATCATTGCCAGTAATATTTAAAAAATATTTTCTGATGATTACTTATTTCCTTCAAATGTCATAATTATATTACAAGGAAATTGTAGGGAAAGCATCCAAACTTTGTTCAGGAGAAAAATTGATAATCTGGCACCATTAATGGTACAATTCAGGAAACATACTTTGTTTACATAGAACATGGGGGAAGGGAAGAGATGTTAGAAGTGCATAAGAGGTCTTTAGTGTCTTTACATTTGAAATCACTGCAACATTCAAAAGTAAGTAGTATCTTGAGCCCTGATTGGTTGAATTCATTATAAACATATAAGGCAAAACTAAAGCTCTGTAACTGTTCTTAGTCAGTATCTATTCTTGAATTAACCCATCAATTATTCCTGAGAAATAGGGTCAGTACCATCATTCCATCTTTCTTGAGGCAATTAAGGAGCAGCCTTTTCAGGAGCCAAGAGAGATAGCTGTCTCATGAGTTTCATTTTTTTCAAGTCCCTTGTTGCTACAATTTTAGAAAAAAATGTGTTTAAGGTCACTTATGTTCATGGCAAAACAAGAGCATGTCAAGGCAATGAGTGAGCTGCCCCATTTGAGCAACCGTTCCACCCGACTCCGTTTCTGCACTCGGTGATGCTCATCATCCGGGATTCCACAGAAATGAATCTGAGTCAAATGAGAAAAAATAAACCTCTTGGATCCCTTTAAGCATTTTTGCTTGGAGCACCCATCAACTAAAGCATTTTGCTCACTTGGATCAGCAAGGTTGCTTGCTTGCTGATTTCACAATGTTCCTCCTCAGAAACAAATTTGTTTTTGGATATCATCCAGAATCATGTCTTAGGAGACCAACTAGCTGCCAATGAAGAACCAAAAAGCTTATATATATTGTAAAAACAGTAAGTCAGTATATTTCCATATTATCTGTTTGTGTGTGGGGTTTTTTTTGTACAAGAATTAGAAAAACTGAAGAATGGCCTGTAGGTTAGAGAGATCTTTGGAGACTCCTGAGGTTTGGCAGTGAGGCTTCTTATTATCCAATAATGTCTGTTTTAGTGGCACACCCAAGTTTAACCCCACTCCTTGCCTGTACAAACTGACTGAATAAATCGGCCTTAACCAATAAGGTTTCTGACTGCCATTAGCTCCAATATAGAAAGAGAATATAAATTTTAGGGGCCCATGGCCCTTTGGAGAAAGGATTGCCTTAAAAAATAAAATACATTAAAATATACTAGAGTCAGAATGTGGGAATTTGAAAACAATAGCATATTCTTCATCTGAACTTTTCCCTGAATATTTTATTGTCTCTGTTACGGATCTACTTGATATTTTGTAAATATAGGAATGTTGCTGTTTGAGGTTTTCTATGAAAGAACTTTTAAAAGTGTTACCATTTGTCCACTTCACATCACTCCTTAGTTATGCCTCATCCTTACTGATGGTACTATTAATATTACCAAACATCAAACATCAAAAACAAACATCTCTTGGTGAGCATACTTTATTTCATGTTTCAATGCCAAACTCTGGTGATATACCTGCTTAGAACTGAGGTTCTTATGGGTGTCACATCCCCGTCAATGCTAAGCATCAACTCCCAAGAGTCCTCTAAATATTTGTTTCCCAGATGCTTTCCTGGTGTCGATTCTTACTTTGCACACTTGCCTTTGGTGACCTCATCTGCACTCACTTCACCTTAGTATGTGTGATGATTTATAATTCTATTCTCTGCCCAGACCATTATTCGATAACATCAATTGCCCACTACTAGGCTCTCTCTGCTGAATAAGCTACAAGCTCCCAAGTCCTCCACCCCCTATATTTCCAAGCCTTGTTATATGATCATGAGTCTCTAATTTAGATGTCATTCTCTCACTTCTCACTATAACCACCCTACCAGCCATACCCCCATCTACATCCCATCAAATCCAGATCTCATAAACTCCATACCTTAAATATCTTTCAAATTTTATCTCTGTTCTTTTGCCTTTGCTGCTACTATTCTCTTCTAGACATTCCTCATCTCTTTCCCAGATGACTGCAATATCCTCCTATTATTCCTTACCTTTACTTTGGTCTTAATCAGTTCTCCCATCCCCACTGCATTGCTGCCAGAGCTTTTTTCTTGAAAGGAAAACCTGATCATGTCACTGTCTTCATTAAAACCCATGATTCAATCTCCTACAGCCTTTTCAGACTCGTCTCCTACTACTCACTGCCCTAAATCATATGTTCCAGTAATGCAAAGCTGCTTGCCATCTCAGCATGTACAATACTGTTTTATGCCTTTGCCTTCAAACAGGCTTAAATGTCCTTCTTGATTGTAAACTCCTCTTCTATGTCAGATCACACTCCTGCTCTTAGGTTAGAGACATAGAATCACATCCTCGCTCTGAACACTACCCATCTGGTCAGATAACATTGAACATTTCTTCCTTAGTATTCCACTATACTAATAACAATTAGAATAGACTCTCACATTATTTAATAAATTCAGTCAACAAAACTTTGAGTGTTTACTATGTGCACTGACTGGGTGCTAGAGATAAAATGGCTAGCCAAATAAACAGTATAACTGCCCTTGAAAAGATAGATTATTAAACATGTCACAATGTGATGATGCTGCTTTGCATTTATTTGCCTTTCTGTCTGAATTATCATGTATTTTTCTCAGTAGATTGAAAGTAGTTTGAAGGCAGGGCTATGACTCATGCACTCTTGTATTCCTAGAAACTCACACTATGCCAGCAGTATAGTAAGCACTCAAAGATTTAGTAAGTGAATGAATAAATGAAGCCTAAATCTATGTCAAATTCTTATGGAGTAATCACATGCTCTTGTGAAAAAAAAAAAAAAAAAAGACAATCCCCACTCCTTTCACAGTCCTGTGCTTGAATCCAACCTTTACTATAATTTCAGTGATGGAGAGCTCTCAACTTCTTTTGCATAATCTTTGGACAGCTCTATTTATTAGACATTTCTTGCTCATACTGAACCAAAATCTTTTTCCTTATGTCTTCAAAGTTGGTTCTAATTCTACCCATTGAGAACATATGGGATGAGTCTAATCTCTCATTCAGATGACAATTTTCAAATATTTGACGACAATTATATTCATTGTCTCTTCTTCTGTACTCATGGTATTCCTAGTGTGTTCCATCATTTCTTGCTCTCAGATTTGAAGTTTCTTTTCTGATATGGACACTTAACTTCCCTGGCACGTACTTCCTTTTGGTTGTGGTCTTTTGGCTCTCCTTTAAAGAACACAACATGGTTTCAAGGGTCTGCTAATGTTTATCTAAAGGCATTCGGGGATCACCCAGCAACTGGGCTTGGCAATTGAGAGTAGGGTACACTGTTATTGCAATAAAAAATATTGTTTGAAGACGAGGCATGGAATAAATTGCTGCAAATTTGCCCTGAGACACTCCAGTGGTTTGGGAAGTAGGCTTCAAGTATTGGGAGACAATTTTTTGCTAAAGGAATATCTACCAAATATAACTGCAATGTTCTTGAGGGTATCTGCGTGTGAATTTAGTTCTGTCTAAGATCATTCCATGTGACCAGAAAATTTGACAATGATTTATAATCAAAGGATGAAATGAAGCAACACATGTAAACCTGAAGTTCTTTCAAAATGACCCTCTAGAATTATGGTGAACATTGAAGGCATTGCTTCTAGAAGATGTGGTACAGGTGGCAGGTGAACCATAAAACACCTCAAATGATTATAGGTGATCTAGAGTAGATTTTGAGGATTTTGAAGAAAGCAATCTTGTTCAAAGTGCCAACAGTGACAAAGATGAGCATGTGGTCCTAAAATAGTAGGTCTAAAGATCAGCCTTGGATATCTAGCCAGTAGAGCAAATGTAGCATCCCCATTTGTGGCTTCCACCAAGATCCAGCCCAATGAATTGTATATGGAATGACAGAAGTCCCTCTGAAGATAGTTTAATATCTGAATATATTATCATAGTATAATGAATATGCCAATTACTTTCTATGGTTTTACATGGTTCGAATACGCTATTGCCTTGGTTTGGAATGCTCTTCTATTTTATCTCATGTGGATTGAGTTAATCCTTCAAGATAAAGTCCAAGTACCACCACCAAGTGCTGACACTAGGGAAGGTTAGATGGTAACACAGAGAGTTCAGTGTCCAGAAAGTCAAAAGCCAGTACCAGATGTGCCCTTGAGGCTGTCCAGGGTTAACACTTAGAAAGCCAAGGTTACACCAGCTTCTCCTATTTCTGGCCATGAGCAAGAACATTAGAGCAAGAAGAATGTAGTGAGCAGTGACAAAACAGAATGAAAGCAAAGGGAAAGGAACAAGGAGGGCCAAGATGGCTGCTGCCGAAGAGGTTGAAAGCCTCATGGCTATTTTTGCTGGGTATGAACTTCATTTTTGGCCATATGTAAAGGCACAGCCTTAAGATAAATTCTGTACTATTTATATATTTACCTTTCTATTCCCTATAAGGTCCAGTAAATAATACACAATATGAAGGAGTCCTTTCTTTTTGTTTTTCTCGGTATTATCAAGGAAAGAAACACAATTTCCATGAGTCCAGTGTTGTCAAATCACACTGGTTGTGAATGAGTATCATGGAGTTATAACCTAAAGGGGTTCCTAAAAGTCATCTATTCTGCCTCTTATGTAACGGAGATGAAATGATTGATCTTCTGCCGCCTTTGACCTTAGGCAACTGTCTTTCCTACACATCTGGAAATCTGCAACAGTCTTGTGTAAACTTTCAGTTTGCTATTTAATTCTTTATATACCTATGCCTTAATGCCCAAATCCAGCTATAACATTCTTGTGGGTAGTGTCTGCATGTGAGTTTAGCTTGATCTAAAGTGACTGGAAAATCTGGTACTGGTTTGCATGAAACTTTGCTCAAGGTATATTTTGAAGAGAGAAATAGAAATTAAACATGAAAGATTTTTTTAATGATATGAATTCAACTTAGGAAAACCTAAAAAAAAAATCCTATGAATTCCATTTATTTCTTCTGGAATTAGCTGTTTTTATGAATGGGAAACATGTAAAAGGTGATTGTTATTACAGTTGAATGTAGAACAAAATGCTCAAGGAGATTTGTATGCACATTTTTGAAAAGCTGCAACCTTAATTATTGGGAAACTCATTTTTGAAAATATGTCTGTAATTATATGCTATTGCTGATAGACAAATGTGTGTGTATACTTATAAGTACCCTACCTTGTTATTATTCTATTAGATCATTTTTACTATTTAATTTCATCAGTGTCACAAATTAATTTTATGCAAAACCTAATCACTCAGTATCCAGTATGTCCTTTTTTGCTCTACAAGAAACTGAGACAAAGTCAGTGTGATTTAATCAAAAGTAAATGTAACTTAGTAATTACTGGAAAAAAGAAGGTGTTTTCTTGCTTGAAGAAACAGCATTTTAACTAGAAGCAAAGCCATCAGTGGTACATTTATGTTTCTGCCTTGGGCAGATAAATGAACTAAATGACCTCTTTCTATCATTTTCAGCCCTGTGATTCTATCAGCAAAAGGCTGTCAGAGTCATGTGATAGCATAAGCCATGACTGCTGGTAATTTCAGTCTTTCAACTACTTTCCCAGGAGTTTTATCCTCTCTGGGTCGTAAGCTTCATTTCAGAACTATGGGAGGTAGCTATGACAAAGCAAAGAGGCATCCATCCCCTCTGGATCCACTTGGAAGGCTGTGTGGGCATGTGCAGGCAGAAGTTACATCCTATAGGTTCCATTTAGCATTCACCTCATGACTCAGTCCAGCTGCTCATTTAACAACCAAGTTCAGGTTCAGGAAACAGGCAAATTTCAACCAGTGTAGATTTTCCACCTTTGACAATTTAGCCTACTGTGTTTTTGTTTTTACAAAACCCCAAAATGGTAACTTTTCACTGGATTCTAGTTTCATCAAGTAATCTCCTTTTGTGTAGACAAACAACATGGGATGCAAACAAATAAAAAACAGAAATTACATTTTAGCTAAAAAGAACTTTTGACCTCATCTATGTAAGCCAAGTACTTTCAAACGTAATGTACTTGTAACCTTCCCATCACGATTTTTTGGCTTTAATTCTTTTTTGGTTCTATAGACAACTAGCAAAACACATGAAAGAAAAAATTCTGGGAGAAAATAATATTATGGAGTTAGAGTTATACTTTTAGTAGTTCAAACTAATGGTTCGCAGATGTACTGCATAGCCTCTTCTGACGGAGGATCCAGACTAATATTGATGGAAGAATGTACCCTCTTTTCTAAGATGGCCCAGGAATTGCACAGCACCATGATATTCTGAGAGGGCTTTAGACAACTTTTAGCCATTTTGTTTGACTCTATGACAGTAAAAAAATTTTTTGTCCCGTAAGCTTTCCTTCAATGTAATCATGCAAGCAGTTCAAAGTGAAGTACTTGCGCTTTCTCTAAACTATGTAGTCTTTCCAACAAATTGCTAACGAAACAATGCACAATTCATTTGCAGAAAATGTTTCTGTTTCTGCTATAGCAAATAGTCTAAAGAGGCATACATTTTACAAGACTTGGTGTTTGCTAAAAAAGGTGAGGAATGATATAGTTCATTTATTGATGAATAACTTTTTAAAAGCCACCAACCAACACATACGGTACAATTTCATGTGGACAAAATATCATATACTTGTGTGCATACACAGAAAACTAGACTGTTAGGCTATAAACCAATGCTGATTATCACTTAATGCGGATTATCACTGGTTGGTAAAATTAGAAATAATTTATGTTTCTTTCCTTATATGTCACTTTCTTTTCTGAAATGTTTGTGATAGCATGAATAACTGGGTTATTTTCCTGCTTATAATAATTTTTTTAAGTTAAACATTTACTTATTAACTGTAAAGAAGCAACACAGCTATTTTCATTTTTCAAACAGTAAATAAAAAATATTCATCAGAATAACTCTGCACTAATGGGGCACTTTGTTCCTTTCTCTCAATATAAAGTTCAGTTGGAAGTCAGAGTTCAATCTTAAATTGCAGAGTTATACTAAAAACCCAAAAGATTTATTCATTAAACTGTTCCTATAGAGTTCTATAGCATCCTGTAGGTGTGGCAGGTGAACGAATAAAACCCATACCCAAATTCAGTATCTCTCGCCTCTGAACATTTGCATTACTTTTCACCAACGGCAAGTACAGCACTGGCCATATCTTAAGCTATAACTCTGTCCCAAAAAAGGAGATGCGTCACAAGTCACTTTTAAGAAATACAATAGAATATTTTTTCTTGTAATGAATGCTGAAAGGGAAATGTTTTACTTGTCCTGACAACTCTAGCCAGCCATAGCCCAAAAATATGAGTAGGATATTGAGCCAAAAGCTTTTTAAAGGCTAGACAAATACCAGCAGCATTAATAAAGGACCAGAAAGACTTCTATTGCAGCAGTCTTGGGTTTACAATGTGATTATTGTTTTACAAACAGAGAAAGTACCCTGAACACCATGACAATTTTATGTTTCCTAGGTGCTGGAAAAACTAGAAAGTGAGAGGGGCGGTATCTGATAAGGTAAAGGCACAGTGGCTGGGTGCCTTGCGAATGAGGCTTTTACAAAAATGTTTAAGTCAGGATGTTGTTTCTGTGGCAATGAAGATGTAGGCATTGGGAAGCTGAGGGTGAATCTCTGTGGTGTTGTCTTGCTGGGGATATCCTGCTAGCAATCTGCTCTGCTCATGTTAAAAAGACTTTAGTCCAAGTTTAGTCTTTCAAAACTCAACAGTAATGTGCCCGTGTCTCTCCCTGCCTTGTGGAACATGTTTCCTCTATTTTGAGTTTATTTAATGACGATTCATGCTGTGCTTAGCTATATGAAACCAGCCAGCCTCAGATCCAAAGTGAGTGATACTCTGTTCCTGTTTCAAGATTGTAATTAGTGGTTAAATAACGTTCCCCAGCAGCTCCCTCCCCAGCCCTAACCCAAGCTGGAGCAGGAGCAACAGGGTAAAGAGGGACCTGAGTAGTCCAGGCTGTCTCTCGTGTTTGAGGCTGGGGCTTTGAGTTTTCTTCAATGTCCTTGTAAGTTTGAACTCTTCGTCTGACTCTATTATTCTAGGCAATATGGACAGAAACAGAGCCTGATTCTAACCATAACATTGGGTACTCTGTCCTATGACCAAACCATCTGATCCTTCCTTTCAAGCCAAAAATATAGAGTCCCTGATTGGGTGGAGAGAAAAACCTGACTACTTGCTGATTTCTCCCTTCACCAATGAAAAAGAATAATTAGCAGGCTACTCCCAGAACAGTGCCCTGGCAATGCATGGTACACATGCCTTGTGTGTTTAAAAGGAGCTGCTGATAATGGTGAAGAAATCCAGAAAGCATCTGGGAAAATCCCTGACAAGTCACGCCTTTCTTTCAGCCTATATGCCAGGTGTCACACACAGGACCAAGCATCATCTTTCATGGCCTAGTACAAACCTGCACCATGGGACCTAAGCCAAGCATGATTCCTTTGGGCTTGCCGAGTTTAAACTTGTAAGGTGCGCCCTGCCTCCCCCCCACCTCAACTACACTACCCCCAACTATCATACCCACACACATGCACACATTCACATGCTACCTCAGCCCATCCCATGTATAACTCATCAATCATAAGGGAAGCATTTTTAAGTTTTTTATTCTAAAACTGCGTTACATCCTGCAGGCTGTTTTGTCACTTTTGGATTATGCCACTTAATCGTAGTATCATGCAGTTGATATGTTTGACTCATTTCCTATTGTCATAGAGCCACGAGGTTAACACGTTTTAGAAAGAAGTATGCTAGCTTCCACATTTCTTCAGATGTGAAGACTATGGATGGAACAGGCTTTGAGACTGAACTCCTGGAACGAAGAAAGAGGGTGAATTTTTTTGAAGAAGAAGAGTGCGAGTTTTGTTGTACTAAATAAAACCAATCTTGCCTGACTTTAACGTAACAACCATGGTTCAACCACTGAAGTTACAGTGTGGTGTATGTAGCAGCAGTGTTTTTCTTTTCTGCTCTACATTGTCTGAATGCTATAAAAACTGTAAGATTGAAAGGAAATCTTTCGGTTCTTGTGAAGTCTGTTGATGCCTTCCTGTTTCTGGGTGTTGTGTGGACTTTGTTCAGTGGATGCTCTAGCACCCTGACCCCTGCAGGACAGAGGTCCTCACTTCCCAGCTCCTGCAAGTATTAGCTGTCACTGCCTCCAACTAAGTCCTTCTCCGGGAATTATTCTCAGCGGAAGGAGAATACCTCACCAAAGGTTATGACCTGCTTTCTGGGAGCAGCCTGCAAGCCATGACTGATTAACGTGAGGATAGAAAGGCACAGTTCTCTTGACTCAATGGGAACCACTCTGAAGACCATCCTAGCTCTAGAGCTCCACATAAGATCATTCAAAGGCCCTGTCCCACAGTACAAGGCAAGATCTTCTGACCTCATGCTTCCCTTGGCTTTCATAGACAACTGCGAAATCATACCTGTGGCACCTATGAGCAAATTTCCTTCTTAGAGCTTTTCCCTTGGGTTAACAAATCTAAGACAGTTTCCATTTGTTTTCCTAGGATCTAGAGTCTAAAATGAGATTGTGAAGCTGGATCTCTCACCAACTGGCCAGCAACAAAGACCAGTGGTAGGTGGTAATTTGATTGCCATTAGCATACAATGCAATTGTGAAAAACTTCTCGGTAGTGAAAGAGGTCCAAGAAAAACCCTCTGTACCTTCTGCTATATAAAGACTCAGGGAGTAGGCACCATCTATGGACCAGCAAGTGGGCCCTCACCAAACACTGAATCTGAAAGCACCTTGGCCTTAGACTTCCCAGACTCCAGAAGTGCGAGAAATAAATTTCTGTTGTTTATAAACCACACAGTCTATGGTATTTTGCTACAGCAGCCCAAATGGACTGGAACACACTGAAATTACACAACTCATATTTCCTTTTTTTCTTTCAATTTCCATTTTTATTTTAGATTTGGGGGTACGTGTGCATGTGGTTACAAGGGCTTATTGCATGATGCTGAGGTTTGAGCTTCTTCTGATCCTGTGTGGTGACTCAGACAGTGAACATAATACCAATAGGAAATTTTTCAGCCCCTGCCCTCTCCCTCCTTTTGGAATCCCCTGTCCAATATCCCCATCTTTATGTCCATGGAAATTCAAGATTTAGTTCCCACCTGTAAGAGAGAATATGAAATATTTGGTGTTCTGAGTTAATTTACTTAGGATAAGGGCCTCCACCTGCATCTATATTGCTGCAAAGGACATGAGCTTGTTCTTTTTTGTGGCTGCATCATATTTCCTAGCTTATGCATGCATACGCCTTTTGTTCTTAGCAGAACAATGGAAACACTGTACAAAGCTAACTCAACTGTTTTTATATGACTTTTTAATGTACACACTTCTACAATACTATCATTCTTTGGCTTAGTGATGAATAAGGA
This sequence comes from Cebus imitator, assembly GCF_001604975.1. Lineage (NCBI taxonomy): Eukaryota > Metazoa > Chordata > Mammalia > Primates > Cebidae > Cebus > Cebus imitator. Next base: position 8,251,472 of record NW_016107395.1, read on the forward strand.
AGGACTAGAAAGAAAAGAATCTATGTCCTATCTTTCTCTTTTCTTCTGTTATCATTTTCAGTGAGTGGTTGGCTAATACAAGGAAATAACACAAGTAAAACATTATATATAGTGGCATTCATTGGTCCTTCAGGTTTTTGTAATTGCCTTCTTTCTGCATTTGAAGGAATTTGGGTTCAAATGGAAACTTTGGCCTGTCAGTTGCATACTTCAAATGCTTATCTTTTACTTTGCAACTCCTTGAACTCCCACATATGCTCGAGGAATTCTCACTTATGGATATCACAAATGCTTTATGGTCACAGAATGGCAAGGAACGATAGACATGCATATCCAAATATCTCATCTCTCTACTCATGCATATCTCCATTGTCCCATCAGACTTTACTTACAAAGCACAGTTCAAAGATAAAAGTGTTAAAACTTTCAAGATGGTAACGGCACAACATTAAACTAAGCATGGACCATCTGCAACTCCAGGTAAATCCTGGAAACCAGACTTGAGTGGTGAATTGGATTGGGATATTGAGAGAAGGAAATGCAATGGCAGATAAAATATCTCAAATATTCGAGATGTTCATGAAGAGGAATAATTATAAATACTATGAAATTGGTTGGCTGCTCCAGAGGGCCACCAGTGCATTAATATATCAATGCATCCATGCATTGGAGAAAGACAGTGAAAGGCTGAAGGTGATTAGTTACAATGTAAACATGTGAAAGACAGAATTTTTGGCATATAGAGAGATTCTCATTTCCCACAGCCATAGGGCAGAGAAAGCTGAGGATTAAACCAAGTACCTAATGACTAAGAAATTTTTCCAGAGAAAGCTGAATCCTTAGCCTCAGAGGTCTACTAGTCAAGGTTCTGGTCAGGAAAAGAGTGAAACTCTGAAAACTGGGAAGGGGATACATGAGTTAATTCAGTCAACAATCTTGAAATCCCAGGTTTCCTTAAGCCAGGGCCTGCCAACTGACTTTATAAAAGGCCAGATGGTAAATATTTCAGGCTTTGGGAGCCCTAGGATTACTGTCACAAGTGCTCATCTCTGCTGTTGGAATATCAAAGCTGCCATAGAGAAAACTTACCTTAATTATTATTACAAAGAATGTAGCCATCTTACAATAAAACTTTATTTAGAAAAATAACCCAGATTTGGCCTGTAAGCCATTGTTCTTTCAAACAAACCACATGAAAAGCATAAGACAGAAGTGGAACACTAGACATCAGGCGTAAGCAGGGCCAGAAAGTACAAGCAAGCTGCTCGAGCAAACAGCCAGACTCCAGGTGTCCACAACTGCTGCCCCCATGCCTCTGCTTCAGCTCACACCTTGGCCCCATTGCAGGTGGGAACTTCTTTTTACCAGATGTTGGAGGAGCAAAAAGAAAGAGTTTTATTTACCGATGAATCAGCTTGGTATGTGGTGCAAGCCAAAACTGGCTTGTAACTATGGTATAACCCAACTCAAGGTGAGGGGTAATCCTTCCAAAGGACAGAACTTCAGGCAGGGCTGATCATCTACTCTGCGCAGGAAAAAACTGACCCAAAGTAAGTGTATGTGCAGAATCTTGGGGTGAGATGTGCAGGTGGGAGAAGGGGGTTCAGAATGGTCAAGAGCTTAGGAGGAAAAAGAATGAAAGACTGGATTCCAGGAAGTCTGGGGAAGAGGCAGGTAGATGGACCCCAGATTCTCAGAGCCCATTCATTTCCTAGGGATCATGACCTACCATACCTTACTTTGTCCTTATCTATTCATGTGGCTTTTTTAGCTCTTGCAAGGTTGCCAGACATGGGGATCAGAGATGAGATTACAAAAGCAAATTAGACTAGGTCTTCATCCTTGAGGAGCTGACTGTCTTAGGAAAACAGGCATGTAAACAACTAACTTGAGAGCAATGGGATCCATGATACTATATAAAGGACAAAGTGCTATAGAAATGCAGACCAAACAGTGAGGATAAAGAAAAACTTCATGGAAGATGAAGCATTTTAACTTACATAACACAACAAGTATAACATCTTTAAGGGAAAAAGGGGGATATGTTCATTCCTTCTTTTTAGTATTAATCATATCCCTGTTTTTAGCTTCCCATACAATCACTATTTTCCACTTTTTTCTTACTAGCAAAAATCAAAATTTACAGTGACTATAATACTACTTTAAAATACCTATCCCAACTTCCTTGCAGGTAGGTATGTATGGTCATGTAACCCAGTTATGGCCGATGAGGGATAAAAGCAACTCTATCAGGGAAGACTCTGGAAAGCTTTTAAATTATTATTATTTTAAAAAGACAGAGTAATCTAATATTTGCCTTTTGTTTGTGGCTTTTTGTCCTTAGCCTGAAATTTGAACATGATGCCTAGAAGTACAGCTTAAACCCATGAGGATGAAAGCTATATATTAAAGATGGCAGAACAAGATAAAAGACAGGTCCTGGTTCTCCAACGTTGTTGAATTGTGACACTGGATGCTTACCTCCATATTCCCCAGCTAAGACTGAAAATTCAACCTGCTTGGTTAGCCACTGTAGTTAAAGTATAGATGACATACAGCCAAACTAAATCTTGACCAATAAACTATGCAAAGAGTAAATTAGGAGATCTACCAAGCTGATTCTTTTTAGTTTGTTTATTTTCCAAGAACAACACCATAAATTTCACCGGCCAATCTTAAAATGGCATCAATTGTGTATATTTTTATGCCACTTCTTTCTATGCATGAGGAACCCTGAGATTTCAAGTTCAGAAAACATTTCACAACAGAAGCCTGAATCCTCTGAAGTTACAAGCAAGGAGATGAGAAACATGATCTCTGTCTCTCAAGTTCACAGATACTTTACAGGTACTTCGTGACTTTTCATAAACATCCTCAAGGTAGATTGATAGTTTTGTTCCTTGTGGTAAAAATCTTGTAGCATGAGCCAGAATCCTTACTCTTTAACACTCTCTCCCCTCTCAACAAACTTTTGACTCAGAAAAGAGTATTGTTTTCATCTTTGAGTCTAGATGATTATATTGGAACTAAATTTGTGGTATCAGAAATCAGCTCTTTAGTATCACCCACACAAAGAAATAGTCTACTGTAGGGTCTACTTTCATCTCTTTTCTTACTATGATTAACCCAAAAAATAACCACAAAAATGAGGAAAGGCAAGAAACTATTGCTATTGAAAGCAGAACTATGGGGAAAAACGGGAACATTGGGAGCCCAGGAAGAGATATCCAATTTGATAACCAAAAGCCCACTACAGTTTCTAATTTTTTTGTGAGAGAGTCTCCCTTGTTCAAAACTGGGTAAAATGAAGATTATATCATGCCTTACAGTTCCACACTTGAAGTTTTAAGGATTCAAAACTTAATCAACATTAAAGTACACTAAATTTCAAAAGAATCAAGAGCAAGGGTACATGCACACATGGACACAATAGTGTATGGTCTTTCCATAGAAGACATAGTTTAAATGCAGATTACATTTGGTTTCATTTCTTTGTATTGAGAGAAGTTGTATAAAATGGCTGTGAGAAGAGACAGGTTTCTTAATGTGCTTTGGATCAGCTGCGAAACATTCCATGAATTTTAAGGGAAGCTATGGTTCTGGAAGCATCACAGGGCATGGGTGGAAAGTACACCAAAGAAATCCTTCTTCAGCCTCGGAGTTTGAAAAAAAACATCTTGACTTTCAGATACACCTGGGTCTTCTGGGGCAACAAATGGGAAATCACAGCTCTATCAACAAGTACCAACTTGATATTTTTGAGGCTTGTTTTCTTTGTTTTTCTTCCTACAACTCAGACAGGTTTTTTTAAGCCTTAGCAGAATGGCTAGACTAGGTAATCCACATAAGCAGCTGCTGCAATGTGATCTTTTTCTAACATTTTAATGTAGAGCTGTGAACTTTTCTGGCTTTGGGGTATGTTGGGAACTTTTAGAGTAAACTTTCTTGATTTAAAGGTTTTTACTTTTAGGGCTCCGCCTGTTGTGTCTCAGATGGAGGATCAGCACTGAAAACAGTTACCCATGATAGCAAATTCTGCTGGAAAGGCACAGTGACTGATGCCTAAATGATCTTTGATTACTAATGCTATACACTTTAACAAAAACCTGTAGTTTATTTCCTTATTTTTAATTTCCTTAAGTTTAATAACATTCTATTTTCTAGATCTCAGGATACTTACTCATGTACTGCTTTTTAGCACCATGCAGAATAGGGTTGGGTGGGTGGTCATCAGTGTACTGTAGAAGGTAAGTTCTACCTGGTTTCCAGCCACAACTCTGCCACTTACGAGCTGTATGCATCTGGGCAAACAACCTCATCTCTACATCTCAATATCGTCATGTGTGAAATTGCGGTATTATCGTGTCAACTGAAAGAGCTAATGCCTGGATTAAAAGAAAAAGAATACATGGAAAGTAGTTAATATAGTAGTCATTCATTATGTGTTTATATCTCAGGTCCTAAAACCAAAATAACCATTAACACCAACCTTAGAAGCCTATTGTGTATTACGTTTTATTTATTTATTATTATTGGAAGAGAGGGAAATAATTTGAGCTGAGGCTTTTCATATATACCTTTTTAAGATGATGCAATAAAATGTTGGTCATCTTGCAAGTGTGGTTTAATATTACATAAATAGTCAAGACTCTTCACTTTAATAAGACATGGGATCCACCAAGAAGCAGTGGTACATTTTCTCTAATTATATGTAGGGCAATGTTGAATATCTACACTATATTTGACTAAGATCTACAGACACGTGCCTCTAACTGGAAGTTATGGGTATGGAAACAACTCTTCGTGCAGTACACTTATTGTAGAGTTCTTGCTATTCTCTTTGACTGGAGATGGGTAGGTTGCCTGGGAACTAGGGCTGGAACAGAATCTCTTCCTGAGACAGTAAGAGACTCTAGTTACTGACAGACAGGCCAAGTACTCAGGAACTTGCTCACAAAAATATTGGGAGCCCACTTTTTAGTGGGCTTGTTTTTTTCCTGTAAATCTGTTTTGGCGAAGGATATGAACAGATGCGTTACAAAAGAAGACATATATGAGGCCACCAAACATATGAAAAAATGCTCATCATCACTGATCATTAGAGAAATGCAAATCAAAACTACATTGAGATACCATCTCACACCAGTTAGAATGGTGATCATTAAAAAATCTGGAGACAACAGATGCTGGAGAGGATGTGGAGAAATAGGAACACTTTTACACTGTTGATGGGAGTGTAAATTAGTTCAACCATCGTGGAAGACAGTGTGGTGATTCCTCAAGGACCTAGAAATAGAAATTCCATTTGACCCAGCAATAGTTCTACTATAAGGACACATGCATACGAATGTTCATTGCAGCACTGTTTACAATAGCAAAGACTTGGAACCAACCCAAATGCCCATCAATGATAGACTGGACAGGGAAAATGTGGCACATATACACCATGGAATACTATGCAGCCATCAAAAACGATGAGTTCGTGTCCTTTGTAGGGTCATGGATGAACCTGAAAACCATCATTCTCAGCAAACTGACACAAGGCCAGAAAATCAAACACTGCATGTTCTCACTCATAGGCGGGTGTTGAACAATGAGAACCCATGGACGCAGGGAGGGGAGCATCACACACTGGGGTCTGTCAGGGGGAAATAGGGGAGGGACAGCTGGGGGTGGGGAGGTGGGGAGAGATAGCATGGGGAGAAATGCCAGATATAGGTGATGGGGAGGAAGGCGGCAAATCACACTGCCATGTGTGGACCTATGCAGCAAGCCTGCATGTTCTTCACATCTACTCCAAAACCTAAAATGCAATAAAAAATAAAAATAAAAAATATTGGGAGCATTTTTTGGTCAACAGTTGCACAAGAATTTGCATGGCTTAAGATAGACTGGGCTAAGAGTAGTTATGAAGCCCTCATGTTGGGTCATATTGGTTAGCAGGAAGCAAGGGTTAGGTTTTGTAGTGGATGCTATGATGGACCACCCAGATCTCCACCTCAAGAACAGCTCATTCTTCTAACTATAGGGAATACTGCTATAGGGAATAATGGCTCAGAGCTGTGCCCTTCTTTCAGAATTGACCTCAGCCAAAGAAAGCTCCCTCACTCAAGTTTATACTCCCTTCGCAGACAGCCTGTAACCCATGCTTGCTCAAAGCAGTCTCCTTTCTTGAAGGGCACTCCCAGCTGCACAGCACCCCTTGGATTGGCTGAGGCCTTTGTTGCTACTGTACAGCATCTCCTCCCTCTTCCCAATCCTGCTTCCTCTATTTCTACAGATAATGTTCCTGACAACACTCCTAATAAATCTCCTGTGCACATATTATCTCTGTCTCAGAATCCATTTGCAGGTATTTCAATCTTACACAGATTCTTATTAATCTTTGCTACCCAAGCCTCCACCCAAACCTCCTGGGTCAAGTTCTTTTCAGGTTGGCTTACTTCCCTACTATCCAAGGACCACCTCTATTCTACCTGAAGATAAAGCCTATTTCAACCTCCTTGACTGCCAGAACATACTCCTACCTTCCAGTCAGGTGCCATTCTACAAGATATATCATTTGAACAAAACATCTTGACTTTCAGCTACCCCTGGGTCTTCTGGGGCAACAGATGGAAAATCGCAGTTCTATCAACAAGCACCATCTTGATATTTTTGAGGCGTGTTTTCTTTTTTTTCTTCCTACAACTCAGACAGGTTTGACTAGTACTCCCATAATTTGTGTGCTCCCAAATGTATGTCATCTTGAATTGTACTCCCATAATTCCCACTTATTATGGGAGGGACCCAGTAGGAGATAATTTGAATCATGGGGGCAGTTCCCCCATACCGTTCTCATGACAGTGAATAAGTCTCATGAGATCTGATGGTTTTATCAGGGGTTTCTGCTTTTGCGTCTTCCTCATTTTCTCTTGTCACCTCTCAACTACCCCAACAACAAAGAGAAGAAGGATCTTCTAGCATTTCATATCAGCTCCAAAAGAAAGCTTGTTGATTTTCTGTTTAGAGCACCCTGTACACTTGGCAAATCTACATCTGCCTTACCTCTAACTTTCTACACCAGGCAGGCAAACGCCCACACATCCAGGACCCAGTGGCAGACAGAGACAGGCTGCAGATGCCCTGAGGTTGTTTGCAGCCACCTTTCTGGAACCTCATTCACACTAGTTCCCAAATACCCCTCTCTGGCCCCCTCCCACCTACTACTCTTACCACCAACTAAAGCCAGCCTCTGGCCCCTGGGTTTGCATAGGGATAAAGATTTTCCCCAATGGGCTTTGTTTGGCTTGTCTTCTTTCTCCAAAAATTCCAAATTTTCTTTCAGGGGAATTCTGTCCTTCACCAGCCTTTGGGGAGCCAATCCTAACCAAACCACTCGACTGACATGTTAGAAAGGTCAGTATGGATACATCTTAAGGCAGGATTCATAGACATTATCTTACTTAATTCATAGACATTATCAATAAACCTTGTCACAACCTTGCTACGTGATATGGTTTGGCTTTGTGTCCCCACCCAAATCTCATCTTGAATTGTACTCTCATAATTCCCATGTGGGAGATAATTTGAATCATGGGGGCAGTTCCTCCATACTGCTCTCATGATAGTGAATAAGTCTCATGAGATCTGGTGGTTTTATCAGGGGTTTCTGCTTTTGCACCTTCCTCATTTTCTCCTGTCACCGTCATGTAAGAAGTGCCTTTTGCCTCCCACCATGATTCTGAGGCCTCGCAGCCATGTAAAAGCATAAGTCCAATTAAACTTCTTTTTCTTCCCAGTCTTGAGTATGTCTTTATCAACAGTGGGAAAATGGACTAATACACTAGGTCAGCATAACTTCACTTGACAGCTGTGGGAAGTCGGCCCAGTGGAGGAAAGAGACTTGTCCCAAATCATATAGTAATTGACAGAAGGACCCATCTGTGGATGCAATGCCTATGTCATTTTCACTAGGCCACCTTGTTTTCCCACATGTCAGGCTGTCTCCTGATACTGTAGTACAGAGATGAGGAAAGTATAGAAGCCCAGGCACTGGCTATTGTCCAAGAAACTGCCTGAAGGAGTAGTTCACTCATCAAGGGGCTTCTGGCATTGGAAGCCATAACATAAGGTCTGCACCTCAACTGAGAATCATGCCAGGAGAGTAGAGACAAGCTAGCAACCAGCTAATAGAGTACAGGTCTGGGGCTGAGGCATCGGACTCACTGGGACACTAAGCTGAAGGACCCAGCAGGGAGCAGGTTTATGAGCTAAAACAGAGGAGAAGCATCCAGTGGCCATTTAACTACTATCTGTAGTTTGGCCACCTCAACCAAACATCAGGTCCTGACAGGAATATTTTCAAATTTCCAGAGATGCAATACTTTTACAGCCCCATCTCCTGGACCACAAAAGAAACTCTCCCTCCCTGTACTAAATTCATCTCATTGTAGCTCCTTAGGATTTTCAGGTGTGTCAGACAGCTTTCTTCCTGGCTCCTGTCCCTACCCCCACCAAGTCACTCAAGTATGCTATCAGTGTTCTTGAGTCTACATGTCTCTGAGGATCCGTTCTGAGACCTGTCTTCCTGTGGTCATCTGTCTAGGACTTCCTGGGGTTTCCATTGTTCATCTCAGCAGGCAATACAGTTTGAATGGAGCCTCCAGGTACTTTCAGATAGACCAAGCCCCAGTTTGCCTGGTGATGCAGACCTCTGGAACAAGCTTCAAATCTATAGCTTACTATGCAGAATGCCAAATGAGGCCATTTCAGGATGGATTGGTAGAAATCACTGTAAACCATCACACTGTGTCTGTCCTGCCCAGAGTTCTCAATCCAGGCCTTCCACAATTAGGTGAACAGAGATATAGATCAGCAATTCTTTCCTGGCATTCGGCCATTGGTCTTTCTCACCGATTATTACTTGGGCAGATTGCTCTAGTGTCTCACTGCTTCAGGAAGGGATTCTGCCCAGTCCTGGTCTTAAGGTACCCTACTCATCCCCCAGCCAGCCTTCAGTCACAGAAAAAAGTGAAAATAATATTTACTAAGTGTGATGGTTAATATTGAGTGTCAACTTGATTGAATTGAAGGATGCAAAGCATTGTTCTGGGTGTGTCTGTGAGGGTGTCGTCAAAGGAGATTTACGTTTGAGTCAGCGGATGGGGAGGGTGGATCCACCCTCAATCTGGGTGGGCATCATCTAATCAGCTGCCAGTGTGGCCAGAATAAAAGCAAGCAGAAAAACATGAAAATACTGGACTGGCTTAGCCTTCCAGCCTACATCTTTCTCCAGTGCTGGCTGCTTCCTGCCCTTGAACATCAGACTCCAAGTTCTTTAGCTTTGGGACCCAGACTGGCTTCTTTGCTCCTCACCTTGCAGACAGCCTATTGTGGGACCTCACCTTGTGATCATGTGAGTCAACACTCCTTAATAAACTCCTCTTTATATATACATCTATCCTATTAATTCTGTCCCTCTAGAGAATCCTAATACACTAACTGTGCTACACCAAGGTTTGTTTCCATATCTATGACTCTCACTTGAGAGCATACATCCATAGATGCCAGTCAAACTTAGAGTGGATATTCAACCTTGCCATACCTATAACTAGGTAGAATTTTTCACTGCTCCTTGGGAGAGGCCAACCCATGTTAAAGTGAAGAGCCTTGGATCTCAATTTCTGGTAGGTGAACTCCTCTAGTTCATCTACCAAAAATTTGGCTCCCATATTTAAATATGCCCTGGAAATGAGTAGGCAAATTCAGTTTCTATACGGCTCTATCCCGTATTCATTATGTACTAGGATAAGTAGGAAACATTTGAATTATTATTTTCCAAATGATATTCTTCCTATCTCTTGACACCATAAGTTTCTCTTTCCAGGATAGATAATAAAAATAATCTCTGCTGTAAAATCCTTCTAAATAAGGAAAGAGGACAAATAATTTTTAAATATTAATTCCAACATAAAAACATCAGCTAAAGAACATCATGTTGAAATTAAAACAATTAAGTTTTCCTTGGTTGATCTGAATGTGAATGGCCTATTTCATTTCTCCCATAACAATGTTTGTGTAAGTTCATTGAGAACTTGCCATATAACATCCACTGTCCTAAATGCCCATACCTTATTTGACCCTCATAACAAGAAATAAAGTAGGTGCTTTTATTATCCCTATTTTATAATAATCTGAGAAAACCGAGGCACAGATAGTATAAGCAACTTTTCCAAAATCACTTTCTCAGAACATCTCAATTTGTAGTTAAAAACTATCTGGCCAGGCCCAGTGACTCATTCATGTAATCCCAGCACTTTGTGAGGCTGAGGTAGGAGGGTGATTTGAAACCAGAATTTCAAGACCAGCACTAGCAACATAGCAAGACAGCAAGACTCCATCTCTACAAAATAATAATAATTATTAAGTATGTGTCGTGGCAAGCCCCTGTAGTCGCACTACTAGGGAAGCTGAGGTGGGAGGATTGCTTGAGCCCAGAAGTTCAAGGTTACAGTGACCTATGATCACACACTGCATTCAGCCTGGGGGGAACAAAAACTATACTTATATTTATGTAACACAAATATTCATTTCCAGGCTACAAAATGTTATGCAGACAAATTGCCAGAAAAAGGAAAAATAGAAAGGGGCAGACCTCAAGAATATAGGGCATGTAGGAAGCTACTTTCTAGAGACTTCATTTAGTAGGTATTCAATAAAAGCTGATTAGAAATGGTTTTTGGAAGTTAGGGATCAGGCACCTATCTTTTACTGATTAATAGCATGACTCAGTTAATTTATTTAACCCTCGCAGTCTTGTTTTACTTTTTTTTTTTAATTCATCTGAAAAAATTGAGTACTAACTCATTCCCTACCTACAACAATAGCCACTATATCAATTAAGATGCTTTGGGCCACAAGTAAAATACTCCACCACCAGTAACAAAATAATAAAAACATTTTACTATCTCACATAATAAGAATCCTAAGAGTGGCATTTCAGGATTAGTTCAGTGGCTCAGCTAGGATCTTCTTCCAATCCCACATTTCCACTCTTCTCCATGAATTGGCCTTTGGCCCCTAGGCTTGTCACCTCTTAGTCAAGAGATGCCTGAGCTCAAGATACCGTGTCATTACACAGTAGCATCTAAACTAGGAAAACAAAGAAAGCTTTCATGGAAACCCCAAACAAACTTCATCTTACATGTAATTAGCAAGAAGTGGGTCACATAGACATTGCAGATAATTCACTGGAAAAGAGAAATGGGATTGTCAAAACAGCCTTATATGATGTATGTTTCACTAGTCCCATTGCAGACATGACTGTGCAAGGCTCAATGGGAAGAAGTAAGCAGCAAATATCAAGGTCAAACTTTGGCCCATCTGACTCCAAAGCTGCACTAGTAGTTATTGTTTTCTCAGAAGTTAGAGAGGTTCCCACTGGAAAACTTTTCAAGTATAAGAAAATGCTAAAATAAATTTATGGCTAAGACACCAAAGACACATATTGCATTTTAAAGGAGGTAAAGAACTTACAAAAACATCATCCACAGTTGTATTACCTAACCTTACCTACGACGATGGTGTGAAAGGATGGGGACATCAGAAATTAGGAGGTTGTTTGGAGAGGATTTCTTTGGAATGAGCAGTTCTGTGTGCCCTTCTACCCTTCATCTTGCCTGCCCTCAAGCCCAGTGTGAGGGAGTTTATTCCATGAAATCACTCAGAGAGCTCCATATAAGTCTTCTGCAGTTACAGGGACTCATTGAACTGTGTTTGACATACATCTGGAAAACCAAAAGCCTGGTGTGGTGGATCACAAAATATGACCACAGATTTCTTTCATCATAGTATTCAAGCTCTTTTGCATTGTGACTTTTTTACTTTCTCCATCAAGACATGACGTCTACGTCCTCAGCCCTTGAATCTGGGCTGGTCTTCAGACTTGCCCTTGACCTGAAATTTGCTAACAGTGGTGTAATGCAACTTAAAAGCATGGGCCTTAAGAAGCCTTGCAATTTCCACTGTTGGCTTTTGGGCAGTGCATCAAGACCTCCATTTAGGAAATCAGTCTCACCTGCCAGAGGATGAAAAACACAGGGTGGGGTGGGGATGGGGGCAAGGAGAGGCACCCCAGTCAATGGCCAACACTAACTTTAGATGCATAAACTAAAAGGACTCAGCCCAGCCAACCCTCCAGCTGAATGAAGCTCATGAGTAAGCCCAGGCAACACTGTCAGAAAACCCAACCAACCAAGCCAAAGTGCTCTAAGACATGGTAAGTCACTATTACTTGAAGTCACTGTGTGAATTGTTGGCTACACAGGAATAGGTAACTGAAATATCTGACTGGCTAGTCCAAAGCAAAGGAGAGGCTGCAGTGGTCCTGGAACCTGCCTACCTCCCCAGAATTTGTTGAGGTAGAAGAAGCATGTGTGTTGACACAAATAGGAAAGAAAACTGATTTTTAAGCCACGTAAAATACTACTCAAGAGGATTGTCTCAAGGTAAGCCAGTCTGGGTGGAGTGACACAACAAGGAAAAAATATTTTGAAAAGAAAGAGAGGAAGAAAGGGGGGAAGAGGAGTTAGAGAAAGAAGGAGGGAGGGGAGAAAATCATGGGCTGAGGAGAGAACAGACAACTTGAGAAAAATACATCACCCATATCACAACGCATGCAGTCAAGGGTGCCCAGTGGCAGTTTCTGAAGAACTAGATGAAGCATTCCATAGTTCAGAATGCCCAACCATCTTGGAACCATAGCAGTCAAGTAAGACCTCCCTATCCCTCTTACTGCTCCAAAATTCCCTTCGCCCAAGCCTGGCAGGGTAAGACATAATAGTTATCATGCTAGGAAAGAAAGAGGAATGCCAGATGGGAAAAAAGAAGAGAAAGGTCACTACAGAGAGCTCAAAGCAAGGCCTAGCTGGGCAGAAAGGAATATTTAGTTTTAAATCAACTTCTAAGTTTCGATTATTACGTGAAATTAGACACAATAAATGACTCCATTGAGACTGCATTTTTTTTTCACTTAAAGCACCAAATAAGTCATGGAACTGTGCAAGTTTTCATCTGGGGCAGGAAAAGAATTTTCCCTAATTAAAAACTTTTAAAGAGACAGTGGGAGTTAAAAGCTTGCTTGCAGTTGTAGTGTTTGAACCTCACCCCTATCAAGGTTCCTGCTTCCAGGGGCTTTACATAAACTGCCTTAAGAAGAGCCACTAGGAGAATAGGTAAATTCAGTTGTGAGTTCCACTTGTGATGTGATGGTTGCTGGGAAGTTTCACTGGCCCCAAAAAACTCCGTTGTCACAGTAGTTAAAAGTCCACCATTACAGAGGCAGTCGTTTAAGCTAACTTTACTATCCTTAGCAGTCCTGTTTTTTAAAATACACAAATCTGGATGGGCAGCAAATCAAGTAATTGATTCATTGGTGTAACTTCATTATAGAATTGCATGTTGAAGGATGGAAAAAACAAGCAGAGGTGCAGAAGGCAATGGAGAAACAGAAAAGCAGCCTAACATCACTGAAGACAAAGCTTACTGCACTCAGGCCAGTAGCTTCCAACTTCCCACATTCATACAAATTACCATGGGAGCTGGAAAAATTGCAGATTTTAAAGCTCAAGCCCTTCAGTTCTGTTTCACTGGTCTGCTTTGGAGTCCAGGGATCTGAATTTTAAGAAGTCCAAGAAACAGAATTTTAAGAAGCATTCAAGGTGATTCCAAGGGAGTGGGTTAATAAACCTTATTTTAGAAATACTACTTCAATATAAATAGCTAAGAGTTGAAAACCAAAGTCAGTCACAAAATTCTGATATACATTTCTCTACAAAATATATTCTTGCAATAAATGAGATAAGGTGGAATAATTTCTAAACTCTTAGAAAGAAACATGTGGCCTGGCATGGTGGCTGATGCCTGTAATCCTCCCTTTGGGAGGCTGAGGTGGGCAGATCACCTGAGGTTGGGAGTTCGAGACCAGCCTGATCAACATGCAGAAACCCTGTCTCTACTAAAAAATACAAAATTAGTCAAGTGTGGTGGCTCATACCTGTAATCCCAGCTACTCGGGAAGCTGAGGCAGGAGAATCGCTTGAACCAGGAGGGCAGAAGTTGTGGTGTAGCAAGATCATTCCATTACACTCCAGCCGGCAACAAGAGAAAGCTCTGTCTCAAAAAAAAAATAAAATAAAATAAAAGAAGAAAGGAACATGTTAGCCCCCATGCTTCCTCAAGGCTAAGTTGATTTTTATACATATCATCAATTTGGAGGAAAATTGGGGGACAAAACTGGAAAGTTAACCCATTAGAAGTACACGTCTATTAAAAGATTAACTCAGGGCTAGAATTATGAAAATGTAGAAACATACAAGTAAGAAAAATATTTGTTAGAATGAACTTTTAGTTCAAAATAAAAGATTTCTTATGGTCCCAAAATTCTACGGTGAAAATTTCATGTGGAGGGTATAACCCCTGGAATTCATTTTCGTACTGTTTTATCCCTTCATGTATTCCAACAGCAGTGAGTGAGTATTTGTTGGAGAACACACACTTTTCCTAGAAATGGGAAGGGTTACTAGAAGTTGTCCAGGCCTCTTCCATGAAAGCAAGCCTCAGTTAAACCATTCCAGGAAGACAGCTAGCCAAGCTGTTCTTCAAAGCTTTCAAGTTTTTAAAGCTTTCCATAACTTCCCACAGCATAAGCACTCACCAGGAAGACTCTGGATGTTATTGTTAGAGAATCAAATACACAGGGACGTGGATAATACAACTAAATGCCAGGAAGAAGAAAAAGGCGTCAGAGAGGGCCACATGCTATTTTCCAGAATTTCATCAACCTGCCACAGTCAACAACTCCTAAAAAGCACCTCTAATATCCATATGCAGAGAGAGCCACAGTTTAGCAGGAGTTACAGGAATTTTCTAAAACTTAAACACATTTTGCCATACATCTTGGGAAATGTTTTCAGAAAACTGAAAACTGAGGCTTTTCTAACAGATTGCTTCACATCTCAGAAAGTGGAATGGAAAGGAAGTCATTTTGTAAACTAGCAGGAGAAGAAAAAACAGCATGTAAATCTCTCTAGGCAGAGAAATTGTTGGTCCTATGAATTTAAATTCATAGACTAAAAATCTGTCAGCCTTTTCCAGACTCCCTCACATCATGCCTCCTCCAACGCTCAAGCGCTAATTGATTCATTTTCTGTTTTATTGGATTTAAAGTCATTTTAGTCACTATTTTTAACTGTTTTCTCATTTATCGGCCTCCTCCCTCCCTTTGCTTCAAGGCCCCACATGAAATTATACATTCTCTCACATGGCTCATTATCTTACATTTTTTCTGTCACTCTGCAGCTGCTCTCCTGCGTCCCTGCCTCAGCTTTGTTTAGTGCCAAAGAGCTGCTTTTTCTAACACTTCAAAAACACATGGCATTTTTTATGGGCACAAATATCTTCACTTCTGTCAAATAAAAAATTGATTCATAAGGAAAACATTTTAAGCATGTAGGTGTTTTGCAAGAAAATTAAGCAGCTCATTAAAAAAATAAGTATGTCTGAGGAGGGATAAGACCATCGCCTGAAAACTGAATATAAATATCTTTGCTTTTAAGAATATTTGGATATCTGTAGATTCCCTTCATGACATTTTTGTTAGTTTGTTTTCACCCTTTGTGTGATTTACCTTTTACTATATTCTCATTTATAAAATTCTGGAGACCATACAGAAAGAATAGATAACTTTCACCCTAATGCTCTCTCTGCTTTATAAGTAATGTGAAAATGTTAAACACACAGACCTAAGAGGGAGTTTGAGTTCCACATAGTAGCAGATATTGTTGGTGCCTTTTTCTTATCTCCTGAAACTTTGCAAGCAAACAGACCTGAGGATAAGAAATGGTTTTGTCTGACAATGGTATTTAGCCTCAAGTGGTTTCTTTCTGAGCCTTGTTTACCATCATCTTTCTCTCTGTGTATATTTAATGTTGACAGTAAGTTAGTCTTGTCATGAGTCTTCTCACAGTGTATAGCAGCATCCAGTAAAATAGTGCTCCACCCAGATCTCAAATCCTTCTCCATCTTTGTGTGCCATTCTCCCTTGGGTATACTTCACTTCCAATAACCAGCACCTACTCTTTAGAAGAACTGCTCAGGCTACTAGCATCTCTTTGCATGCACACTTGGGAGAAACCCAAAGTTGAAGTGATTGAGAGGGGGAGCAAAGGAGCCAAAATGGCCTTTAAGGAGTGCAGGGGTGGGAAACTCAGCTCCCTTGACTGTGTCATGACAACTTTGTGGCACAACTCGTACTCCAGAGCCCCCCGGTGGATAAGGCTGAGGAAATGTTCACCAAGACCTTGAGACGGATCTTTGTTTGGCTTCCTACTTCCTGTCCTGCTTTTTTACTATTTTATTCATTCCCTGGACTTTCCTGTGACCCTCCTTTAAAAATCACGTGGCTTTAAAAAATTAGTTCCTTTTAAAATCTTTGTCTTGGACTCTGCAACTGTGGAACACAACCTAAGACAGCTGGTAAGATTCTTGAAGTAAAGGATTACGAATGGCAAAGATTTACACCATCAACTGTAGAATTATAGGATGTCTAAACTTAGGGGGTTTCCTAGTTGAGTATCAGAGAGATGAGTTAGCTTACCTGTGTTAGTCCATTTACACACTGCTATAAAGATACTACCAGAGACTGGGGAATTTATAAATGAAAGAGGTTTAATTGACTCAGTTCTGCATGGCTGGGGAGGCTTCAGGAAACTTACAGTCATGGAGGAAGGGGAAGCAGGAATGTCTTACATGGTGGTAGGCAAGAGAAGATCAAGCAAGAAAGGAACTACCAAACACTTACAAAACCATCAGGCCTCATGAGAACTCACTCACTATCATGAGAACAGCATGCAGGGAACTGCCCCCATGATCTAATCATTTCCCACCCGGCCACTCCCTCAACACCTGGGGATTACAATTCAAGATAAGATTTCAGTGGAGATGCAGTGCCACACCATATTATTGCCTAAGTGCTCAAAGCTAGGATACAGCAGGGTGAATCCAAAAACCCAGACCTCTGACTCAAAGATCACTGTTCTTTCTACCATTTGTGCATTATTCTGAGTTTTCCAACACAACTATTGGACTATATATACAGTTAAAGTCAATTAGTTCAAGATTGAAATTTTTATTTATGGCATGCCTTATAGAAAGGCACAGATATAAACTCAGTTGCAAATTAAATAAATACAGGGTTTTAAAAAATCCTTTCCCTCTCTCTCTCTCTCTCGCTTTCTCTCTCTCTTTTCCTTCATCCACACACACATACTACAACAGACAACACTATATGCAAGAATTTTGACATTGATTCAGAACATACACACCCACAGAGAAGGTTGTTTGCTTGCTGCATTAGCACAAATGTCAATCAAAAGGAGCAAGCAGTCCTTTTTCCTTCAAACTACCCACTTTCCTGAGAAACCCCAAGGGATACAGGCCAAAACTTTCCTAGGTGTTCTCCCTCATAACCAAAAGGCAAAATGAGTGCATACAGATGAATGAGCCTGACTAGAATTACTTGTAAATAATGAAGGAACATTCAACATTCTCTCCCTTGTCACATCTTCCCAGAGCACAAGCCAAAAAGGCATCTGCTTTTTTACCATGAGGTCAAGGGCACTGAAAAGTCAGCCTGATCAAATTAGTGCCCCTCGTCAGAGATACGACAACTGTCAGAACTTCTTAATAGTATAGTCCTTCCTTTGGGCAAAGCACACTCTTCAGAGAGCCTCTGTTAAATACATAAATGAATTTCCTTTGAATAGTTACAGGTTAACTCATTCTCAGCTTTTAACCCATTAGCAAAAATGTATTCCTTACAGCAGGCTCTAAATTACATAAAACAAACGAGTTTCAAAGGGTAGGAGATTAGAAAAACCCTTAATCTTTGTCCTTTGGGGATGCTATCACAGAATACCATAGATTAAATGTTATAAACAACAGAAGTTTATTTCTTACAGCTCTGGGGGCTGGGCCTCCAAGATCAAGGTGCCATCAGATTCAGCATCTGTTGAGGGTCCACTTCCTCGTTCAGAAATGGCAGTCTTCTCTCTGTGTGTTGACATAGAAAGGATGAGTAGAGCTCTCTAGAGTCTTTTATAAAGTCACTAATCCCATGCATGAGGGCTTCACCCTCATGACTTAATCACCTCCCAAAGGCCTCACCTTCAAATGTCATCACACTGGGAGTCAGAATTTCAACATATGAACTTGGGGAAAGGGGACACAAATATTCAGTAGGTAGAAACCATCCAGGTATGCTAGAGGACTCCTGAAGCTTCAAAGCCAGAGGAACCTCATGGTTGGCACCAAGAGGATGCTTTAAGGACACTGGGCACCCAGCAAGAGGGCATGAGTGTTCAAATCTGCCACATGCATGCTGTGTGATCTTGGCCAAAAGAACTTAACTCCTTTAAGCCTCCTCATCTAATGTGTTGAATGGGAGGAATCATGGCATCTACTTTATAGAATTGTCCTAAGAGTTCAGTTAAATTACATATATAGCATTTTTAGGCTTATAGTATGGCTTCAGAGTAAGACTCCAAAATGTGTGAGTTATATTTATTGCATTGATGTTATTATTATTGTCAGGAAATGAAATGATGAAAGGGAAGTTTCTAAAGATAATTTTAGAACAAATTTCAATGACCATAATTTTGCTTATGTCTGCTCAGTTCTACTGATCATAAAATAGGAAGAAAATGTCAAAACAAATCAATTTAAAAAACATTAAGCACACTGATATACCATAACATTTAATAGCATTATCAGGATCAAGTGCTACAATCTTGTTTCTTCTCTCTCTTCACCCTTTGCCTCTCCTGCATTTTTCTGGTTTCAGTATATTTTCTTTTCTTTCTTTTTTTTTTCTTTGTTGGGGGAGGATGGAGCTTCACTCTTGTTGCCCAGGCTGGAGTACAGTGGTGCGATCTTGGCTCACCACAACCTCCGCCTCCTGGGTTCAAGTGATTCTCCTGCCTCAGCCTCCCAAGTAGCTAGGATTATAGGCGCACACCACCACACCCAGCTAATTTTTNGCAAGTGATGACGTGGGCTCCCCTCCTGACATTCTTGTGGACGCCATTTCCACTAAAAGTCTTCCAAGAAATGCTTTTTTTTTTTAAGACTGTCTTGCTCTGTTGCCACGCGCCAGGCTGGAGTGCAGTGGTGCGATCTCAGCTCACTGCAACCTCTGCCTCCCAGGTTCAAGCAATTCTCCTGCCTCAGCCTCCCGAGTAGCTGGGACCACAGGTGCGTGCCACCATGCCCAGCTAATTTTTGTACTTTTTAGTAGAGATGGGTTTTCACCATGGTCTCAATCTCTTGACCTCATGATCCGCCAGCCTCGGCCTCCCAAAGTGCTGGGATTACAGGTGTGAGCCACTGTGCCCAGCCAATTGCTGTATTTTTTAGTAGAGATGGGGTTTTGCCATGTTGACCAGGCTAGTCTTGAACTCCTGACCTCAGGTAGTCCACCCGCCTCGGCCTGGGTGGAGGTGTGAACCACTGCACCCGGCCTTTATTTTTCTTTATTCAACAAATGTTTCTTTGTTTTGCTTTGAAATATAGATAATATGTGTATAAGTTAGAAATTTAAGACTACCTACTAAATTATTGGTTTTTCCACCTGCTTTCAATATTTACATTTATTCATTCATGGATTTGACAAATAATGTGTGAGTTCTCCTGTGTGCCAGGCACTATGGCAGGAGCTGAGAGAGCGCGCACTAAGCAGGGCAGATGAACATCTACAGACGCAAAGGGTATGTTCCAGAAGACAACTTCTAAGCAGTGCCCCTCTAAGCCTCCCTCTCTCTTCCCAAAGAACACTTGGTGGATTTTACAAGAGGTAAAATCCCCTGTTGAACTACCGGTTCTAAAGTTTGCACTGGAGCATGTAGAGTGATAGGCATACTTACTCCTGAGTGGAGTTTCTAAGCTAGGCCTGGCTCCTGGGAGGCTCATTAAAGATTCAGGAACTCCAAGTTTCATCCTTCTTCAATAATGCCTCTAAGTTGAAGAGGTATTAACAGAGTAGCTTTTGGAAATCAAATAAGAGAATTCTGAAATATAGAAAAAAAGTCAGGCCACAGAGGAAGACATGAGAATTCTAAACTCTGAGACCTGTAAAAGAAGCCTGTTACATTTTAATCATTTTCACTAGAGTGTTTGTAATTGTTGACCTTGTATGGAATCTAATAGTTCTAATGAAAAATGTGTTAGGCCTTGGATCCAAGGATATCATCATTATAAGTACATAAGAGCCTAGGACAATATAAGTCTCTCTGCAGTGCTGCTGCTGTGGCCTTTGATCCGTGATGTATTAGTTACTTATTTATTGATTTATAAAAATGAGCTGTTAAGCTTTTCCTAAGAAGTCCAAGGGCACATGAACAAAATGTAAGAAATATATAGCCACAAAAAATAAACTATGAAGTACAAACCAGATCCCCTAATGACCAGGGCACTCTGCCTAGGTGAGTAGAATGAATCAAAAACGTACTTTCTGGACACACCCTGAATGTCAACAAACAAGAACTCTGTAAAACTCAAAGAAGGAAGTTATATAATAAGGGCTTATATGAGACATAATATACATTGGCAAAACCCTGATCTAAACATGGTGAATTTATTTACATTTGGCCCTTCTTCAGAGACGGGCCTGAGACTCTCACCAGAAAGTATGATGAGTATGATATCTTAAACACCAGCAGGGCCAGGGGTCGTGTACTTGGCTTTCAGTATTTAGTATTATTTTAAGCCAATTAAAATAATTTGGTTCCACAGTGGAAAGATTCCATTAAATAACAGCTTTTTCACTATGAGTGTGGGTTGTGTGGTTCTTTACTGAGTAGGATAGAACTGGAGAAACAGAGACGGCAAAGATTGGAGACTTGTCTGAAATCACGTCTGCCCGAAAAATAGAGCAGAAATCTGCTGAATTTGGGTTATATCATCAACTATTTGAATAGGCATAGGTCAAAAGTTAAATATTTATTGTTATTAATTTTTCTCTATGACCTAAAATTTTAGAACATGTAACTCCTATTTTTAACATTGTCTGATTTTCTCTCAGTATTTAAATGCTTAGTGCCAAAAATAAGTTGCAGATATATTGTTCTTCATTTTTCCTTTTTAATTCCAGCTAAAACACAAGGGATTTTGTGATTTCCCAGGACACGACTCCATTTCATTTTGTTAATGACAATCCCTTGTCTAGAAGCCCACAGTCTTCTGTTAACTTTAGTCTGCCGTAGACAGCCAATTCAAATTGGGCAAACAAGTCAAAAAATAAATAAATAAAACAGAATCCAAAATAATCCCTTTTGGCTGTTGCCACAAAAGAATTTACTGGATAATCTCTAAATTTTCCACTTAATTCTGGCTGTGTAGTTCAGTGTTTTTGACCAAAAACATACCAGAGGCTACACACAATGATTGATTATCCCAAATTTCCTACAATCTTCTGGGCTTTAAAAATACAAGATATAATTCACTGAGAGCTGTAACTCAGTGAATGAAGGCAATACTTTGGTCACCTGTGTATTTGGTTGAATTAAACTTTGAATATGGCACCATTGCCACATCACTAAGGAAACTTCCTTAGAAAATGAGTATACATCAGGATTATCTAGCTTCTTACTGGTCCCGCTCCTAAGGACTCATAGCTCTGCAGGAAATCCCAGAATCTGTTGTCATTACTCTTCACCAGGTGCATGCCCCTGACCATTTCTTCCTGCTCAGCTTAGAAAGCACAGAACAACTAAAGTCTATAGCACTGCCAGAATTGGCTCTGTTGTTCTCTTAACATGCTATCCAGCTAAAACATTCTTGCCTATTCACTATATCAGGTATTGTTAGAGCTTTTCCATTGCTCTTTTTTGTGCCTCAGCAGAGAGGAAAGCCAATCCTCTAAGTTATATAGCTTTACATTTAATTATCAAGTTGACTCCAGTATGATAGATACTCATTACCCCCAAAGAAGGAGAACAGTTCAAGTCCTCTCTGGGTGGACTGGCTGATAGAGATGTATTCATACATGCTCCAACTTCTGCTGTAACTTTTCCTATGCCTACTCTATTGCCTGTTACTGTGCTTGTTCTATAAAGTACCAGCTAAGCAGAAGAGTAAAATACTGTCTAAATGTATCCATCATAATGTTCATATCATAATATCCCTTCACAGAGAAATCCTAGGTCTCCATATTCCTTGAGCAGTCTTCTCCTTGCAGTGTCTGTTTTTCCATCTGTCTGAGATGTATGTACACATAACTCTGAGACATATACTGTGACCTTCACATCACTGTCCCCCAAATGGCAGTTCCATTCATAAAGACCTATTACTTTCAATTACATATGCTTTTTGTCTTCTTCTCAATGCCCATGTCTTAATCAGAAATCCAGCAAAAAACATACGGTACAATCAAAGGGCTAGTGGAAGAAAGTTCAATTATAAGACTTTTTATAAAAGTATGGACCTGATTAAGACTACCAATGAGGAATGGTAAAACATGCAAGGACTAGGTATAGTAGAAAGTCTTTACCTCCCCTAGACTCAAGACAAAATAAGGATCGTGTTACCCAATGAGAGCCAGAATCATAAGAGAAGGACCACCTAACTAAAATAGCTGTGAATATAGGTAAAGTAAGATGGCAACTGCCCAAACTGAGAAGAAACAGGAAGAATAAATACCCCACCTACTCTCACTTTTTGTCTGTTAATCTCTAGCTTTGCTGAACCCAAATAGAAACCAGAATCCAAGGGAGTTTGAGTAGTACTGTCCCTAAAGAGGCCAGGCTTTTGGAGAACAGAGCTGGGAAGAAAAGGGTAAAGAATGAATTTGAAGAGGGAAGTGAAGAGTAATCCACATGATATTTCAGAAGGCTCTTACTGGAGGACGAAGATGCTCTGTGACACAAAAGTTAACCACATCAAGTTGTAGGGTCTTTGGAGCTAAGGACAGGGCAAGAGGAAGTCCCAACCATGTGACTGAGACTAAAAAGAGCTAGACAAATTAATTTCAGCCATAAAGGATGCCAGAATTTGGAAAGGCCAGATTAGCAAGTAAGTCCAAGAATAGCAGATGAATCAAAACTGGGAGGTAAGTCAAGACTCAAAGGACAGACTGAAACAGGATAAAGTCAGAAGCAAAGTGACTCTGGCAATTTCTGCTTAAAGGGCTGACATGTCTATGGCATATGTGATATCAAAGGACACCAGTGGAAAAAAAGCAGCAGCATACCCAGCACAGAGAAGGAATGAGCTATTAATAGATGAAGACTCAAAGATTAAGATGCCGCCAATCGTATAACATGCTTCATTCAGCTATGTCAGATGACACAAAAATAAAGAAGGCAAGGTTATGGAAGGGATGCCAATATAGCATTAATGTTGTAAGAGCTGACTTTATCTCTTCACAATGGATGATACCAGAACTTTAAAAGCCAGCACACTAAAAAAATATCTTGCAACCTGGGAGAGTCTTCTAATCTATCAAGAAAACATTCTGAGAATTCATGAAATACAAGAGCATTCTTAAATGCTATTCACCTTCCCTTCCAATAGAGACCAGTTTGCAGTTATAAAAACAGTATTGGTGAGAGTCTCTGGACAGAGAACCAATATTGTACAAAGAAGTCAAAGCCACAGAATACTTTTCTTGGTGACGGATACCTGGGCATCAAGATGAGCTATATTCTTCCATAATTTTCACTGTTAATTGTTATGAAAACTGAAGTCCCTTGTTGCAAAGTGCTAGTTGTTTCAATTGGTTACAGAGCAGAATGAAGCCGGGAAGTATAAGTGGAACCATATACCCAGGTTGAAGATGAAAGAACAGTTATTCCTACACACCAAACGGGAGTAAAACCAGGAGCTTTCAGTTTAGTGGCAGAATCACTGAAGGAATATGATGGGAGGCATTGGTTCAGGTCGTGAAAAAGAATGGGTATGTGGCAACTCAGCAAGAATGACCCAAGATGAAAGTCAAATGGCAGTAAGTTGACCACAAAAGGGATTTTAGCTGCTAAGCCCAGCCTCTCTCAGTTTTACCAGCTTAATCCTACTGTTATCATGAATAGTCACCTGAGTTCACCACTGTTTTGCCGTATTGCCGGCTAGGAGGCTATGGTTGATTTCTGAACTGTAGCTGAAAGTTGACATAAGGTGGTGGCTACAGGAATGCAATAAATAAATAAATAAATAAATAAATAAATAAATAAATAATTTGTCAAAACATAACCAGACACAAATCCCAGCAAGCAAGAAAGAAATAATAACAACTGTTCAATGCATTCTGGTCCGAAACAAATCGGTACAGCAGAAAACCAAGTGCCATCCCTTAACCAAATTTAAATAATTCCTGTTTCCTTTTTCAGCTTTCTTTTCATCTTATTTAGCAAAATTATGTATGCCAAGCTTATATTAGAATACTGACCGCTAGCAAATATTTTATTCCTTCATTTGAGCATAAGAATGAAATAAGCTTACAAGAAAAGGAAATGGCATTTGTGATAGTGATAAGTGGAACCTGAGTACTCATAAATTTTATCATAAATTCACAAAATTGATACCTTCCTTTTTGTTATAGAAAATATGTATACGACAATGAGTTGAATGATTCCATGAAAAGATTAATTATGAAAAGCAACTAAATTTTTACTATTAAAAAGTCATTCTTTGGCATTTGTCTTCATTGCCTGGAACTGAGTACTTAAATCCAAAGAGAAAGACTGATTGAATTTTTACAGAAGCCATGTATCAAAACAAAACAAATACTATGCTAACAAAAATACAATATTGCCCTTCAGGGAGAAAAAGTGGTTAAATGCCTCTTCCATATTTCTTTACCCAATATGTGGCTCAAAACACAAATGATAAGTGCTCTGAGAATAAACTAATGTGAAGCTATAGAAGAAAAATTCCAAATATTTTCCAGTTCTTCCTTTGGGAATGAATAGGAGCCATTGTGGTAAAGAAAGGTTGGATTCATCCCAGCACTGTTTTGTGAGAAGCAGCACAAAATCAGAGCCAAAATAAGGCAACAGGTGACCCCGCAGAGGTCAACAGCTTTTGTTTACCCAGGTATCTATGTAGCAGAGATAAAAACCGACAATGGATCTCTTTGTCCTGGAAATTAAACCGGAAATCTCAAAACTGTGTTTTCAGTGTTTCTTGGCTTTCATTCTGTTAGAAATCCTGCTACATTGCAGAATTTTATTATTGACCTGAATGAAATCAGAAAGCAGAGAGGCACTTGAGAATTCTGTTTTTAAATAAAAGTAAACAGTTCCAAGTGAGTTTAGGTCTCTGTTTAGTATTTTTGTGACCCAATTACTGAGATAAAATGTTCCACAGATGTCATATTTCTTCATGGCATGAGTTTATTGAACCAAGATCAGGTTATCTTTAATAGAAATTTTAATATGTGTCTGCAAGGTGTTTAATAAGCATGTCATACTACACTTTTAAATGCTTGGTCAAGAATTGTGCCAACGGTAGTCTTGGGGTTTTCTTTTTATTTTTCACAGTCACTGCTGAGAACTTGGGTGTATTAACTTACATATTTAGACACCTAGGTCAAAGGTTACTCTGGCTTATTTCTCATCATTTGGGTGAAAGAGATGTAGATGACAACCCCAGATACTTCTGAGCTGTCTTTATCATTCAGCAAATGAATTATTCCATAGGAAGTTAAACCTTTTCTAAAATGTAGTTTGAATCAAAAAGACCTGACTAATTCTAGAAGAATAACTTTGGAATAGAGGATAATCTCTCTTGAATTTGTTTTCCTATGCATATTTTACTGGGTTACATATTTGTGGCTGGATCTGACTTCTAATAGTAACATCACCACTGAAGGATTATGAGTCACTCTGTCCCCTGGATCCACACTGCAGAGGAGTTGCTTGGCTGTTCCAACTGATGACTGAGGGAGGGTCTCCATCTGTCAAAGGGTAAAGGGAGGATGATTAAACTCTACCACAGTCATCTACATGACCTTAAGCACATTTTACATTTTATCTGTTCTTGCCTTTGTCTCTTCTGTGTTTCCTTAACAGTTAAAGCTTGCAGACTAATTTACTTACAGGAGTAGAATTTGCCATTTAAAACTGTGATCACCATTGTATCATTGTTTCTTGTCCATTGGTGGGACAAGTAAGAATTAATACTTCCATTATTATAATAATATTTTAGCCACCAGCAGTGGCTAAAGAGAAAGTAGCTGGTCATGGTGTCATTATTATTATACTATTTTTTCTTTTTCCTTAGTCTCTTTCACTGAAAATGGCACAGGAAAAGGCACAGAAGAGCTATTTGTCTGTGACTTTGGTAATGCTGCCACCAGTTAACTGTCTCTCAGAGAGAGCCATTGTATGGATTAACCACTGTATGGAATCTATTTTAACATTTTAAGATTACCCAAAATTTACTAACAAGCAAATATAATCTTTGGATAATGTCTAGTCCCTGCCCACAATTCTACCTGCTGGTATGCTGCTGTCAAAAAAAGAATATCTTCATATAATATTTCATCAACTTGATGCTGAAAGGGTGAATTAAGCAGAAACAGAAATAAATAAACAAATACAAACTTGGAAAGAGAATGGCTTCGATTCTCTCACACATTTTGGGCTCCTCATTCTAATCTATGGAGGTCTCAAGTGTAGTACACGCACGTCCCATCCGTTTTAGGCAAAGTACTAACTCTTCTCTAATAAAAACTGTGAATGCCCTCTAAGTCCACACACAGAGCTACACAATATGTTCTGTTTAATCATGTCTAAGGAACTGGGGAAGTAAGCCAGTTACCCCACCGAAATCAAAAAAATGTTGTGTACGCTGGGTGTGGTCGCACACGCCATAATCCCAGCACTTTGGAAGGCCGAGGCAGGAGTATCACCTGAGGTCAGGAGTTCAAGACCAGCTTGACGAATATAGTGAAACCCCAACTCTACTAAAAATACAAAAAATTGGCCAGGCATGGTGGTGGGCACCTGTAATCCCAGCTACTCAAAAGACTGACTGAGGCAGGAGAATCACTTGAACCCAGGAGGCAGAAGTTGCAGTGAGCTGAAATCACACCACTGCACTCCAGCCTGGGTGACAGATCAAGACTCCATCTCAGAAAATAAAAAATTAAAATTAAAATTAAAAAACAATGTGCTCGGTGGTTCAAGTGGACTTGGCAGTGCATGACCCAAGAGGAAGTTGACAATTTCTATTAGGGAAGAGAAATGCAACATGACAGGGAGATTACCTTAAAATGGAGTTTACTTTTACTAAAAGTCAGTGATATCAGAGAAACAGATATCAAAGAGAATTTGGTTTAATTTTGACTTTGAAAACATTGTTACAAAAAGAAGTACAACACTCTTTCCAAAATGCCTAATACTGTATTAATTGGTCACAAGATTGGGCAGACTTCCTGGCCAAACTCAACAAAGGAACACTAATTGAAAGTAATTCAATGACAGGCCATGTATAATAGTTTCAGAATGCAAAAAGAACAAACATGAGCTATGACTAAACATTGTAGACTTAGGCAGAAATGTTTAGTTTCATTGTAGTAAAAGATTTCCGGATGTTAGTTCAACCCAACGTATCTGCTGAAACTGATTAGAGAGGATGGTAGTTCTAGTTGCAGAATCCAGAATTCCACAGCACTGACTGTACAATGTCAATTCCGTTTCTGCGAAACCAAAATGCTATTATCTAATTTCTTTCCTATTACTTTTGACTCTTGATGACAAATATGCAAAGAATCGTGCCAAAATTCAGTTGGCACTTCATTATCTAAACTTGTTCCATGATGCCTAAGTTTTAAAATATTTGATTTTGTTATAGTAAAAAATAAAAATTGTGACTAAAACTCATGGGAATGTTAGGATAACAACAAAATTGGTAAACTGAGAGCTAAAAATATTATGGTCTTATTTTCTGTCGATGTTACTAATGCAATGAATGTTAGGAAAGTTGTTCAATCTTTCTTAAAATTTTTTCTTTGGTTAAGCAAAAGTAATGTTTACCTGAAATTTTGCTTATGTAACACCTAAAAATTTGAGAACTAAAAATATTTTCAAGTCTATTATACAATTGCACATAACTAACAAAAGGAATAAAAAGCATAAACAATTCAATGTGTAAATATAAAAACGGTGTATACATTATTAAGCTTTTATATATATTTCCAATTTTTTACTTAATCAATGACCCCTCTACACATATGAGCAAATGTACAGTTACACACACACAAAAAAAAAACTGAAATGGACACAATCACACACTCTGGTCACCAACTCTATGCCTAGTCTTGTTCCTCTCTCTATTCACTCCTGTAGTTACTAGATCCAAGACCTGACTGGACATCAGACAGAAGGAAATCATAAATTGTCAATAGAACATTTTAAGACCTTTTTTTCAGCTTTTTACTACAGAAAATTTTAAGCTCATAAAAGCGTAGACAGAACTAATAATGAACTCTTCCTAGAGCCTAGCTTCAATGATTACCAACTGAGAGTTAATCTTAGTTGATCCATACGCTCATCTACTCTTGCTTTCTATATTCTTTCAAAGCATATCTCAGATTTCATGTTATTGTATCCACAGATGTTTCACTATACATCTCCATAAAATAATTGCTCTTTTAAAAAATAGCCAAAAACTCATTATATCAACTAAACCAATTAACAATAATTCTATAATAACAAATAGCCCACCCATGTTCAAAATGTTTGTCTCTTTTTTTTTTTAACAGGTAGTGTCAATTCTTTTTGAAAAATCTTTAGGGAGTATTTAGTCATCTTCCTTTCCATAGCCTGTGTACTCATACGAAAATCAGGATAGACAGAATATGACTTGGATCACAGAAGAAAGCTCAGTGTGACTATGTGGCCCCTCTCCATTTGAAATGATGTCATTCTTGGTCAAGGCTCACAACTATTAGTTGCTTATGTAAAAAAGAAATCAAGTAGTGCACATTTGTTTCTAAAAGAAGTCAGAAAAAATCCAACAAGTTTTGTAGAAGAGAATCTTCGAGCCAAAGAGTCATAGATGTTTGAGAATGCAGAGCTTCACTGAAGCTGTCTTTCCCCAGAAAAGTGCAGAGAACACGGAGGAGCCTTGCAGTTAAGAAGGCAGGGCTGCTAGTTAAGGGCTCATCCTCTTCCCACAGCTCACACACCAGCCAGCTTTCTTCTGCAAGTGTCCTGTCTTCCTCCAACAGCAAATCAATGTTTCCAAAGTGAATTTCAAAGTATTAGAATTTATAACTCATTTTAAGCACATCAATTTGGAAGCAGATTTTAAATCCCAAATCAGAGATGTGTCTTGGACCTTGGCTTGCCTCCCTCTGTAGGCAGGAATATATAAACTACTCTCTGGAGCTATTAGTTATTAAGCATGAAAATATATATTATTAATAAATGTTTATAATCATTAATATCCTGCATATGATAAAAACAAGTCACTGTCTTTTTATTACCCAGAATTTTAGACTGTGTACTGTTTTAAAATTTCTGTACAGAAGTAGTGAAGAAGGTCTACTGCCCCTGGGAGCAGTCTAGCATCCCATTCCAACATGTGGGGACTTTCCTCTCTGCTTTTTGTGGTGGGGAGTTTCATTCTGACTGAAAGGAATACAAACTGTGAAGGTTTGTTAATATAGCTGCAAGAGAAGGAAATATCCTCTATTTATTCATTTTCAACAGGAGTTGGGATAACTTAAAAAATTGGCACATCAATAATAAAGCCATTAAGAAAAGAACAAAATAATGTAATTGTAAAGGATATAGATGTACTATCATAGAACGTAAGATACGGAAAGTATCTGCAACTAAGCATAGCATGTAGGTCTGCTTCCCTAAAATCAGGCAAAGGAGATTTATTTTTTTTATCAATACGTATAAAAATGTAGAAGTCGTGGCCGGGCACGGTGGCTCAAGCCTGTAATCCCAGCACTTTGGGAGGCCGAGGCGGGTGGATCACGAGGTCAAGAGATCGAGACCATCCTGGTCAACACGGTGAAACCCCGTCTCTACTAAAACTACAAAAAATCAGCTGGGCCTGGTGGCGCGTGCCTGTAATCCCAGCTACTCAGGAGGCTGAGGCAGGAGAATTGCCTGAACCCAGGAGGCGGAGGTTGCGGTGAGCCGAGATTGCGCCATTGCACTCCAGCCTGGGTAACAAGAGCAAAACTCCGTCTCAAAAAAAAAAAAAAAAAAAAAAAAAAAATGTAGAAGTCTTTGGAATATCTCCAAATACTTTTTAGTTTTGAATAATTAGAAAAGCTTGGCATAATTGATGAATTTATGTTTATCTGTTCTCAACCTTAATTCCAAGTTAATCGGTCAAAGCTTATTCCTTTTCTTCAAGAACACCAGGAATTTCTTGGGTTTACTAATACCCCTATGCATCTGACCTTTGTTATTACAATAGGATATATATTCTTATGGCTTGCATGCAGAGTGTTCCCGGCTGTTCTTAAGTCATGTTGCCATTTACAGGTTACTTTGGATGTGGATTTAGGGCCGCTTAGTGTCCTTGGGAGATGCTTTAGAACATTCTTTTGGGTCGTTTAAACCAAAACAAATCAACAATGATGACCAGCCAACTGAAGCAAATAATTCATTCATTCATTCCTGCTCTTGGCTATAGTTCAGATTATTTTCATTTTCAGGTAACAAGACTAATAAAATCATCGTGATTTTTTAATCTATTCAGAAATATTTTTTAAATGTAAACATATGACAGTGGATCAAAATATAGTCAGTAGGGGGATGTATCCTCATGAGTTCATTAATTATGTGCTGATTATTTTCCCTTCTGTTGTTCTAAAAACTTGAATACATTAATAATAAGTAAGCTAAATTTCTTAGGGTTGCATAAAGCAAAAACCTAATTAAGCTCACTCAAAATAAATAAATAATAGATAAATAAATAATAAGAAGGATGCAAGGGAGGAAATCAGGACATTTTGTCAGGAAACATCCCAGAAATGTTCAGCTGGGTTAGATGGGACTGGCTCTCCTGACTTCAGGGACTGAACCAGCACCTCTCTCCCTTCCCTTCCTTATTGGTCTTCAGGTTTCTTGTTTCTACTTCTTTTCAGCACCTCTTCCATTCTCTTCCCAGCTAAATGGCTTAATCTACAAGACTCTTGAATGCTTCTCCTCCGTAATCTGAGCTTATGGGTAGTTTTGGTCTGCTGTCACATACTCAGGGTCCAATTCTCTTTGACTTTTGGTTCCAGCTCCGTACCATTGACTGGATTACACAGGGTTCCAGGACTTGTTGGGTGCCATCACTCCTACATTTATTTACTAAGGGAGTAAACATTTTGGGGGAAACTATCATAGGCCAATATGCACTAATTTCTAAACTGGAGGTTTAGAAATTGTCAAGATGGGTCTCCTGGAGA
The DNA here is from genome assembly GCF_001604975.1 of Cebus imitator. Classification (NCBI taxonomy): domain Eukaryota; kingdom Metazoa; phylum Chordata; class Mammalia; order Primates; family Cebidae; genus Cebus; species Cebus imitator. The sequence goes on from NW_016107395.1 coordinate 8,282,928, forward strand.
AAATGAGCCAATGATTAAGATCCAAATGATATGAGTGTGTGGCAGTTTTAGTGAGTGTGGGAGCACTGAATTGGGAGCTTTGAAGCCTGGAGATATCAAAGAACATTTTCCATTTTTCTGTTATGCCCTACTGTTGCCTGTACATAGACCTGGAAATTGCTCATTCATCTGCTTACATGTCTATTGCTCATTGACTAAAAGCTCCTCCAGAGTAAGGTGCATGTTTTACTCATCTTTATCCTTGGTAACAATGATCTCTGATGACTAAATAGTATATGAAATGATGCTTGAACTGAGATGTCAAATGAAAGCAGGAAATGGGATAAAAAGAAGGAGGTGGTATCTTGCAACTGCAGAAAACCAGGTTTCAGAGACATGACAGACTGCGGAACATTCAAGGAATTGCAAGCAATTCAGAGAGGCTTGGATTTCCAGGCTCATGGGAAATGGAGGAAAATGGGTCTGGGATATTGACCAGGTTTGCAACCTTCATAAACAGTTTTGACTTCATGAACAAGTTTTGACCAAAGGCAATGGGGAGGCATTAAAAATTTTAAGCAATACTCATCAGATCAGAAGTACGTCTTCTAAAGTACATTCTAATAGCCACGTGCTAATGGATTGCAGTGACACTGCTCCATCTCAGGGATAGACTTCAGGGACTCTTGTGGAATACAAGTAAAAATGGACCAATCAAGTCACTTCTGACCCAGACCACAGCCCCATCCTTGGGCACAACTTAGTACAGCTCCAATGGTGAAAACCCCTTCAGAGTGAGATAGGCCCCTTGCTGGTAGAATTCCTATTTCTTAAGAACCAGCATCTATATCAGAAAGACACCATTTCATTTTCTCACAAGCCTCTTGATCTGCCCTCACAAAAACATTTAGATTTTTATTTTTCCTTTTTTTTTTTTTTTAGACAGAGTTTTACTCTTGTTGTCCAGGCTGGAGTGCAATGGCACGATCTCGACTCACTGCAACCTTCACCTTCCAGGTTCAAGCAATTCTCCTGCCTCAGGCTCCTGAGTAGTTGCGATTACAGGCATAAGCCACCACACCCAGATAATTTTGTATTTTTAGTAGAGACGGGGTTTCTCCATGTTGGTCAGACTGGTCTCAAACTCCCAACCTCAGCCTCCCAAAGTGCTGGGATTACAAGCATGAGCCACTGTGCCCAGCCAACATTTATATTTTAATATAAATGTTAGGATTTTCCTAAGAGCCTACTCCACAGAGGTCTTGGAAAACCAGGCCATATAGCCTCCACTACTAGAAAGGCCTTGCTCTTTCTATTCCCACTTTCCTTGGGGCACAAAAGCAAACACACATGGACAAGGAGAGGAAAACTAGCAATGTTCACTGGAGTATGTGAGATTTTAGGGTAGTCATCACTTCATGAACTATGGCCTTTCCCATCCAAGTTTCCACTCCAATAAAGAAATGAGATTGGACTATATTTTACATTGTCCTTCCCTTGGTACGATTGTCTCCATTCTGACATTTTTACAAATTTAAAACAAACAATCTTTGGGCTTTCCTGATGCCAACACCAAATTCTGCTTGTAATTAATTATGTCCACATTCATCAACCCACTGTTCTCTATTTGAGTAAATCACCAGCTATGACTAGGTTGAGAAAAGAACCCCTCTTCTGGCATCATACCCAGCCATACCAGGCCTGTGTAAGCTTGAATGCTTACTAATATAGCCTCTCAGCCTCAGCTTTCTCATTTGTAAAAAGGAAAAGGAAGATAGATGTTAATTCTAAATGATGGTCTTTAGCATCCCTTCTGACTCTTTGCTGCTTTGGTAAATGTCCAAATGAAACCTGAGATTCAATATGGCACATGCCATTGCGTGTGAGCAAAAGAGAGTTCAAAGTCCATCCAAGTATCCTCCCCACCACCCCCAAGGTTTATCTAAGGTTCACAAAGGCTGCAGACTCATCAGAAGGCAAATCACAATAACAAAAAGAAAGTTCTCCTAAAAACCCATGTGCCATTGTTTCCTTTTTAGTTAAAGTAACTGAGCAGAAATATTTTTCTCTTTTCATTTTCTTTATTTGTATTTTCTTTTATCTACAATTTCTATTTTTAAATAGATAATACATGTACATTGTACAAACTCCAAAGTGGTGTTCAGCGAAATGAATGTAAATCACCTTTCTTTCTTCTTCCCTGTTCCCCAGTCACCCAGTTTATTTCCCCTGAGGCAACCACTGTTCCTTGTCAGAATTACTTTTGCTATTAGATATCATCAGAAGTATTTTTTATTAATGCAAAAATAATTCCTAGTTGCATTAACATCGCCTTCATGTGAGCAGGTGATTATAGTAAACATATAAGGTATGTGGGCCTATTTGTTTGCTCTACTCCTGCTTAGCTATTTCCTTTGGCTTGAGTGCCTTGAGGTAAATCTAAGGTCAATGACTAGCTGAGTCAATGTACAACGGTGACACAGCAACACATTTAAGACATCTGGTAAGCAGAGAAGCCAGGCAGGAAGAGTTAAGAATGGAAATTTCAAAATCATTCTTCACTCTAGCCACAGTTCTTTAGAATGAGAGGCACCTGCTTAAAATATACAAACTTTAATAAGAGCCACTGACTCAGAAAATTCTACTTCCCAAAAGAACTTGGGGGACCCAAGCATACGTCTGTAGAAATCACTTGGAACCTTTCAGTGAGGAAATTGGCTTTAAGGGGAAGCTCAGTTCGTTTTTACTGATTTTCAGGAACTCTGTGGGCCACAATTTAATGTTAAACACAGCACCAAAAAGGACTCTTCTGTCTTAGCAGAGACCAATCAAGAGCCAAAGCCTATGGAGGACCAATCAACAGCAGGGGAGGTGTAGGAATTCCAACAGAAAGCACAATAAAACTGGCTAATATAATTTAAAGAGAGTCTGTTGCATCCCTTAGCACCTATTCACTGACAGTGTTAATGACATCCCTTCAGGCAAAGAATTTCCTACCTAAGAAGAAACATAAAAACTGAACTTTACAGATGTAGCCAAAGATGACACAATATAATGCAAGGAAACAAGCTTTCAAAAGCTTGCATTGTTAATATTTTGGCATTGTTTTTCTGATGGGCTGAAACACATTATGAATAAAACAAGTCTAGATGATGCAAGAGAATACAACTGATCAAACACAAATTTCAAGTCTTGTTTGTTTCCATTACATCCACAGTGCCAGTTTTAGAGGTTACATTTCAGCCTTTTTTAGGGCAACCTGAAGACATTAGACTTTCTATTGCAGTGCTTTATAACAAAACCTTTTCTAATGGATATTAGTATTAGATAGTAAAGATAATAAGGAAACATGAGATTTAATTATGAGATCCAAAAGATGTTTGCATAATTTAAGTTTTATTGACTCCAAGTGTTGAACTGAATAACATTTGATATGATCCAAACACGAACAGCCTAACCAGTGCATTGCAGATCATCAACATCACATCCTCTTGTTCTTTAAGGAGTTCTCCAAGTTCTCTAAGGGCCTGATATAATTTTCCTATCCTCTTTTCTCTAATTATGTTTTCCCCAGGGTTGTTCTCATGCACAAGAATCATGTGGAAAGAATCTTCCTAGCTTTTCCTCCCACAAGAATTATGTCCACTTGACTTGGCGCAGAACAGACCTGAAGTAAAACCCTGACATGGCCCTAACACCTTTGAAATGTACAAGTTTTAAGGATGCTAAACAAATTTAGCTCAATTGAGCACTATTGATAGATGTAACAATTGTTGGCTCTTCTAAAAATTGAGTCATTAATTCTAGAAAATTATTTAGAACTGTGCAATTGTTTTTGTTAAATGATTTATAGAGGTCAACTTAATTAACCTCTAGACTGGTTTCACTGATATACACAATCTTTAGTCCAGGAGAATGTAAATATCAATACTATTATAGATAAGTGGCTTAAGAAATTTTTACCATGTTACTGATATAAAAACAGACACATAGTCCAATAGAACAGATAGAGATGTCAGAAATAAGACCTCACATCTACAACCATCTGATCTTCAACAAACCTGACAAAAACAAGCAATGGGGAAAGTATTCTCTATTTACTAAATGATTCTGAGAAAACTGGCTAGCTATATGTAGACGATTGAAACTGGACCCCTTCCTTGCACCTTATACAAAAATTAACTCAAGATAAATTAAAGACTTAAATGTAAAATCCAAAATTATAAAAATCCTAGGAGAAAATCTAGGTAATACCATACAGGATATAGGCACAGACAAAGATTTTATGACAAAAACACCAAAAGCAATTGCAACAAAAGTCAAAACTGACAAATGACTCTAATTAAACTAAAGAGCTTCTGCATAGCAAAAGAAATGATCATCAGAGTGAACAGGCAACCTACAGAATAGATTTTTGCAGTCTATTCATCTGACATAGGTCTAATATCCAGAATCTATAAGGAATTTAAACAAATTTACAAGAAAAAACAACCCTATTAAAAAGCAGGCAAAATATATGAACAGGCACTTTTCAAAAGAAGACATTATGCAGCCAACAAACATGAAAAAAAAGCTCAGCATCACTGATCATTAGAAAAGTGCATATCAAAATCAGGATGACATCTCATCTCATGCCAGTCAGAATGGCGATTATTAAAAAGCCAACAAACAACAGATACTGGCAAGGCTGTAGAGAAATAGGAATGCTTTTACACTGTTGGTGGGAATGTAAATTAGTTCAACCATTGTGTAAGACAGTGTGGTTATTCCTCAGAGATCTAGAATCAGAAATACCATTTGACTCAGCAATCCCATTTCTGGGTGTACGCCCAAAGGAATATAAATCATTCTTTTGTAAAAATACATACAGGGATATGTTCATTCCAGCACCATTCACAACAGTAAAGACATGGAATCAACAGAAATGCCCATCAATGATAGGCTGGATAAAGAAAATATGGTAGGTATACACGATGGAATATTATGCAGTCATAAAAAGGAATGAGCTAATGTCCTTTGCAAAAACATGGATGGAGGTGAAAGCCACTATCCTCAGTAAACTAACATGGGAACAGGAAGCCAAACACCACTTGTTCTCACTTCTAAGTGGGAGCTGAACAATGAGAATACACAGACACATGGAGGGGAACAATGCACACTGAGGCCTGTCAGGGAGGCAGGGAGAGGGAGAGCATCAGGATAAATAGCTAATGCATGTGGGGCTTAATACATAGGTGATGGGTGGAAACAAACCTGCACATCCTGTACATGTATCCCAGGACTTTAAATTAAATTAAAATTTAAAAAAATTCTACCATGACTAAGAGTAAGAAACATAATCTACACAATGATGCAGAAACATAGACATATGTGTGTGTGTGTGTGTGTGTGTGTGTGCACATATATATGCTCATATACTTATATATCTAAAACAAAATTTCACAAAATTGGACTTTTCTTTGCAAAGAGAAATGCATATTTTCTCATGTGTATATATATTGAGAAATGTATATATGAGAAATGTGAGAAAATATATATATTATATATAATATATTATATATATATTATATATAATATATTATATATATATTATATATATTATATATATATTATATATATTATATATATATTATATATATAATATATATAATATATTATATAATATATTATATATATTATATATATATAGTCAACTCATTGTTTATGGTAGTTATGTTCCCTAAGGTCACCATGAATCGTGAATTAGCTAAACCATTGCTCAAACAGGAAATACAGGGTTGGATTTCTCTGAGTTTCAGGTACAATATTTTCCTCAACTGATCAATGCATATTCTTGTTTTGTTTGTGTTTATGTTTCAACACATCTAATTTAATACATGCTGTTGATCCAAAAACCTCAAACTCAGCTAACAACACTATGACTCATGCCTGAACAAAGTTTATCAAATACATTTTCTCCATAAGGCACATCACAGCCTTCTTGCACTTAGGAATGTTAGAACACTTCAACACTATACTTGGGGGCTATTTTAAACAGTGAAATTACCAACAAAATGTGCAAAAATGCAGAATAAAATGACACTAAATGGACTGTAAGAAGGACACTTATGTACAGTATAAGAGCTGAAACAAGAAGGTAGAGCATCACCTTGTTTGTCCTCAGTCGGAAACATGTTAGTTAGACAACTCAAATTTTTCTGTGCTCTGTATACACCTGCAAATAACTGTAAAACCAGCATTAGTTATGATTTTGGAGTTACAAATACACTTTTGTAAGTAGGAAAATTTGCAAGTTTTGAATCCACAAATGAGCACCAACTATAAATATATGTGTGTACATATATATGTGTGTGTGTAACACACACAAACACATACCCTACTAAATATGATTTTACCACAGACAAATGGGTTTAGATTGGCAGCTTTAAAAGCCCTACAATAGGTAAGTAATTTGAATGTCAGAATTTTGACTTGACCACCAATTTATCTTCATATTTGGATAAATGAAACAAGTATTAATACTGAGGATCTCATTAAGTGAAACTTCATCAGAATAATGCAGAAATTATGAAATCAGCAACACATTATCAACATTGTGCCCATGTTTGCAATGTCACCAATGAGGAAATATTTTGACATGCTAATCATAAATAAGAATTTACATAATGTATAATTAAACATAAGGCATGGCAGTGAGAAGAAGGGATGGGGAAAGGCAGAGCTACTGTATGTCTACAAATTAGAAACTCATCAGAAGAACTTATAGCAGTGTTTGTATTAATTAAAAATTAGAAACAGTTGCAACCATCAACAAGAGAATTAATGAAGAAATTGTACTATTTTCATAGAATTGAAGTATAGCAATGAAAATCAGTAAACTAATGCAGCATGGAAAAGTATCAAAAATATATAGTTCACTAGAAAAAAGACTACAATGTACATGTTATGTGACCACTTACATGGAGTTAAAACATACAAAACAATACTACATATTATTTAAGCTTGCACGCAAAATTAGCAAAATATAGAAATATGCACACATTTAACCAAAGAAGTAGAAGTCCCCTCTAAGGGAAATTTAAAAACACTGATGAAAGAAATTGTAGATAACACAAACAAATGGAAAAACATCTCATGCACATGGATTAGAAGAAACACTATCATTAAAATGAACATACTGCACAAGGAAATCTACAGATTCAATGCAATTCCTCACAAAATATCAATGTCATTTTTCATGGAATTAGAAAAAACAATCCTAAAATTCATATAGAACCAAAAAAGAGAGCAAATCGCCCAAGCAGTCCTAAGCAAAAAGAACAAAGCTGGCGGCATCACATTACCCAACTTCAAATTATACTACAAGACTCTAGTATTTTAGCATGGTACTAGTATAAAAATAGACACATCCATCAATAGATCAGAATGAAAAACTCAGAAATAAAGCCACGTACCTATAACCAGCTGATCTTCAACAAAGTCAACAAAAACATACACTGGAGAAAGGCCATCCTGTTCAATAAATGGGGCTGGAAAAATTGGATAGTCACACACAGAAGAATAAAACTGGACCTTTCCTGCTAGTGAAGTTTCTTCAGAAATAAAAAAGAGAAAAAAGAAACTGGATCTAGATCTCTCATCATATACAAAAACTAACTCCAGATGGATTAAATACTTAAATGTATAACCTGAAACTTACAAATAAAATATAAATTCTAAATAAAATAAATAAAGATTCTAGAAGAAAACCTAGGAAAAACAATTCCAGACATTGGCCTAGACAAAGAATTTATGACTAAAACCTCAAAAACAAATTCAACAAAAATAAGACGTAGACAAATGAGACTTAATTAAACTAAGAAGTTTATATATGGCAAAAGATATAATCAACAGAGTGAACAGACAACCTACAGGATCGAAAAATTATTTGCAAACTGTGTATCTGGTAAAGGCCTAATATCCAGAATCTACAAGGAACTCAAACAACTCAACAAGAAAAAAGCAAATAATCTCATTAAAAAGTGGGTAAATTTATATGAAGATATATTTCAAAGAAGACACACAAATAGCCAACAAGCACATGACAAAACTTTCAACATCACTAAATGCAAATTGAGACCACAGAATGGCCATTATTAAAAAGCCTAAAAATAACAGATGTTGGCAAGAATGTGGAGAAACGGGAACACTTATACACTGTTGTTGTAAATGTAAATGTGTACAACTTCTATGGAAAACAATATGGACATTTCTTGACATATAAAAATACAACTATCATTCCACCCAGCAATCCCACTACCGTTTATCTACCCAAGGGAAATCAAATCACTATACGAAAAAGATATCTGCACTGAGACATTTATCACAGCACTATTTCCAATAGCAAAGTCATAATGCCCGTCAGTGAATGACTGAACAAAGGAAATATGGTGTAGAAATACTATAGATACTACTTAGTCATAAAAAAGCATGAAATCATGTCTTTTGCAGGAACATGAATGAAACTGGAGGCCATTATCGTAAGTGAAATAACTCAGAAACAGAAACTCAAATACCTTACGTTCTCACTTATAAGTGGAAGCTAAATAATGTGTACACATGGACATAGTAGAATAATAGACAATGGAGACTCAGAAAGGCTGGAGGGTGGGAGGAGTGTGAGGGATGACAAATTATTACTTAATGGCGACCATGCACACTATTCAGGTGCTGGTTATGCTAAAAGTTCAGACTTCACCACTACACAATATAACTATGTAACTAAACTGCACTTGTACCCCCCTAAATCTATAAAACAAATAAATATAGAAATAAAAACATGCACAAAAACTCAAGGTTGTGTTTATCTTTGTCAAGGGAAGAGGGAAATAGTAACTGAAAAGTCTTATTTCTTAAGCTAGAGATATATAGACCTTTGTCTATTTCATTATTTTCAACTTAACATGTTTTATTAAAATATTTTAAAGCACTTATTTGCATATATGCAAACAATCACACCACCTCCTCATCACAGAAAAGATACCAGTTCCTTGGTGATTTCAGTTTAATTTAGTATAGGTGTAAACTACTGAGAGGTAACTTATCAAGGTAAATATGTTGCCTCAATCAAAACAGCACACATTGCTGTCAGTCGGAAAAGACATGTGCCATATACCTGCTTTCCTCCATAAATACTGAGGATTTTTTTTTCTAAAAGATTCCAAATAGATACTGAAATCAAATTATTCAAGAATTAATCTTACATTAACTAGGATATCTCAACACTACCTCACCAGAGTCCTCCTAGGTCAGCTTCTAAAATAAATGTCAAATGAGTCCACCACCACTCAACATCCTGATCTTGGAATGAAGTACTTATTTCAGAAGTTTTACTTGTCTTCTCCATCCATCCCCTCCCTCCAACAAAGTTTGAACATCTGGACCTCTGAGTAAAACTGATTATCTAAAATCTGAAGTCACAAATAAACCCACTTGTAAAGATCCTCTGAAAGAAAAGTATCATGGGCACGACCAGAAATAAATTTCTTCTTTCCTTTTTCCATTTTCAGAGAGGTATAATATGTGATCTAGTTTATGCAGATAAAAGTTGGAGTTAGATATGCGAATTAGAACTTAGTCTTAAGAACCAATGATCAGAAATCACTGGTTCAAAAACAAGAAAAATATAGAAAAACAGGAAAATAGTAAAATTCATCAAGATTAAAAGCCTCAGACAAATATATCACTAGCCCTAAATCCATTGTGTCTTGAGATAAGGAAGTAAGATCATTCCATCATCAAGACATTAGCCTCTCTCCATTTACAATTAGAGAATAATCAAAAGGTTTAATTTGTCCATATTGGACATGAAGGTTATGGCACAAGAAACAGCCTCATAATGAGGCATTAAGTATAACCTAAAAGACCATTAACATAAGAAAAATATAAACTTTATTAGAAGTAAACTACTCGTCCCTTTGAAAAGAAACCAAAGGAAATCAGATCAACCCTGAGCTGTTCACTTAAAATTCAGGTACAATTTATTTCTAAGACTATATCCATCATAAAACTGACCTATTAGCAGGAATTATTTAAGAATATCTTCTAGATCATTGTCATCACAAGGCATTTTAATTCACCAGTCTCCTGAAGTAATCTGCATGAGAAATATTTCAAGTAGCAATATCAATTGTCAAGGAAGGGGAAGACCAGATGCCCTACCAGGATCCTTGGCTCTTCCCCAAAGGAGGTAGAATGGGGACAGAGAGGAATAGGGGTTAAGGAACATGTAAGCAAAAGAGAAAAAAAAGAGTCAGAAGGGAAATTATAACTGACTTCTAAGAAGATATATTTATTTTGGTTTCCTTTTTGCAGAATTGCTGGCTGGTTATTTCAGGGAATCATGTTTAAGTCTTCAGATCTCTCTTTAGGTGAAAAAAATAGTTCCTTGGGTGAAAAAGAGAGGAAATGAGATAAATCTTTATCCCTTTATTTTAGTCATTTGTATATAGGTTTGTTTTACTTAGTTATAAAGGCATTTTATTTCATAATGAAGCCAGAAAGAAAGAAGAAAGAAAGAAAGAAAGAAAAGAAAAACCCAGGAGATTTATTTTATTTTATTTTCTAGTCTGAAAATAAGATCTTAGTTAACCTTTAAGTAAACAGATTTCTTTCCTTTAAAAAAAAATAAATAAATTTCAAAGGTTCAAGTTCCGTGTGTGTTATACTGAAAGAATGATTATAGTTTGGATTCTCTAACTCTTGCAGTGGGGATTTGTTCCACCAGGATTAGGACAGGGATGAGAAAAGAAAAAAGGAAGGGAGGGGAGGAGAGAAAAGAGGAGGGGAAGGGAAAGCAAGGGAAGGGAACATTTCCAAGGAAGACAGCATGTACTACAGATCCATTTTGTGACAAATATCTTCAAGAAAAGATACTACAAAGAGCATAATTGTCATTGATTAGTGTAATTTTTAAGGCCATTCGAAGTGAAGTGAGAATAAAAAAACATTTACAAAGAAACTACATGGTTTGTTTGTTCCATTTTTGGCCATTTGTGTAACCTCTGGCACCTGGGTAGGGCAGGGATGTCAAAAAGAGACCATTGGTGGTGAGTCTATTTACACCTCTTCCCATTAGATCTCACAGTGGGGATGTTCATGTCCTTAAAAATATAGGAAAATTAAGCTAAATATTGACTCTGGAAGATCTAGAATTTCATGTCCATATTACATCATCTGAAGTTTTTCTCAGGAAAGCATTCCAAACACTCAATAAAATTGTTTTTAACCAATGAATACATGCAGATTATCAACTGCTTAAGAACCATGAAATATTATGAACTTTAATACATAAGTAAAAGGCAGCACTGTCTCTTCAATGAGAGCTCCATTAATTTGGAATTTGTGATATTTGACTCAGGCTTCCTTTGCAGTATTTCTAGAGAGTAACTTATGTTTGTTAAATCTCTCTGATATAAACAAGGTTTCAGGGGGGAATGCTTGACCTACTTAGAGAACAAACTGTTTTCTAGCACTATGTAATAGCATCATTTGTATATAAACAATTAATGTGTTATTTCAAATGCCATCTTATCTAGTCGCCAAAACACAGCAGGCTTTCTCTCGCCTTGGCAGCGATTTGTTTGTAGGTAATTCAAAGTATTTTGTGCCGTATGAAATAATAATGCCTTTCTTTCAATATAACATGAACTTTTCAGTAGTTCTGTCCTGCGTACCCCTGCCCCAGAATCATTCCAGTTTTGTACAATATAATTTTTTCATGTAAATGATGGCATTATAATTACAGGAAGTTGATCTAGGGCTTTGTCTGAGATTTTCTCAGTCCAAGATTTTTGGATAGTAAACAATATTTGTGGGAAGCTGAAAGACACTATGTATTGGAGGTTAAGATTCAAATCCCAGAGAGGTAGTTGAGTTGTACATGACATTTTTCTGAACACAGTTTGAAATTGTCTTCCAAAGGTTAACAGTTTCCATGACTTCACTAACTTTTACTTTCAAACTTTCAAATGGTTTCCATGTTCTCTATTTTGTTAGAGCCTCCTCTGGAACTTTTTTGTCATTTATAGCCTTATATTTCAGTAAGTATCCCTCTCCCAAGAATGTCAAACTTAATCAAGCTGTTGCATAAGATTCAACCCCACTCACTTTCTAAATAAATTCACTTAAATCAAGGTATCCTGAACATTTGCTTCAGAACGCAATGTTCCTAAAGTCAATTGTTTACGTTGCTGAGAAATTAGCTCTCAAGTGTGACAGTCTCACAATTTCTATCAGAAGAATTGAAGCCACTCCAATTTAATATATTGTTAGCTCTATTCTGGGCTCACTCTTACAAATCATCAAAGATTTAATAGGTACATTATAGACTCTGTAAATGGCAAACATTATTCAAATAAAAGAATGAAAAAAATAAAATATTCATTATACAACAAGGAAAACTGACACTTTGCAATGTTAAAGTGAGGCATCAAAAAAATATGTGCATGTAAAACTATATAGCACCTGTGCCACATTAACTTATAAAGGAATTGTTATCTAGCATTCCATTTTCCATTTTGCCTTCCCTGTATTTCCATGTAGTGTAGATGGAAATTCTCTCTATGTCTTCTAATGCCTACAGCACTTTTATTTTCTCTTCTTGTACTAATCACTTTCTACCTTAAATCATAGTTATTTACAGTTTTATAGCTGAAAGACATTTTTATAACAACAGCAGTATATACATCTTAATTTCTCCATTAGATTATATTTCTTTTGTCTTTGAGTCATAGGCACTTACTACAGTGCTTATGCAAACTGGTGTGCTCAATACATGTTTGTTAATGATGAACCCTGAGAAAATTGCTCTCTCAATACCCTAGGCTATATTTCAGATTTACAGCTTTTCAAAAGGTGAGTAGACTCCAAATATTGACCTAGCATTCATAACATGACATTTCAACAAATTCAGTAAATCCTGTGGGCAAGATAGCTTATTGTACTTAATCTTGATTAATTTTCACACACACACCCGACTTTGAGGCATATATTCGATTCACACATCTGGATACGAAAACATATTCAAAAAGGTTAGACTATTTCCTTAGATTGTATATCTTAAGGACTAGAAGCCACATTAAGTGTCTTTCTCAGTGTATCTACAAGACTTATTCAAATCTGTTCCTTCATACCAATTCAATCTCCCCATGCAACATATAGTTTAGTGAGCAAAAGCAATGAGTCATGAACGTGTAGTCATTTTCTCGGACAACGTTTCTCTGTTTCTGGCCTCGATTTTACTTCATTGTTCACCCAGTATAATATCATTTTTATTTTTTCAAGCTCAAATTTACCCTTTAAACTAAAAAATATTCCACTTTTAAATTTTGTTGTGCCTTGTCCTACCCTACAGGACATCAGCCGAGCCCTGGCTTGACTCACCAGGAACACGGTTCAACTTTTTCCAGCCTTCTGTAGTGAGGAATCCATGAAGGGAAAGAACAAATGACCTCACCAGCCTTAAGCATCACTAAGCTTCATGTCTCTGAATGCTATGCTAATGCATTGGCTGCCATTTTTTGGTGTGTCCCATTAGAGATAAACGTTTTAAAGAATCACAGCAATTTTTGAGATATTGTTGGAGGATAGCATTTTTGTTATTCACTCCCAGTTTCAAAGTCTTTAAGCCAAAACGTAAACACTCCATAGTATTAATATATATTGAGCATTTGAGATAAACAAGATACAGGTAAGTGACAGTGGATCTCCCATTGCAAAAACTTGCAATTTTCCTTCACTTTAACTCTTCATCTGTTCATTCACATGTTAATTCATTTATTCAACAAATATTTATTTAGCACCTGTTCTGTGTTACCTATTGTTCTTAGACTGGCAGTTTAGTAGGAAACAATAAGAGGTTGCTGCCCTCCTGAAACCTACATGGGCATAGTCAAAAAAGAGAGGCTAGGAATAAAAACTAACTTTGGGAGGCTGAGGCAGGCAGATCACTTGAGGCCAGGAGTTCGAGACCAGCTTGGCCAACGCAGCAAAACCCTGTCTCCACTGAAAATACAAAAAATTAGCTGGGCATGGTGGCACATACCTGTAATCCCAGCTACTCAAGCGGCTGAGGCAGGAGAGCTGCTTGAACCCGGGAAGTGGAGGTTGCAGTGAGCCAAGATCACACCACTACACACCAGCCTGGGAGACAGAGCAAGACTGTCTCAANAAAAAAAAAAAAAAAAAAAATTTTTTAATAAAAATAAAAAAAGGGAGGAAGAAAAAAGAAAGGAACAGTTAACATAGTTTCAAGTGTTATGAAGAAAACTGTTATGAAGACAGTAAAGCAAGGACAGAATCAGTGAGGGAAGTAATGGTGATATTTACAATAAGGCCAGAATTTAAAAACAGCCAGCCATAATAAATATCTAAGGAAATAAAATCTACCAATGAACAAGATAAATAATGAAAACAAGAAAGAAAACCAACAAAAATGAAACTACACACATCTAATCAAGAGATACAGTGATTTAGATCAAGACCTCAAAGATGCACTCACATGGTCAATGTAATTTTGGTCTCAGAGGTTTACATGGTAGCTGTACAATTTCACTAACAATTTTATTTGGATTAAAATTCTCTCCTCTCTAATCGTCAAAATGAAAAACTCATTAGGCCTGTTGGACAGGACAAACTTACAACGTTCTAACCATAGGTCCATTTATCTAAAACAACTTAAGGGCTTTGACCTGTTCTTGTTGCTACAATGTAACTTTCTTGCATCATTTTAAAACACCCACACTTGTGACAAAATGTAGGAAAATGAAATCGTTTTGTGGATCCCTTGAACAGCATCAAAGAACAATTATACAGAGTATCTTCCTTACATTTGTTAATGTTAATTTTATGAGTAACCACAAAGTGGATATCTCATTATTCACCCCTGCTCTGATGTCTTTGATGAATATATTATGTTAGAAAAATTGAATCTTAGCATCTCTCTTCAGCCCTACCACCAAACACCATCACCCATTCAACGCAAAAACCATAATTTTAGATCAATGACCTTTATAGTATAGTTTCTGGCCTACTAGGTAAACTTAATGAGTCAAGAATTAACCATAAAAATGAAAACCCTGTATTAAGAGTGAAGAGACCAATTCTCCATTCTTTTTTATTTATTTGGGGGCTCTTGTTTGTTTTTTTAGACAGGATTTCACTCTGTCACCAAGGCTGTAGTGTACCGGCACCATCATGGCTCACGGCAGCCTCAACCCCCTGGGCTCAAGTGATCCTCCCACTTCAGCATCCTAAGTAGCTGTCACTACAGGTGCAACCCAATATACCTGACAAATTTATATACATTTTTGTAGATACGGGGGTCTCACTATATTGCTCAGGCTGGTCTCAAATTCCTGGACTCAAGCGATCCTCCTCCCTTCACCTCTCAAAGTTCTGGGATTACAGATGTGAGCCACTGGGTCCAAACTGAAGAGATAAATTCTTTTGACTTTCATTTTTACAAACCTTACTACCTTATAGCTGTAAAATGACTAATTAAAGGCTACTGAAATTTTATATTCATAGTTAACATTAGCTCATTCTTAAGACTTTCTGAGGATTTTTTTTTCTTTCAAATCTGGCTATCATACAACATTTTGGAATTTTGCAAGGTTTGAACTGGACTGTGCATGCAAATGTGCAGAAAGTTAGAATTTTTGTAGTTTGGGCAATCAGCATATGTTGTTGACTAGAGTAGGTTGTGGTTTTTCAATTGCTGCTTTTCTTGACATATAAATGCAAATTAATGTTGGTTAATTTTATCATGTCGAATTTAATTTGCTGGTGGTTGTTTAATATGATAGTATATTATCCTAAATAATTTTTATGGAATATAATTTTCAATATAAAATATAAGACATGAATATGTCCATACTTCTATAGTTCATATTATATATATATATATATATATGGTATCCCACTCCATCTGTTTATTAGAAATTACTTAGAGATGACACTCTGCCTATGATGTTGTACTGTTTTAACAATTTCTAACAATCTATTGAGTGTGATAAAAATTTTATGGAGCATTTTTAAGTTTGTAAAACATTGTTTTTATAATGTAGATCTGAAATCCCTTATCCAAAACCCTAAGAACAAGATGTGCTGTTTTAAAATTAAGAAATTTGTGTGCCGATTGCCATGGCTCAGGCCTGTAATTTCAGCCCTTTGGGAGGCTGAAGCAGGAGGATCATTTGAGCCCAGGAGTTCAAGACCAGCCTGGGCAACATGGTGAAACCCTGTGTCTACAAAATATATAAAAATTAGCCAGGCATGATGGTGCATGTCTGCAGTCCCAGCTACTCAGGAGGCTGAAGAGGGAGGATCGATTGAGTCCAGGAGATTGAGACTGCATTGAACTCTATGATTGCACCACTGCACTCCAGCCTGGGTGGCAGAGCGAGACCTTGTCTCAAAAAATTAATTAATTAATTAATTAAAATAAAATTAAGAACTTTTCAAATTCTAGACAGGCAATGTGTAATGCTATGTATTATAAAACACCAAATCTGGACTGTTGAGCAGCACTCCATAATCAACGACATCAATATTTTTACAGTAACATATATGAATGCTTACACTAAATTGATAATGAAAGGCTATGAAAAACCTCATGTGAGCTGCAGTCAGGTTTTTCAGCCAAATGAATCTGTACCAAACTTGCAGAAGAACTTAAATTTTCAGAGCTTTTTGGATTTCAGAATTGCAAATAAGATCTTGCGAGCCTATATACATATTTTTCTTTCCTTTGTAAAGTGAATGCAATGGCAACTTTTGAAAAACAACACAGGTGGTGGTTCACACCTATAATCCCAGCACTATGGGAGGCCAAGGTAGGTGGATCACTTGAGGTCAGAAATTTGAGACCAGCCTGGCCAACATGGTGAATCCCATCTCTTACTAAAAATACAAGCCATTGCACTCCATCCAGCTTGGGTGACAGAGTGAAACTCCATCTCAAAACAAACAAACAAAAACACAAATCCTTGCTTAAGAGTTGGTCATTGGTCATAGTACTCTTCTCTGGGGGTGTAACTGAGTTCAGTTAGCCTAATACTTCATAGCCACGTTATTTGCAAAAAAAAAAAAAAAGAGAGAGAGAGAGAGCTTTTAGAGAATTAACTGGGAATCAGACAAGATTATAACTAAACCTTCCTGCGTAGAAAATTAATCATACTTTTAGAAGGTCAGTGATCTCCCTAAGAAAAAGTGGGAGGCAAAACTGAAGTAACCAGCAACATGGAGAATGCCTAGTGGAAGAGATGACCTATAAAAATTGCCTGGCTTTGGGGGAGTTTGGGGACTAGCCAAAGGAATTGTAAGAACAAAGATGTTTATTGTTCAACTTTAAGCTACTTGTTTCCCTAAGATTAGATAACTTCCTCCTGTCCTATTCCCACTACCTGACAGGTGGGGGAAGGTCTCACTTAAATGGAGCGAGTCCAGAAAATTAGAGCCTCTGCTTTATAGAATTGCTTCCAGAATGGATGGTTTCAGGCTGGCTTTTGAACATGGAAAATCCAGGATTACAGACTGAATCTGTGAAAGAAGAGAAGACAGGGAGAAAAAAAATTAACATTTCATCATTGCCTCTGATAGTTAATTTTATGTGTCAGTTTGACTGGGCTAAGGGATGCCCAGATAGTTGAAAAAACATTATTTCTGGGTGTGTCTCTGAGAATATTTCTAGGAGAGATTAACATTTGAATTAGTAGATGAGTAAAAAAGATCCACCCTCACCAACATGGGCAGGCATCAACCAATCAATTGAGGACCTGAATGGAACAAAAATGTCGAGACAGGATGATTTCTGTTTCTGTTCTCTTGAGCTAGGACATCTGTCTTGTCTTGCCTTTGGACATTAGAGCTCTTGGTTCTGAAGGCTTCAGACTCTAGAACTTAAGAGTCTGACACTGGCAAATTCTACCACCTACCTGCCCTCACCTCTCCCCCTGATTCTCAAGCCTCCAGCCTATAGGACTGGGACTTACATCACCAGCTTCCCTGGTTTTCAAGCCTTTAGCCTCATACTGAATCACACCACTGTCTTTCATGGTTCTCCAGCTTGTAGATGGCATGCTGTGGAACCTTCCAGCCTCCATAATCGAGTGAGCCAATTACTATAATAAATTTCATATATCTCTATAGATTTTATTGGTTCTGTTCCTCTGGAGAACCCTAATACACTGTTTACATGTTTTGATTCATTTCAAACTCCGTTTTACTGGTAAGGCAATGGAATTTCAGAAAACTAAACATTCTCTTTGATGGTCATTCAGCTGTGATACAGACTAGAGAATCTTTCAGTGAAACCAAAGTCTGAAAATGTTCTATTTCCAGTTTGGTGGAATAAACTCTTAACAGACAAAACAACCTGCAAATAACAAATATAAATTCTGGACAAAATACAGTAAGCAACTACCTCATGGCTCTAGAGAATGAGTAAGACCAGGGAGATGTTAAGGGGATATCGACATTTGGAAGAAGGAAACAGTGCAAGATGAGTTTTTTATTTTTGTGATTTTATTCTGAAAGCAGTCTGCAGTCATGGCATGTTATAGGGTGGCTTATACTTTGTTTTTTAAAACAAACAAACAAACAAACTTTCTAAACTGGGCACCGTGGCTCACACCTGTAATCCCAGCACTTTGGGAGGCCAAAGAGGATCATTTGTGTCTGGGAGTTTGAGATCAGCCTGGATATCATAGTGAGATCTCATCTCTACAAAAAAAATCAAAAAGATGTGCCAGGCATTGTGGCAAATCGGGACCCTGAGGTAGAAGCATCACTTGAGCCTGGGAGGTCAGGCTGAAATGAGCTATAATTGTGCCATTGCACTCCACCAGCCTGGACAACAGAATGAGACTGTCAAACAAATAAACAAACAAAAAACAACAACAAAACTTTATCTTTCTTGTATGAAGAACCAGATGACAGAGCCAAAAAACTTGCAGTTGAAACTAAAAGAACAAAACTGATATCTAAGCTACTACCTACCATAGACAAAACAAGAGTTTGCAATTTGCATCTCTTTGGGTAAATTGCCTGTTAACACAGAAACATAAATACTTTTTGGAAAAATATAACAGAATTCAGATACACACAACATAAAACTCGCAGTATCCTGGATATAATTCAAAACTTCTCAATATATGAAGAACTGGGGAAATGTGACTCATTCTCAAGAGAGAAGATTAAAAAAAAAAAAGCCAACCATAAGATGAACTTGGCATTGAAATTATCAAGCAAATATTATAAAGCTGCTATTTCAACAAAGTTCAATAAGGTAAAAGAAAAATACACTCCTAATGAATGAAAGGGTAAAAATCCAGAAGAAAAATAGAAACTATAAAAAAGAAGAAAAAACAAATTCTAAAACTGAAATATAAAATATCTAAAATGAAGATACACAGGATTGGTTTAACAACAAAATAAAGATGGTAGACAGAAGTGTTAGTGAACATGAAGATAGATCAGGAGAAATTGTTTAATGTGAAGAAGAGAATTTCTGTGTGCATGTGAGACAGGGTCTCACTCTGTCACCCAGGCAGGATGCAGTGGCAGTATCATAGCTCACTGCAGCCTTGACCTCCTGGGCTCAAGCAGCTCTTCCCACCTCAGTTTCCCAAGTAGCTGGGACCACAAGTGTGAGCTATCATGCTCAGCTAATGTTTTTATTTTTTGTAGAAATAGAGAGAGATCCAAGATGGCTGATCACTAGCAGCTCGGGATTGTAGCTCCCAGTGAAAGCGCAGAGAAAGAGAGGACATCACATTTTCAGACGAATTTTTGTTGCTCACGGACCAGGAGATTCCCAGCAGAGGAGCCCCACGGGTCGCCAGCACAACTCTTGTGGCTGGCGCGGTGGTTCTTGGTGCAGAGTCAGAAAAGCACCATCAGTCTTAACACTGCTGTTTTAGCCTGCACAGTGAGTTGCTCAGATTCCGGCACCGGGAATCAACAAGTTGGACGTCCACTCAGAAACCTAATTAGAAAGTCGGTAATTACAAAGACGACAGAAGGATAAATTTATAATCAAGGGAAGAAACCAGCCTAAAAAGACTGAGAATACCCAAAATCAGAATGCGTCTCCCTCTACAGGGGATCACAGTTCCTCATCAGCAATGGAACAAGGCCTGATGGAGAACGAGTGTGTTCCATTAACAGACGCAGGCTTCAAAAGGTGGTTGATAAGAAAGTTTTGTGAGTTAAAAGAACTTGTTTTCTTTCCAATGCAAAGAAACTAAGAACCTTGAAAAAAGTTTTGACGAAATGCTAATGAGAATAGACAATTTAGAGAGGAATATAAGTGAATTAATGGAGCTAAAAAACACAACACGAGAACTTCGCGAAGTATGCACAAGTTTTAACAGCCGAATTGATCAAGCAGAAGAAAGGATATCAGAGGTCGAAGACCAACTTAATGAAATAAAATGAGAAGACAAGATTAGAGAAAAAAAGGATAAAAAGGAATGAGCAAAGCCTCCAAGAAATATGGGACTATGTGAAAAGACTTAATCTACGTTTGATATGTGCACCTGAATGTGACAAAGAGAATGAATCCAAGCTGGAAAATACACTTCAGGATATTATTCAGGAAAACTTTCCCAACCTAGCAAGGCAGGACAATATTCAACTCCAGGTAATACAGAGAACACCACAAAGATATTCCTCAAGGAGAACAACCTCAAGGCACATAATCATCAGATTCACCAGGGTTGAAATGAAGGAGAAAATACTAAGGACAGCCAGAGAGAAAGGTCGGGTTACCCACAAAGGGAAGCCCATCAGACTCACAGCAGATCTCTCAGCAGAAACCCTACAAGCCAGAAGAGAGTGGGGGCCAATATTCAACATCCTTAAAGAAAAGAACTTTCAACCCAGAATTTCATACCCAGCCAAACTCAGCTTCATAAGCAAAGGAAAAATAAAATCTTTTGTGAACAAGCAAGCACTCAGAGATTTCATCACCACCAGACCTGCTTTACAAGAGCTTCTGAAATAACCACTACACATAGAAAGGAACAACCAGTATCAGCCTTTCCAAAAATATGCCAAAAAGTAAAGAGCATCAACATAATGAAGAATTTACATCAACTAATGGGCAAAACAACCAGCTAACATCAAATGACAGTATTAAACTCACATATATTATTATTAATCCTAAATTTAAATCGACTAAATCCCCCAATCAAAAGACACAGCCAAAACCCATCGGTATGCTGCCTCCAGACCCATCTCACATGCAAGGATACACAAAGACTCAAAACAAAGGGATGGAGAAAGATTTACCAACCAAATGGAGAGCAAAACTAAATAAATAAATAAAAAGCAGGAGTTACAATTCTCACCTCTGATAAAATAAACTTTAAAGCAACAAAGATCAAAAGAGGCAAAGAAGGACATTACGTAACGGTAAAAGGATCAATGCAACAAAAAGAGCTAAAGATCCTAAATATATACACACCCAATACAGGAACACCCAGACACATAAGACATATAAAGAGACTTAGACTCCCACACAGTAATAGTGGGAGACTTCAACATCAATATTAGACAGATCTACGAGACAGAAAATTAACAAATGATACGCAGGACTTGAACTCAGATCCAGAACAAGTAAACTTAATAAACATTTATAGAACTCTCCACTTTAAATATACACAAAATATACACTCTCATCAGCACCACATCACACCTACTTACAGGTTTAAATGAAATATTGGTTGGCTGCTTGGGTTTGTTATTTTCTGCCCTCATTTTTTCCTTTCTCTATTATTAAGCACAATTATTGGTATAAAAGAGGTTTTCAATACCCATTTTTAGACTGCATTCTAGCCTGGGCAATAAAGCAACACTTCCGTTCTCTCTCCCTCTTCCTCTTCCTCTCCTTCATTCTTTTCTTTTCTTTCTTTCTCGCTTTCTTTCTTTCTTTAAAAAAAAAATTGTGAATGTGCTAGAACTATTCTAAATGCTTTCTGCACACTTACTTAATCTTCTAAAAAAAAAAAGAGAAATGAGGGGTTGCCCTATGTTGCATAAGCCTGTCTCAAGCTCCTAGGCACATGCTATCCTCCTGCCTCAGCCTCCCAAAGTGCTGGGATTACTCATGCCACCACAACTTGGCTGAAGAAAAAATATTTAATGAGAAAACTACAGGAACAAGTAGAACAATATCAAAAGCCAAATACATGTGTAGATGGAATTGAAGAAAGAAAGAAAAGAACTCCTAGTTTCCAGCCCAGCATGTAAGAAGCTTGGAAGTCACCACTCTGTCCATCATAACAAGAAGTAAAAAACTGAAGAATCAGAAAAATCAACAGCTTACACCATCAGAGAAGTGAGATCACAAGGCAAACCCTGCTCCCGAAATTAAAGAGACAGACACATACAGAGAATCACAACTTGCCAAAGGAAAAATTCATGAGCAGAAACTCTGTAGGAACCAGCAGTAGGCTAGGAAAACCTGAACTGTAATAGATGAATTGCTGGAGGCTCAGAATGGACAAGTCTAAGAGTTGACCACTCCAGGGGGACCCAGTCATTAGGCAGTCTCCACACTTTAGTTTTACCTCCAGGAGCTCCATCAGGTTATCACAGTGAAGATTAGAGAAAAATCCCCTTGTGCTTCTACCAGGGAATGGGGAAAATGAATCATTTTGAAATATGCCAGAGCATTCAGTCCCTCCTAATGAGGCCTCCTCTCAAGAAAAGCATTTTTACCAGAGCCTAACATGCCAAGGTTTTATCAGACTAACTTACCTGGGGAAGGGGAAATATCCAACCCCAAGACCCTTCTAACCATCCTGTCCCACCTAAGGGGAAGAAGGGGTGAACTGAGGAGCAATTATGAGGTTCACAGCCCCGTGCACAGGCTCACCGAAAGACATAGACCTACTCATCGGACTATAGAATACTTCGCCTTCCCCACATTTTACTACCACATTGCTAAAGGCCTATTCACCCCAGTTCCTTTTACCTATCACATTATGTCCAGCATTAGACAGAAAATTGCAAAGCATACTAAGGGCCAAGAAACACAGTTTAAAAAAATACAGCAAGCATCAGAATCAGGCCCAGATATGGGAAAGATGTTATAAGGATCAGACCATTAATTTAAAACGAATATGATTTAATGTTCTAAGGTCTATTACGAAAAAACTAAGCAGCATGCAATAACAAATGGGTAATGTACATTCTTAGAAAGAATAAATGGACATTCTGAAAAAGAATAAATAATGAAAGGTTAGAAAAGAACAGAATATTCAAGAACTGTGGGACAATGACAAAAATGTGTAACATTCAGGTACTGTGACTATCAGAAGAAAAAGAGAAAGAAACTGAAGGAATATTCAAAGTAATAATGACTGATAATTTCCTCCAATTAATCAAATCAGACACTAAACTACAGATCTAGAGAGCTCAGGTAACATCAAGAAGGATAAATGGAAAAAAACCTACACCTAGGTATATAGTTATATCATGTCTATATTAGTCTCTTCTCACATTGCTAACAAAGACCTATCTGAGACTGGGTGATTTATAAAGAAAAGAGATTTAATTGACTCACAGTTCCACATGGCTGGGAGGCCTCACAATCATGGCAGAAGGCAAATGAGGAGCAAAGTCACATTTCACATGATGGCAGGCAAGAGAGAAGTGTGCATGGAAACTCTCCTTTATAAAACTATCAGATCTCATGAGACTTATTCACTATAATGAGAACAGCATGGGTAAAACCCACCACCATGATTCAATTACCTTCTACCTGGTCCCTCCTATGACATGTGGGCATTATGGGAGCTACAATTCAAGATGATATTTGAGCAGGGACACAGCCAAACCACATCAATGTCCAGAGGCCAAAAAAATCAAAGATAAATAAAATATCTTGAAAGAAACCAGATGGGGGGAAAAAAAAAAACAGAGAATGAATAAAAGAAGGAAAATTTAAAAATTTTATTTTTCCTATCCTTGAGCTAATAGATGAGTTAGTTCAAAAAAATACTAGCAACATATATCCAATTTTGTAAGCTTATATATATATATATATATATATATATGCTTATGCTTATGCGTAAGGGAAACAAATTACAAAAATGATACAAAGAACAGAAGGAAGGAAGCAGAATCTTTGTATTTCAAGTTACTCGCAGTATCTGTGAAGGAGTACAGTGTTATTTGAAAATGGAGTGGGGTTAGTTGTAAATGCATATTGCAAATAATAGGGCAGCCACTCCTTTTATACTTAAAGGAGAAAGGAGAAAAAAGAATCACATAAAATGCTTACTTAAAACTACAGAAATCCAAAAAAGAGTGAAAGACAAAAACAGGAACAAAAACAAGGACGATAGAATAGAAAATAGTAACAAACATGGTAGATATTAATCCAACTATATCAATAATCACTTTAAATGTCAATGATTTAAATATACTAATTAAATGACACAGATTGTCAGAGTAAAATAAAAATGAAACCCAACTATATGTCTAAAAGAAACCTACTTAAAATGAAAAAGCACATATAGATTAAAAGTAAATGAGTGGACAACCATAAAAAGAATGAAATAATGTATTTTGCAGCTACATGGATTGAGCTAGAAGCCATTATCCTAAGTGAAGTAACTCAAGAATGGAAAACCAAATACTATGTGATCTCACTTGTAAAGTCTGTTGGAGTCATATAAGAATCAAAGCTTAAGTCTTCATAGTCTGTATACTCATAGCTTGGTGGGAGCTAAGCTATGGGTTTGCAAAGGCATACAGGAGTAATATAATGGACTATAGAAACTCAGAAGGGGAAAGGTGGGAGGGGAGTGAGGGATTAAAAACTGCCTTTTGGGTACAACGTACACTACTCAGGTGATGGATGCACTAAAATCTCAGAGTTTACTATTGTGCAATTTATCCATGTAACCAAAACCACTTGTACCCTAAAATCTATTTTTAAAAAAAATTCTTTTTTTTTTATGGCAGCTCAGCAATGCCTCTGCTGCCAGACTGTAACTAGGGCTATTAAAATTTTTTAAAAATTACTAAAAATTGAGTAAATGAGTGGAGAATTATATAACATGCTAACCCTAATCAAAATAAACTAAAAGTAGCTATATTAATTTCAGACAGAGCAGACACCAGAGCAAAGAAAGTTACAAGGGATAAAGACAGGAATTACATAATAATAAAGGGCCCAATCCTCTACATATCAATCTTTAATGTGTATGTGCCTAAAAACAGAGCGTCAAAATGTATGAGACAAAACTGATAGAATTGCAAGAAAAAATTCGAGATATTCACTATAATAGTTGAAGATTTTTGACACTCTGCTATCAGAAATGAACACATCCAGCAGGCAGCTTATCAGAAAAACCATAATCAAACTCAATGAATCAAATGAATAAAATTGATATCTATCAACCAGTTTTGGTTGATAGACAAAATTAATGTCTATCCATCCAACAACAGCAAAATACATATTCTTCTAAAAATCAGGTGGGACTTTCACCAAGAGAGACCACACTTGGTGTCATAAAATGCACCTTAACAATTTTTTAAAAATGGAAATCACACAGCATCTGCTCTCAAGCCACAGTGGAATTAAACTAGAAATTAATAACAGACAGTCAGAAAATCCCAAAATACTTAGAGATTAAACAACACACTTCTAAATAACACATGGGTCAAAGAATAAATCTTGAAAAAAACTTGAAAATATTTTGAACTAAATGAAAATACAAGTTATCAAAATTTATGGGTTGCAATGAAAGCAATGCTTAGAGGGAAACTTGTAGCATTGAATGAGTATATTAGAAAAGAAAGCATCTAAAATTGATTGTCTAAGAAGCAAATTAAATCCAAAGTAAGTTTTAAAAAAGAAATAATAAAAAAGCAGAAATCAATACAATTGAAAACAGGAAATCAATAGAGAAAATTAAAATCAAAAGCTAGCAATTTGAAACGTCTAAAAATTAATAAACCTCTCATCAGACTAAGAAGAAACAGAAAAAAGAAACAAATTACCAATATCAGAACTGAAAGAGAGGCCATCACTATAGATCCCAGGAACATCAAAAAGATAAAAAAGAAAGCCTATGAACAAACAAATAAAGAATATCATGATAAGTAAAGAAAAACATGAACAAATCTTTGAGCAACAAGCTCACAAATTCGATAATGAAATTGACCAATACCTTGAAAGGCACAATCTGCCAAAATTCATATAAGAAGAAATAGACAATCTGAATAGGCCTATAGCTATTACAGAAACTTAACTGTAACTGATAATCTTACAAAACAGAACACATCAGGCTCAGATAGGTTCACTGGTGAATTCTACCAAACATTTAAGGAGGTAATGACACCAATTCTCTACTATTTCTTTCAAAAGATAGAAGCAGAAGGAATACTTCCTAACTTATTCTGAAGCCAGCATTGCCCTAATACTAAAACCAGACAAATACAGGGAAAAAAACTAGAGACCAATATATTTCATGAACGTAGATGCAAAAATCTTCAGCAAAATATTAGCCAACCAAATCCAACGATGTATAAAAATAATTATATATAATCAAGTGGAGTTCATATCAGGCATGCAAGGCTAGTTCAACATTCAAAAATCAAGTAATGTAATCCATCACATCAAGGTAAAAAAGAAAAATCATGTGATCATATCAATAGACACAAAAGAAAGAATGGGAGAGAAAAATATTTGAAGAAATAATAGCTAAAATGTCTTAAATTTAGAGGCATAAGTTTATAGCCTTAAGAAACCAGTGAATTTTATAACAGGATAAATGCTAAGAAAACCAAGATTAGGCACATCAGAGTCAAAGGGCTAAAAATCAAATATAAAGAGCAAATATTGAAAGCAGCCAAATAAAGTCCATACATTACCTGCAAAGAAACAAGATCTCTGACTTCTCATTTAAAACTATGGAAGACAAAAAACAGTGGAACAAAATCTTTGAAATAATGAAGAAAAAAAACCCTCTCTGCCAAGAATTCCACAGCTAGCAAAACTAGCCTTTAAGAATGAAGATGAAATAAAGGCATTTTCAGAAGAGAGAAAACTAAGGGAATCAATTGCTAATAAATCTTAAGGAGCAGTAAATAGAGTTATATAATTGCAGGATTCATACACTTTGTGTGAAATTTCACAATGTTATATCTAAGAAGATGGTTTCATTAACAATGCATATTGTAATCCCTTACAACCACCACTAAAAGTAATGTAAGGTATAGCTAAGAGGCCAACAGATAAATTTAAAATGAAATTCTAAAAATATTCAAGTAATCCACTTGAAGGCAAAAAGGGGAAAATGAAAAAATATAAGAAGTGAAGCATAGAGGATTTTGGGGCAATGAAATTTTTCTGTATGGTACTGTAATGGTAGATTATGATTATGATTATGATGTTTCCATGTGATTCAGTTGTAACAAACTGTAATACTTTGGTGGGAAATGTTGATAATGGAGGAGACTATGCATGTGTAGAGGATTGAGGTATATGAAAAAGTTCTCTATACATTCCACTCAATTTTGTTGCAAGACTAAACCTTCCCTAAAGAAAATAAAATCTATTTAAAGAAAAAATAGAGGGAAAACATAAAACAATTAAGTAACAGGCCTAAATTTAATCATATCCATAGTTACATTAAATGTCACTGGGCAATTTAAAGTTTCAATTCCAACATGTAAGGAGCATAAAAATCATCTCTGCTGCCATTAAAACAAGATGATCTGGCTAATTTAAAAATCAATGGCTTTTCTTGGACTTACCAGAAAACTAAAGTTGCAAGAAAAACCATCACTTTAAAATCTGGAGTGGAGAAACAAGTGAATCGTAAGTCACAGCTGAAATCTTATTACCTGAAGGATAAGCCACAAGAGCTGTTAACTGATAGGAACACTTAACTGCAAATTTTGATGAATTTATAGAGACTGGGTATAGACTACTATGACAGTAAAAATTTCCTGAGGACCTTTTTCTTAGGTGTTTTCCTAGATTTCCATGGGCTTTACCTCCAGGAGCACTACCAAGTGATCACAGTTAAGATCCCAAAGAAATCCTCTCATGGCTCTGACATTTGGGAGTGGGAAAGGTTAATCATTAAGAAATAAGTTTAGAGCCCTCTCCTTAATAAAGTTCTGCTTACAGGGGAAAAGACTTTGCCAGAGCTTTATCCTATCTGGGGAAATAGCATTTCTTCTAACCCACCTCCCCTAAGGTGGAAAAAAAACAGTCAGTAAAGGTTATGGCTTCAAAGTAATAGAGCTGCAGCCATGGAAAGGAATTAGGCAATGAGCCATATTACTGGAAAACACTTGTAATGGTAACATCCCAGAGACACAGGTACACTAAAAGATTGAAATTTAATTTAAGATTATAAAATGCTACTTCTCCTCACACCTACTATCACACCAACAGGCCCTAGTAAAACAACTGTGACAGAGACACAAGATGTAGACTGTATGTAAAGAGTAAAGGGGAGTTCTTAAGGAAGCCTAAAGACAATGGAGGGATCAAAACCAAGGACATTAGGGGAATTTGAAGCTACAACAAACATTAACCGCTGAAATCCTATAGCTAAATTAATATGAAACCTCATGCTGAAAGCCTATTACCTCAGTTCCTATTACTCAATGCATCGTATCTGACTTTCAAACACACACACACACACACACACACACACCCCATTCTAAAAACATTAATAAAAAAAAATTTAGCGTGAAAAGGTAAATCAAGCATTAAAACCACATTCAGGTATGACTCAGATTTTGGAATTTTCAGACAGGGAATTTAAAATAACTATGTTTAATATGTTAATTACTCTAAGAGGAAAAGGAGACAGCATGCAAGCAGAAATGGGTATATAAGCAGAAAGATGGAAATTCTAAAAAGGAATCAAAAGGAAATGTTAGAAATCAAAAACATTGTAGCAGAAATAAAGAATGCTTTGATGGGGTCATCAGTAGACTAGACATGGCCAAGGAAATAATTAGTGAGCTTGAAGATATATTGACAAAATTTCTCAGATTAAAACCAAGGTAGAAAAGAGAATAAAATTTAAAAAACAGAACAGAACAGAAAATCTAAAAACTATGAGAAAATTGCAAAAGGTGTCACACATGCATAGTTGAAATACCAGAGAAGAAATATTACATGTATGTTCGTGTGTGTGTGTGTGTGTGTGTGTGTGTGTGTGTGTAGAGAGAGAGAAAAATAGAGATATAGAGATCAAGAGAGAGAAGGAGGTAGGGAAAAAGGAAGGAGCTGAAGTAATAAAAGCTAATGAAGGCTGAGCATTTTCCAAAGTTTATGGCAGAGACCAAACCTTAAATCTAGGAAGCTCAGAGAACACCAAGCAGGATAAATATCAACACACACATACCTACACTGTCATTTTCAAACTGCAAAAACTAAAGACAAATCTGAGAAGAATCCAGAGGATAAAAACTTTTTTCCTGTACAGGAAGAAGGATAAGAATTATAATGGGCTTCTCATTATAAACTATACAGACCAAAAAAAGAGTGAAGTAAAATATTTAAAGTCTTTTAAAAAAAATACCAGTGTAGAATTCTATGTCCAGCAAAGTTATCCTTTATAAGTTAAGGAGGAATAGGAGGAATAAAGACTTTCTCAGACAAACACAAACTGAGAGAATTCATTGCCAGCAGACCTCCCTAAAAGAAATGTTAAAAGTAGTTTTTCAGGCAGAGGAAATTTTGTAGTTCAGAAACTTGGAACCACACAAAGAAAAGAAGAGCAACAGTGAAGAAATAAGTGAAGACAACATAGAAACTGTTACTTTTCTTTTTCTTACAAGATAACTGTTTAAAGTAATAATAATAACAACAATTTGTTAAAGTAATAATAGTAACAATGTGTATAGCATGGATTTCATGGTTTTTAATTTTATGGATAAGTGAAATTAATGACTGCAATGTTACAAAGACTGAAAAGAGGAACTGAAGAGCAGTTATAAGTCACCTGCATTACACATGTTCTTTGAAAGTGAACTAATATTTGTTAAAAATATATATTGCAACCTGTGGGAAACTTTTTTTAATTTCAAAAAGTATAATTGTTGCCATTGCTTTTGATGTTTTAGTCATGAAGTCCTTGGCTATGCCTATTCCCTGAATGGTATTGCCTAGGTTTTCTTCCAGGGTTTTTACGGTGTTAGGTCTTATGCTTAAATTTTGTATTCATTGGGCGTTAATTATGGTAACAAAAGCCAAAATAGACAAATGGGGTCTAATTAAACTAAAGTGTTCTGCACAGCAAAAGAAACAATCATTAGAATGAACCAGCAATCAACAGAAGGGGAAAAAAATTTTGCAATCTACCAATCTGACAAAGGGCAAATATCCAGAATCAACAAAGAACTAAAACAAATTTACAAGAAAAAAACAAACAAACCCATCAAAAAGTGGGCAAAGGCTATGAACAGACACTGTTCAAAAGAAGACATTTATGTGGCCAACAAACATGAAAAAATGTTCATCATCACTGGTCATTAGAGAAATGCAAGTCAAAACCACATCGAGATACCATCTCATGCCAGTTAGAATGGCGATCATTAAAAAAATCTGGAGACAACCGATGCTGGAGAGGATATGGAGAAACAGGAACACTTTTACACTGTTGGTGGGACTGTAAATTTAGTTCAACCATTGTAGAAGACAGTGTGGCGATTCCTCAAGGACCTAGAAATAGAAATTCCATTTGACCCAGCAATCCCATTACTGAGTATATACCCAAAGTATTATAAATCATCCTATTATAAAGACACATGCACATGTATGTTATTTGTGGCACTGTTTACAATAGCAAAGACTTGGAACCAACCCAAATGCCCATTCTTTATAGACTGGATAAAGAAAATGTAGGACATATACACCATGGAATACTATGCAGCCATAAAAAACGATGAATTCGTGTCCTTGCAGGAACATGGATGAAGCTGGAAACCATCATTCTCAGCAAATAGACACAAGAACAGAAAACCAAACACCTCATGTTCTCACTCCTAAGTAAGTGTTGAACAATGAGAACACATGGACACAGGGAGGGGAACATCATACACCGGGACCTGTTGGGGGATGGGGGGAACTAGGGTAAGGAAAGAGGGGTTGTGGGGATTGGGGAGGGATAACATTAGATGAAATACCTAATGGAGGGATGGATGCAACATACCACCATGGCATGTGTTTACCTATGTAACAATCCCGCATGACCTGCACATGTACCCCAGAACTTAAAGTATAATTTTTTTAAAAGTATAATTGATATGCTAAAACAGGAGATAAAAAAGAATAATATAAAATGATCAATTAAAACTTGGAGTGGGAGACCCAAAAAATGCAATAAATAAAAAATAGTTACAAACATAGTAGACATTAATTCATTTATATCAATAACCACTTTTTTTTTTTTTTTTTGAGATGGAGTCTTGCTCTGTCACCCAGGCTGGAGTGCAATGGCACCATCTCAGCTCACTGTAACCTTCACTTCCTGGGTTCAAGCAATTCTCCTGTCTCAGCCTCCAGAGTAGCTGGGATTATAGGAGCACACCACCATGCCAGAGATAGCCACTTTAAATGGTAACAATATAAATACACTGATTAAAAGACTACAATTGTCATGGTAGATTTTTTTAAAAAGACCTAACTAGATAAGTCTCTATGAAACCCACTACAAATATAAAGACTCAAGAGAAAAGTAGAGGGATAGAGAAAGAATACCACACTAATACTAATCAAAGTAAGCTGAAGTAGTTGTATTAACTTCAGACAAATGTGATTTAGAAAAATTTATCAAAGATAAAGGAGGTATTACATAATGAAAAAGGACTCATTTCGCCAAGAAGACATAACAATCCTAAACATGTAAGCACCTAACAATAATGTCAAAATACATGAAGCAAAAACTGATGAAGTAGCAAGGAGAAAGGAAAAAAAAAAATCACCATTATAGCTGAAGACTTTAGTAAGCTTCTGTAAGTAACTTATAGGTTAAGCTGGCATAAATTCAATAAAGATATAGTTGGCCTGAAAAACACTATCAACTAACTGTATCTAAGTTTATAGAATACTCCATCCAACTACAGCAGAATACAGATTCTTCTCAAGCTCACATGAACATTCACCAGGATAGGCCACATCTTGAGCCACTGAATACACCTTAACATAGTAAAAGGATATAAATCATATGACGCATATTCTTAGACAACAATGGAATTAAAGGAGAAATTAGCAACAGAATGATACCTGGGAAATACACAAATATTTGGAAAATTGAATAACATATTTCTAAATAACACATGACTTAAAGAAGAAAACTCAAGAGAAATTGAAAATATTGAACTAAATAAAAATAAAATACAATTTTTCAAACTTTGTGGGATAGAGTTACAGCAATGCCAAGAAAGAAATCTATAGTATTAAATGTCATTAAGAACAAAAAAGATCTAAAATAAAAAACCTGTGTCTACCTTAAGAAACTAGAGAAAGAAGAACAATAAAAGTCTAAATGAAACAAAAGAAAATAAGTAATAAAAATTAGAACATAAGTCAAGGAAACTGAACATGAGAAAATAATGAGAGAAAATTGGTGAAACCAAAAGCTGGTTCTTTGAAAAGATTAATAAAGTTGACAAAACTATTGCCAGGCTAACAAAGAAAAACAGAGAGAAGGCACAAATAACCAATATAAGAATAAAATAAGAATCATCATTACTAACCCCATGAATATTAAAAGTGTAATACATGAATATTATAAACAACTCTATGCTCACAAATTTGATAACTTAGATGAAACTGACAAATTCCTTGAAAGACTCAAACTATCAAAACTCACATAAGAAGAAATAGAGATTGCATATCTCTTATTCAAAATGCTTAATACTAGAACTGTTTCAGGTTTTGAATTTTTTTTGGATTTTGGAATATTTGCACATACATAAGGAGATATCTTGGGGATAATACTCAAGTCTAAACACAAAATTAGTGTATGTTTTATATACACATAGCCTGAAGGTAATTTTATACAATATCTTTAATAATTTTATGAATGAAACAAAGTTTTAACAGCATTTTTTACTTTTTTTTTTTTTTTTTAATGGAGTCTCGCTCTGTAGCCCAGGCTGGAGTGCAGTGGCACGATCTCTGCTCACTGCAAGCTCTACCTCCAGGGTCCCAGTTCAAGCAATTCTCCTACCTCAGCCTCCCAAGTAGCTGGGACTACCGGCACAAGTTACCATGCCCAGCAAATTTTTGTATTTTTTTAGTAGAGACAGGGTTTCACCATGTTGGCCAGTCTGGTCTTAAACTCCTGAGCTCATGATCCACCTACCTCAGCCTCCCAAAGTACTGGGATAACAGATGTGAGCCACCGTGCCCGGCCTCATTTTTTAAATTTTTAAAACTGCTTTTAGGTACAAAAGAAGTGTACATATTTATGAGTTACATGACATATTTTGATACAGACACGGAATGTATATTAATCACGTCAGGACAAATGGGGCACCCATCACTTCAAGCATTTATCTTTGTGTTACAAACAATCCAATTATACTCTTTTAATTATTTTAATATGTACAATAGATTGTTGCTGACTGTAGTCACTCTGTTGTGCTATCGAATACTTGATCTTACTTATTCTAATTAAAATTTTGTACCAATGAATCATCTCCACTTCTCCCCCTACCCTGCTACCCTTCTCAGCTTCTAGCTACCATCATTCTACTCTTTATCTCCACGAGTTCATTTGCTATAAATTTTAATTCCCACAAATTAGTGAGAACATGTGAAGTTTATCTTTCTGTGCCTGGCTTATTTCACTTAATATAATAATCTGTAGTTCCATTCATATTGTTGCAAATGACAGAATTTTATTCTTTTTATGGTTGAATAGTACTTCACTGTGTACAACCACATTTTCTCTATCCATTCATCTGTTGATGAACACATTTACATTGCTTCCAAATTTTCACTATTATGAATAGTGTTACAGCAAACTGGGAGTGCAGATATTTTTTCAATATACTAATTTCCTTTCTTCTAGGTATATACCTAGCAGTGAGGTTGCTGGATCGTATGGTAATTCTATTTTTAGTTTTTTGAGGGACCTCCAAACTATTCCCCGTAGTGGTTGTACTCATCTATATTCCCACCAACAGTGTATAAATGTTCCATTTTCTCCATATTCTTGCCAGCATTGGTTATTGCCTGTCTTTTGGATAAAAGTAATTTTAACTGCGGTAAGATAATATCTGATTTTAGTTTAAATTTGCATTTCTCTAATGTATAATGCTGTTGAGCACCTTTTCATATGCCTGTTCCCATTTGTATGTCTTCTTTTGAGAAATGTCTGTTTAGATCTTTTGCCTATTTTTAAATTGGATTATTAGGTTTTTTACCTATAGAGTTGTTTGAGCTCCTTATATATTCTGGTTATTAATCCTTTGTCAGATGAATAGTTTGCAAAATTTTCTCCCATTCTGTGGATTGTCTCATTTCATGAATATTTTCTTTTAGTAGTTTCATTGTTTGAGGTCTCAGATTTAAGTCTTTAACACATTTTTATTTGATTTTTGTATATAGCAAGAGATAGGGACCTAGTTTCATTCTTCTGTATAAGGCTATCCAGCTTTCTGAGCATATCCAATTTTCCCAGCACCATTTAGGAAGGAGATTATCCTTCCCCCAATGTATGTTCATGGCACCTTTGTTGAAAATGAGTTCACTGTAAACACATAGATTTAGTTCTGGGGTCTCTATTCTGTTCCATTGGTCTATGTGTCTGTTTTTATACCAGTACCATGCTCTTTTGGTTACTATAGCTCTGCAGCATAATTTGAAGTCAGGTAATGGGATTCCTCCGGTTTTGTTCTTTTTGCTTAGGGCATCTTAGGCTATTCTGGATCTTTTGTAGCTCCATATAAATTTTAGGGTTGTTTTTCTGTTTCTGTGAAGGATGTTATTGATATTTGGATAGGGATTGCATTTAATGTATATATCACTTTAGGCAGTATGGATGTTTTAACAATATTGATTCTTCCATCCATGAACATGGAATATCTTTTCATTTTCTTGTGTCCTCTCTAATTTCTTGTATCAATGTTTTATAGTTTTCATTGTAGAGATTTCTTACTTCTTTGGTTAATTCATGGGTATTTAATTTTATTTATGGTGATTATAATGAAGCTACTTTCTTGATTTTGCTTTTTACATTGTCCTCTGTTGGCATACAGAAATACTGCTGATTTACGTATAGCAATTTTGTGTCCGGCAACTTTACTGAATCTGTTTATCAATTTTGATAATTTATTTTAGTGGTCTTCAGATTTTTCCAAAGATCATATCATCTGCAAACAAGGATAATGTAACTTTTTCCTTTTCAATTTGGATGCCTTTTATTTCTTTCTCTTGCCTGATTGTGCTACCAAGAACTTGCTGTAAGTACGTTGAATAACCATGGTGAAAGTGAGCATCCTTTCCATGTTCCAGATCTTCCAGGAAAGGCTTTCAGTTTTTTCCCCATTCAGTATGATACTAACTGTGAGCCTGTCACATATGGCTTTTATTGTGTTGAGCTATGTTTCTTCTACACCCAGCTTTTTAACGGCTTCTTTTATGAAGTGATTTTAAATTTTATTAAATGTCTTCTCAGCATCAATTGAAATGATCTATGATTTTTGTCCTTCATTCAGTTTACATGATGTATGACATTAATTTGCATATGTTGAACCATCCCCACATCCCTCTTCCCTCCCCTTTTCACATGAAGAGTCTCTCCCTTTTGGCCACCACTGCCCCAGTTCCACAGTGAGTACAACCTGACTACTGGTGATGTTCATTCAAAGCCCAAGGGCTCTAATCAGCTTGTGAAGAATGCTGCCAGGCCTGAGACTCTCCCTTCAGGGCAGTGGGTTCCCCTCTGGTCCAGGGCAGGTCCAGAAATGCTGTTCAAGAGCCAAAACTTGGAATCAGGGACTTCAAGAGCCCACTTGTTGCTCTACCCCACTGTGGCTGAGCTGGTACTTAAACTGCAAGACAAAGTTCCCTTTAGTCTCCCTCTCCTTTTCTTAAGCAGAAATCCCTTCCCATAGCCACCACAGCTGGGAAAGTGCTAGGTCACATCCAAAGCACATCTCTGAATCTCACCAAAGGCCCACAGGGAGTACTGCCTGGGACCACTACTGATTATTCAGGACCCAAAAGCTCTTTAGTCAGCAGTGATGAAATCCTGCCAGAATTGGGTCCTTTCCTTCAAAGCAGTGGGTTCCCTTCTGGCCCATCGTGTGTCTGGAAATGTCTACAAGCTAGGGCCTGGATTTGGGGTCTGATATGGTTAGGCTTTGTGTCCCCACTCAAATGTTATTTTGAATTGTAATCCCCACGTGTCAAGGAAGAGATCTGGTGGGAGGTGATTGGATCACAAGGGTGGTGTCTCCCATGCTGTTCTTGTGATAGTGAGGTCTCACAAGGTCTGATGGTTTTATAAGAGCTGACAGTTCCTATTTTACGCATTCACTCTTTCACCTGCCACCACGTAAGATGTGCTTCTTCCCTTTCTGCTATTGCTATAAATATCCCGTGGCCTCCCCAGCCATGCGGAATTGTGAATCAATTAAACCACTTTTCTTTATAAATTACCCAGTCTTGGGAAGCTCTTAATAGTGGTATGAGAACAGACTAACATAGGGTCTCAGCTCTCTGCCTCGTGCTCTATCTTACTGTGGCTGTGCTGGTATCCAAGTTGCAAGACACAGTCCTCTTTACTCTTCCCTCTCCTCTCCTCCAGCAAAGGAAGGAGTCTTCCCTGGAGCTTCAAGCTATATTGCCTGGGGTTGAATGAGGAGTGACAAAAGCACTCCCTTGGCCACTCCAACTGGTGTCTCAGTGAGACATATGCCCCCAAAGTCCACTGGCTCCAAGCCCAGTACAGCACCAGGACTTGCCCAGGAATTGTAATGCTTGTGGCCTAGACTGCCTTTCAAGTTTATTTGGAGCCCCAGAGCACTTTAGCGCCCTTTAGTCAGAACTCAGTTTCCAACTGCTGGGATGAGCAAGTCTCTACTAGTTAGGGTTGGTCTAAATGATCCCTTTGTGGGTGCTAGCTGAATTCCGCCTAATATTGCTTTTCAGTGTGACAAGGCAGCATGGAGTTCTAATGCAAAATCCCATAATCACTGTGGTCTTCCTTCCCCAAGCACACAGATTCTCCACACCATGTGGCAACTGTTGAGGGAACAAGGGAGGGGTGGTGGCAGCAATTCAAGACTGTCTTTTCTACCGTTTTATGCCTTTTTCAGTGATATGAAGTTAAAACCAGACACTGTTCCCTTTAGTCTTGAGTTTCTGAGATTCAATTTACTAATACTTTATTGAAGATTTTTGGATCTGTGTTCGCAAGAGGTATTAGTCTATATTTTTCTTGTAATGTCTTTATCTGGGTTTGGTATCAGGATAATACTGGCCTCTCAGATGAGTCAGGAAGTTTTGCTCTCCTCAGATTTTCTGGAAGATATTGTAAAGCACTGGGATTATCTCTTCCTCCATGTTTGGTAGAATTTGTAAGTGAAAGCATCTGGGCCTGGTGCTTTCTATTTTGTACAGTATTAATTGTTGATTCCATTTCTTTAATAATATAGACCCATGTGAATTAGCTATTTCATATTGCACAAGTTTTGTTAGATTGCGTATTTTATATGATTATTTTTTAGATAGTGTATTTTAAGAAATTAGTCAATTCCATCTAAGTCAGCAACTTCATGGGTATAGAATCTCCAAACTTTTTTATTCCTTCCTTTACAGTCTGCCATGGCAGTTTTTGCTTCTCTATCTAATTTAATGTGGGCCATGACTTTCCATAAAGGTCCAAGAGCAATCCAGCATTTTACCAGAATTATCTCCAAGGGCTCTTGCCATATGCTACATTCTGTATCATGGGACAGTAACTTCATAGTAAAAAACATATAATCACTCCCCTATTAGTTTTCCCCAGGACATGCCTAACTGATTCAGGCTTCAATGTAATCCTAGTATTGGTCTAGTGGCCAGAAGGAGAATTGAGGGTAAATGCTAAGGAGAATCAACACTTTATTGCTAACTGCCTAATAGTCTTCAAGAAAGTAAGTCTCTGTATTTTTGCAATGGAGAATTGGTGCCATTTCCACAAACCTAGAGAGCAAAGAGGAATTTTTTTTTTCTTTTTTTGAGGAGTCTCACTCTGTCACCAGGCTGTGCAATGGCACAATCTCCGCTCACTGCAACCTCTGCCTTCTGGGTTCAAGTGATTCTCCTCCCTCAGCCTCCTAAGTAGCTGGAACTACAGGCATATGCCACCACCCCCAGCTAATTTTTGTATTTTTAGTAGAGACAGGTTTCACCATGTTGGCCAGGATGGTCTCGATCTCTTGACCTCATGATCCACCCGCCTCAGCCTCCAGAGTGCTTGGGTTACAGGCATGAGCCAACGTGCCCAGCCAGGAGAAATATTAATGCTCAAGTACATCTACCCAGATAACCTTCTATCAAATCTTGCAGCCTCACTCCTTCTCTATCAGGGAATTATCTTGAGCATAGAAAACTTGGCTAGGCTGAGAATTCCCCTTTCTCTGAAGTTCTGCCACCCCTAAAAATTAGGTCCTGGGTCTGATCTTCAGTTGCATCTTTCTTCCACTACCAAGAAATGAGGTCATTGTGAAGGCTACCTAAGCAGCACCCTAGCTCTCACATTTTGCTTTGAATTGGTGGCAGATGACTGGGCATGGTGGCTGATGCCTGTAATCCCAGCACTTTGGGAGGCTGAGGCAGGCAGATCACCTGAGGCCAGGAGTTTGAGACCAGCCTGACCAACATGATGAAACCCCATCTCTGCTAAAAATACAAAGTTAGCTGAGTGTGGTGACACATGTCTGTAATCCCAACTACATGCAAGGCTGAGGTAGGAGAATTGCTTGAACCCAGGAGGTGGTGAGCCGAGATCACACCACTGTACTGCAGACTGGGGAACAAGAGCGAAGCTCCCTCTCAAAAAATAAAAATAAACTGGTGGTAGATTGTCCTGAGCCTATAATTTTCTTTTCAAAATTCTGCAATAACCATCCAATTTTCCAGTTCTTGAAATCATTCTCTTCTATGTTCCAAATGCCATACTTTACAAACCTACGCAACCTCTTTAATAATATCCTATCCCAGTTCGCACAAGTGAATGTCTCAGCAGTTGTCCTCTACTGCATACCACAAAAGGCTATCAAAACTGGTGATGAGGTACATTGTCATACATCCAGAAAGTGATCCAAATTAGGAGTCCCATTCCTAGAGTCTGCTTCCTGGAAACGCTTCTGGAAATGACTGCATTAGGTTGAGCTCACTAGACACAGAGCTTGAGACAGGGTTTGTAATGCATGTGATTTGAGAGAGTGCTTTTCAGGAAAGTATTCCTAGATAGGGAGAGAAGGAAGCATAACAGGAAAGGATAAAGAATCAAGCAAGGATATGTTTTCTGGTAAAGGCTAGCTATGGCTTAATCCAGAGGGGAGGCTCAGAAGCATAAGCCACACCACAGTGTTGACCCTTGTTGAGGTAAGGAATCCAGCCTTTCATAGCCCCATATTAGTCATTCACTGTCTGAGGACCATTCTCAGAGGTGGTATAACTTCCCAGGGGTGATGGTTCTCATTAGAAGATGGCAATTCTCAGAAGCATTTGACATTGTTAGCAGTTGACACGCAGCATCTGGAGGTGTGGGTGCACTGGCTTGTTAAATGGGGATCTGGGTAAGACATCATTACATTAGAAGTGGTGAAAAGTTTTTTCTATACTTAATGCTGTGAAAACTGGATACCCAGTTGACTGAAAAAAATATTGAATTATCTTCATAACATATTAAAACTTCAATTCCAAGCAGATTGTAAATATACATATTA
This sequence comes from Cebus imitator, assembly GCF_001604975.1. Lineage (NCBI taxonomy): Eukaryota > Metazoa > Chordata > Mammalia > Primates > Cebidae > Cebus > Cebus imitator. Next base: position 8,322,885 of record NW_016107395.1, read on the forward strand.
AAGGTGACACAATAAAATTCCCAGAAAAAAAAGTATGCTATCTTCATATTCTTAGAATAGTATAAAATTTCTCGACCATCACATAAAAAAAGCATATCCTTAAAGAACATGATTGGTGAAATTAATACTTTTGCACATTTAAAGACATCATTAAGAGAATGAAAAGGCAAATCACAGAATGGGAGAAGATACAGGCACTACAGATATCTGACAAAATATTGATCAGAATATATGACATTCCTACAAAGTAATGTGAAAAAGACTAACAACTTTATTTTTAAAACTTTTTTTTACAAAAGATATTAACATGCTCTTCATAAGAGAATATGACTTTCAAACATATGAAAGGGCTCTTAAGCTCATTAATCAAGAAAATTTGAAACCACTATGTATCCATCTAGGTGACTAAAATTAAAAAGACTAACAATAATAAGTGCTGACTAGATTGTGGAGAAACTGGAACTCTCCTACATTGCTTCTGGGAGGATAAATTGTCATGACCATTTGAAAAACCATTTAGCTATATGTACAACAAGAGAATACACACACTAGATGATACAGGAATTTCATTCATAGGTAAAATACTCAACAGAAATGTGTATATATGCAGACAAAAGAGCACGTGCAAGAATGTTCATAGTAATGTTATTCATAACTGAAAACCAGAAACCAAAATCCCCCTGAGGGGTAAAATAGGTAAGTATATCTATATCATGGAATTCTAAACAGTAATAAAAATATAAACAAATCACTCTCACATACAACAATTAAATTAATCTCACAGAAAAAAATTATAGCATACAATTCCATTTAAATGAAGTGTAAGTTGTTACCTCTGGGGAACAAGAGAGAATCATTATTAGGAACAAGGATGAGAGGATTGTGTGGATGTTGGTAATGTTATGTTTCTTCACAATCATTTTGTAAAAATTCATCAAGCAGCACAATGGGGATTTATGCCTTTATCTGTATGCATTTTATGTTTTAGTATAAAATGTTATTTTAAAATAAAATACAAAGGACTTGTAATCAGTACACGGTGATTTTCTGAGTCAGCCCAGCATAACCTTTAAAAAATATGTATCAGGTCTCATGCTAAAATCCATATTAATCACAGCTGGATAATTCTTTGTATTTTACAAAGCCTTTTCATATGTTATCTTTGTATTAACGTAATGTAATGGTAAACCAGGACTAGAACATTTCTGAAGTGCAGGGGAACCAGAGCCCAGCTATGCCCACACAAAAGCTGTGTGAAGTTATCTCATGATTTGAGAGGGAAAACTGCACGAGAAGTAAAATGCTGCTAACTTTTTTTAATCTCTTGAGTGTATCCAGAGAAGTCCAATTTTATTTTTCTCATCCCTTCGTCATATGTTTTCCAGAGTCTTTTTCCCTTTCTCTTTTTTACTCTCTCTTCCTTTTCTTCTCCTCTGAGGTTCCCTCCTTCTTTTCTTCCATTTTCTTCCTTCTTAGGTCTCCTCTACAGTAGTTGCATGGAGATAGTAGAGACAGTGGTGAATATATCACCATTAAGGCTATTCATGGGGAGAATGCTTTATTCTTTTGTTGTTTTCCATTTCAAACACTAGCGTTAATTCTTTATCTGTCTAAACGTTCTCATAAGAAATATGGCAGAGCACATGATATAGGTAGCTCACAGTCCACCAAAAATTCATGGTCTCCTATCCATAGTGCAGAGATTCTTTGAAATGTGACTGCCCAGCTAGGAACTACGTTTCCCAGTCTTCTTTGCAACTAGGTGAGACCATATAAATTGAGTTCTAGTCCATGAACGCAATATTTCCACTCATGCCACAGAAATGTTGCATGCCATGTCCAGTTCTGGTCCATAAAATTCTTTTCTCTGGCTTACTTTCCCTAGTAGGGGGAAATCCTTGGTGAGCAGACCTTGGTGCATCCATATACTGACATTGGCGAGGCCTCTATCAACCTAGATTTCTAAATGACTATGTGGAGGAAAACCGCTGCCCACATTTTCCCCTGCCTGCCACTGGCATATGGACAAGAAATAAAGTTGTATTATATTTGAGCCTATATACTCTGGGATATATTTGTTAAAGCAATTGGCCCTGATGCAGTCTTTTTGGAATCTTTAGTGAAGCTTGCCAGATTATTTTTTCCAAGCCCTAGGCCTGATAGGTGGTAAAATTTCCGTGACTATTCCTGCTCACAGGGGAGACTAAATTTTCCACTCCATGGATGTCATTGAAAACATTCTTCCTCAAATAGTTTGTTCTCTGAAACAGGGAACAAAGCAGTTGTGTATCATATCTATTCGTCAATGAGTCAAAGAAAAGGCCTGGGAAAATGCCAATTAATTCTTGTAGCCTAAATAAAGAAGAGATGTCACATCTTTTCTCTTTAATTCTGCAGATCAGTATCTTTACCAACGCCTGTATGAGATGGCTTTACTAGGGAACCATCAGAGGCCTCTGAACAGAGTGCAATAACTGAAAATAATGATGGGGCTTAGCAACATTTCATTCAGAAATACAGTGGTTTCCTGAAAACCCAGCTTCAGAATTTTGTGGTTTGGAAACCAAAGACAAGGCTTGTTTTGTAAGAATGTTTTGTTTTAAAAAAAAAAAAAATACTGAGTAGTTTGGTGAGTGCCCCACTACCCAAGCCTCCTGCTTCGTAAAACAATGCCAAGGAATTCCAGTGGTCTGGTACACATTTGGCTTGGCAGGTGCTTTATGCTTAAGGGCACATGAGACTTTGTCAGATTGGATCAAACTGCTCTAATCATAACCTTGGAAAACCATCCCAGGGATATCTTAACTCCATCCCCAGGATATCTTGGAATCTCTTGAAAAATTAATAAAGAATCGGAGGGTGGAAATCTCATAAAGTACTTATGACATGGTCATTAATGCCAAATGATTTTTATCATGACTAATTTTACTATAATATATACTGAGGGAACAAAAAATGATGTAGGCTATCATTTTAGACCATCACTGAACATAGGCCAAGGTACCCAAAGTGTAAACCTTTAATGAATATAGTAGTTTGTTGTGACGCCACTAAGATGTAAAATGTCACTGATCTCCATGTGACTCCATTTGGCATTCCAACAGTTCCAGTGTTTATAGTTCAGAGATATCTAATCATGTGGTGGGGTACATTCCATAGCTCCATCTGACAGAATAATTCCAGTGTGTCATTTCATAGGAATACTGAACTAGACCCTAACTTGGCTAATACTTGGGTACTCCAAACTCCCAGTGGATTGTTTTTGATGGGAATCTGGCCCCAACAGCTCTGAAATGCTGGCGCTTAACCTCTACAGCTAACCCAAGAACTCTCTATCCCAGATTTTATGTTTGAGCCAGTAGGTCATCCTGGACTAACAAATGTAAAAATACTCTGTTGAAGAAAAATGGATTTGATCAAAATTGAGGACTACAACTTCAGGCTAATGATCGTCACCAAAAGGCTTGTTCTTGTGCCTCAGAGCCACTATGCCTCCGTGATTGTAGGGATTGGCAAGGTCCACAGAAAGGACTTTGTACACGATCTCTAGTCACACACACACACACACAAACACACGCATGCAAATGCACACACAGTTCTCTGAAATGGCTGCAGTACTGAAGTCATAAACTTCAACTGTCCTAAAAACAGACTACTCTCTCCACCAGAATTGTTAGACGGATGAACAAACGAGTTTCACCATAGAATATAAAGTCCCTTTTGACATATTTTAAATTAAGCACAGATTTCTTATCTTACGAAAGTAACATATGTTTATAATAAATCCAGAAAATATGAGTAATCTGAGATAAATTCATAATTGTACAACCTATAGATAACAACTATTAATATTTTTGATGCATATTTTTCTATCTCTTCATTATTCAGCATCATAACCACTACCCATTAGAGGCTATTGAGCACTATTAAGCACGTTAAATATAGCTTTTTTTTTTTTTTGAGATGGAGTCTCACTCTGCAGCCCATGCTGGAATGCAGTGGTGCAATCTCTTCTCACTGCAACCTCCACCTCTTGGATTCAAGCAATTCTCCTGCCTTAGCCTCCCAAGTCAATAGGATTACAGGCACGCACCACCATGCCCAGCTACTTTTTGTATTTTTAGTAGAGACAGGGTTTCGCCATGTTGGCCAAGCTGGTCTCGAACTCCTGACCTCAGGTGATCTGCCTTCCTTGGCCTCACAAAGTGCTGGGATTACAGGTGTGAACCACCAGTCCTAGCCAAAATACAGCTATTTTGAATTAAAATGTACTCTAATGATAAAATACTAACTGGGTTTCAAAAACTGTATCAAGAGGCCCAGCACAGTGGAAGAAAAAAAAAAGTCTTTCTTTCTTGGTTTTCTAAAAGGTTTTCAAAATATATGACAATATTTGTCTTTCACCCAAAATAGAAAGATGAAAGAACAATAAATATTATTTACCATGGTGGCTATTACTAAAATATGGATTGGTACATCAATAGAATTAGTGGAATTGGCTTAGAACTTAAAAGCACAGTGTAAACGCACCTACTGTCCAGCTTTACTGAAAAGATCACACTCTACTTCAGAAAAGTACGTAATATCTTACTTTAACGCCAGAAATTGGATGCTGTTTAACTGTGCTCTGTAAACATTATGCATTGGTGGTATTCAGAGCATTTTAAATGTGGACAGAAATAAAATCCTAGAACCTTCATTAGTATTACATCCATTTTTAAGACAGTAAATAGAAGAGAAGTACCTACAAACACCCCCTCTCTTAAACATCTCTGGCTTTAAATCCTGCGCTCTTGTTTTCTGTTTTTCATTGAAATTTTTTGTTGTACCAGGTGAAATGTAGGTCAAGTTGATGGTAAGTGCTGGATAAAAATCTGTTTATACCAAAAGTAAATAGTAAAATCCTCCCAGCCTAACACTGTTTAAAAATATTTCTCCTGCCAACATGCTATTCAGGGTATCCCCAATAAATTTAATGTTGAGGAATTCTTAACATAGACCTCTCTGGATGCTAGACTTTAATCATAACTGCATAATATTCTCTTAGGGAAAGTTTATAAGAATTAAAATTCACAAGACCTTGTATTCCTGGGGATCAATGATGAGAAGCACAATTACAGTCTTATTCAGGTTTCTGTGCCTTGTGTTGCTATGCATTCAGTAAAGCCATAGAAAGAATCAACATGCAACTAGGGGCAAAAGGTATGTTATGGACTTAAAGCTTGTGTCAACCCAAAATTCATGTGTTGAAGTTCTAATCCCCAATGTGATGGAATAGATGTGGAGACTTTGAGAGGAGGTAATTAGGTTTAGATGAGGTCCTGAGGTTGGAGTCCCCATAATGAGATTGATGCCTTTGTACAGAGGAAGAGACCAGAGTCCTCTCCCTCTCCACCATGAGAACACAGCAAGAAAGCAGCCATCTGCAAGCCAGAAAGAGAACCCTCACCAGAAACAAAACCCTGCTGGCACCTCCATCTTGGACTTCCAGCCTCCAGAACTGTGAGAAACAAAGTATGTTGTTTCAGTCACCCAGTCCACAGTATGTTGTAATAGCAGCCCTAGCAAATTAAGACAAAGTGAAACTCCAGCACCGAAGACAAGTCAGGTACCACAAAGACCAACACCAACTCCAGGTGAAGCTGCTCCTAGTTCACACCAGAACCTATCAACGTACACTGCTTTCTTAGGAGTGATTTTTGAACACTAGCTTACAAAAAAGCCTGTTATAGCAGTAGCAGAGAATGTGGCAGTAGTATAAAATTTAAGTTCTTTGAAATTTACAGATGAAATATTCAGTGCTTCTTCTGCTTGACTTGGGCCGACGTGCCAGCTACTTTTAAAGCATCTGGAGTAGTGGGCAGTGAGGAGAGACAAAAAGAGCTGGACTTTTACAAAATCTCTTGAAAGATGTAAAAGCAAAAGACAAACAAAAACCCACGTATATGTTCATTTCAGGTATGTATATACAGTCATGGACTGCATCATGACATTTTGGTTAATGATACACCACATACAGAATGGTGGTCCCATAAAATTACAATGGAGTTGAAAAATTCCTATTGCCCAGTGACTTTGCAGCCATCTCAGAACCATAGTGCAATGCATTACTCACATGTTTTTGGTGAGGCTGGTGTAAACAAACCTACTGTGCTTTCAGTCCTTTAAAAGTATAGCACGTACAGTTATGTATAGCACATAATAATGACAATAAGTGACTATGCTCCTGGTTTATGTATTTACTATACTATACTTTTTATTGGCATTTTACCGTGTACATCATCTACTTATGAAAAAATGTTAACTGTAAAACAGCTTCATGCAGGTCATTCAGGAGGTATTCCCGAAGGTATTGTTCTCACAGGGGATGACAGTTCCATGCGTGATATTGCTCCTGAAGACCTGCCAGTGGCACAAGATGTGAAGGTGGGAGACAGTGATATTGATGATCCTGATCCTATGTAAGCCTAGGCAGATGTATGTGTGTGGTCTCAGTGTTTAACAAAACCGAAAAATTAAGTTAAAAATTTAAATAGAAAAAAAAGTATACAGCTAAAACATAAAGAAAGAAAATATTTTTGTATAACTGTGCACTGTGTTTGAGTTTTAGGCTAAGTATTATGACAAAACCATCAAAAGTTTAAAACATTGAAAAGTTTATAAAGTAAAACAGTTATAGTAAGGTAAGGTTAATTTAGTCTCAAAGAAAGAAAATTATCTTTTAGAAATTGAATGTAGCCTAAGTATACAGTGTTGATAAAGCCTACAGTAGTGTACAGTAATGTCCTAGGCCTTCCCATTCACTCAACAGTCACTCACTGACTCACCCAAAGCAACTTCCAGTCCTGTAAAGCATTCATAGTAAGTATCCCATACAGGTGTGCCACTTCTTATCTTTATACCGTATTTTTACTTAAAATTCTCTATGTTTGGCTACATTTAGATACACCAATATTTCCCATTGTGGTACAGTTGCCTATGGTATTCAGTGCAGAAACATGCTGTAGAGGTTTGTATCCTAGGAGCAACAGGCTATACCATATAGCCTGGGTGCACAGTGGGCTGTCCCACCTAGGTTTGTGGAAGTACACTCTATAATGCTCACATGATGACAAAATCACTGAAGGATGCATTTCTCAGAAAGTATCCCCATCATTATCGTTAAGCAACACATACATATCTAGTTTGTTTGAAGATAATTTTTGCCAATTTAACCCCCAAATAAAATGTTTTTATACAATGTCCAAGCAAATAGGTATAGTCATTTTCGAGATGAAAATAAATTGTGATTCTCAAAAATTCCTCCAGTATAGCAGCATAGTAACGATGACAGCTCTTGCTTAAATGATTGTCATATGTGATCATTAGAGTCTGTGAAGTAGAATCAGTGAAATGTTCAGTGTGGGAGGAGAGTGTTCTAAAGTAACTCTAGGTCCTAGAGCAAGCCATCTTCTGGGCAAAGTCACCTGGCTTAGGGTAATCTTGGCCTGAATCAAAGGATACTTATCTGGCAGTACTCTTTTGGTGTTTCTGGAAGAAAAGTATCACTAAAAGTAAAGAACACACTGCCATACTTCCAGTGCTTCAACCACAATGGAAGAGAATGAAAATCCATCAAGGAAAAATATGTGATGTTTACTAAGAAGACATGAATCTAAAGCTCATAGATGCACAATATTAATCTCCAGCCATTCAGTTCTAACATGTGCTAAAACCACAACTCTATTCCTGTTGAGAGTAGGACCTGTGTTGTTAAATGACAGCAGTTTTCCACAAGGACTCACCTGGGTGTGGTTCTAGCTCAGTCTCCACCTAGACAAGATCAGCTAAAGTTTTCCATGAAAATGTTGCTTGTGCTTAGAAAATAGGTAGCATAATAGTGAGAATATAAGGAAGGAAAAACCAAAAGAGTTCTCAGCTGCGGAGTTTGTCTAGGTTATGAGCCAGATAGATCGGAGGCCTCTAACACAGAGAACAGGAAATGGAGTTTGTCCTTCTAATAAAAATAGTATCAAATCCTTCCTGTGCATATTTTTAGAATAAATATTTTGCTTGCTTATGCTGATTTGAGTGCCCTTCACTATACTCTTTTGGAACAACCCTTAGCATGAGCTGAGCCACCTTTGCACCAAAAAACCTCAGTGCCCTGGCATACCATGTTTTCTCAGTGTTATAAACATGTATTGTGTTTTATAATAAGTAGCAGAAAAATAAGGCAGTATGAGTGACCAGGGAGGAATGCATCACTGGGTTCAACCTAGGGTAGATCTACCAGAGCTGAGGAGACACCAAACTATGCCCCAAGATTGGAGGTCCCATTCTTTCAGTTTAGAAATGCTGTGGTCAAATCCCAAAGGGAGAGGCATCGAAGAAGCACCCAGTGAGGGGTGATGTTTCTGAGACTCCCCATTCTCCACCAGTACATTATGAAAGGAGTGAAGCCAAACCCTGAAGGAATATACCAGAGTTCTGAAATACAAGCACGCAAATCTAGGTTCCCTGCCCATCAGCACTCTTAGAGCCACAAAGCAAGGTCTCATTGAGTTCCAGCATTCCTTGGATACCTTCTATGAGCCAGGGTAGGTGCTGAGGAGAGACAGAGATAAATGAAGAGTAAAATGGGGTGGGTCCTTAGCCAGAAGAAGCTCACCATCTAAAAGATTTTCTCACATGTTTTTGTTTAACGGTTTTATAGTTTTAGCTCTAACATTTGGATCTATGACCTATTTGGGTTAATTTCTGTTTATGATATGATGTAAGGGTCAAGGTTTATTTCTTTGTACACAACTAGCCAATTGCTTCAGCACCATTTGTTGAAAAGATCACCCTTTTTGCATTGGATTGCCTTGATACCTTTTCTTAAATCGATTGACTATATACGCATGAGTCTATTTCTAGACTTTCTATTCTGTTCCACTGACTTTTTATCTTTACATCAAGACTACACCATCTTAGTTACCTTGGCTTTATCATAAATCTTGAAATTAGGCTGTGTAAGCCTTCCAATTTTGTTCTTCTTTTTCGAAATAGTTCTTTTCTTTTCTAGATCCTTTGCATTTTCAAGTAAAGTTTATAACGAGTTTGTCCAAATTAAAAAATACTGCTGGTATTTTGACTAGGTTTGAGTTTAATTTATGTCAACTGGGGGAGAAATAACATTCTAATATTGACTGTTTCTACTTGTGGACATACAGAATTACTTTTCAGCCCCTATACCTGTGTCTTCCATCTTTCTAAGTATTTTTCTGGGGCTTTTAAACCACAGTATCTCTAATAGACTCTGTTGTATAACATGCAGTTGTATTAAGGAAATAAATTATGTGTAATAAATGTCAAAATTAATAATACATCCAAGAAGTGGTATGAAAATGTATTATGTTTTATAACAAGTAACAGAAAACTAAGGCTGTTTTTGTGCTAATGTGCTTTTTTACTAAGAAATTTTTTTTTCAATTGATATGCTGTAAAGTCTTTATGTTTTTTCTCTTTTAATTGCATAAATAATTTGTCTAGTTTCACTTTTACTTGAAGGATATTCACCTTCACTTTCAGTCTTTCAGTCCCTAAAAGGGTACACCCTCTGCTTTAACATAAACTGTTAGCAAAGAGTAAAAACTGTAAAAAAAAAATCCCTGAAGAGTAAAAACTGATGGAAGCCTCAAGACTCCCCATCTAGATTCTTCCTAATGGATATAAGGAAAAAGTATCTCTTTGGATGCAGAGTGTGACATATGGCTAGAATTTCTATTCAACAGTCTGTGTAACATAGAACCAAAGAGTTGGAAAGAATACCCACCATAACTAACCCATAGAGCAATTCTGTTGCAAACCAGCTAATAATAAACCTTGTTAATAGACATTAGGACAGGTTTCCCTGTGCAGCCTCAAGTGTCTCATAGGAAAAGGCTGAACTTCAGTTAAATTTTAATAGATACAAAATTGCTTCAACTGCCCACACTTCCATTTTCTGAATTCCCAGTAGCCTCAGGCAGTTCTTCCTGCTTCCCGGAGTACCACCTCCTTGAAGTACTATGTCCCCACCCCAACAACTGCTCCATGCTTCTAGTATTTCCCTCCAACGAATCCTAGAATTATAGGCTTTCTGTGCTGAGCAGGATCTTAGAAACCATCTATCCAATGCCCTTGTTTTACAAGCAGGAAAACAGAGGCCTAGGAGCGTAAAATACTTAGGCAAAGTCATATACCGTAATATGCTGATGCAGAAGCTGTAGTAGCACTCAAGCTTTCTGTCATTTGCTGACTTCAAGAGCTGTCGCAGAATACAGCATCACAGAAATTAGTTTTAGGTTCTAATTATCCTGGGATAGCTCTATCTATGTTTTCTTTTTAATTACAGAGGAATACACAAAAATTGTGTTTTATAATTTTTAAATAATGTAAATCATATAAAAGTTACTTTTGTTCCTACAGTACCTTACTCTCTCTCCTGATGTACTGAGAAGAAAAATTATCAGATTGATATGTGTATCTTTCTCCCTGTGCATTTATATATAGATAACTTTTTTTGCACAAGCAAACATTTGCTTTAGCCATTTCTGTGAATATTTAGATGTAAGGCACTAGCACCTCAGAAACTAATGTCAAAGAGGTTATGTTCTTAAAATAGTGAACACTCTAGTGGTCACCAATATCTGGTTTTATAATTTTTATTTATGTATTAGTTTGTTTGTTTATTTTGAGATGGAGTTTCGCTCTTGTCACCCGAGCAATTCTTCTACCTCAGCCTCCCAAATAGATGGGATTACAAGCGCCCACCACCACGCCCAGCTAATTTTTGTATTTTTTCATAGAGACGGGGTTTTGCCATGCTGGCCAGGCTGATTTCAAGCTCCCAGCCTCAGGTGATCCGCCCACCTCAAACTTCAAAAGTGCTGGGATTACAGGCATGAACCACCACACCCAGCTAAGTTTTTTCTTTTGTTTCTAGATGATAAATAAAAATTGCATATATTTATGAGGTATAATGTGATGTTGTAATATTATGTGTATATTGTGGGATGATTAAATCAAGCTAATTAACATATTTATCACCTCATATATATTTTTTTTTGGTGAAAACATTTAAGATCTACTCTCTTAGCAATTTTTGAGTATACATTATTAACTATAATCAGCATCTCACATACAGATAATTTCATTTTTAAGAATTCTAATAAATAAAATTTTGCTTTATTTCTACATATAATTTTGTTTTTGAGGTGTGCTATTAGTCCATTCTCATGCCGCTATAAAGACATACCCAAGTATGTGTAATTATAATTTACCTGAGTGTGGGTAATTTATAAAGGAAAGAAGTTTGATGGCTCACAGTTCTACTAGGCTTGGGAGGCCTCACAATCGTGGCAGAAGGTGAATGAGAAACAAAGGCACATCTTACACGGCAGCAACCAAGAGAGTGTGTGCAGGGGAACTGCCCTCTAAGCCCTGGAAGGGCTGAAAATGGTGGAAAAGGACCAAGATGGGGGCTCCAAACTGACACCTCAGGGATGAGAGATCTTGACAGACTCACCAGACAGGTGGCCGTTGCCAACAAGAAGTATTAGAGCAAACCATGCTGGGTTAATAAATTGCCTCATTCAGGAAAAAGAAAAAATTAGATCTCATGAGACTCATTCACTATCATGAGAACAGCATGGGAAAAACCCACCCCCATGATTCAATTACCTCCCATGACGCATGGGCATTATGGGAGCTGCAATTCAAGATGAGATTTGAGTGGGGACACAGCCACACCACATCAGATGTTTTTAATCAAAAAGTGTTGTCAGGCATGAGGGTTCAAGCCTGTAATCCCAGCACTTTGGGAGGCCAAGGCAGGTGGATCACTTGAGGTTAGGAGTTCCAGATCAGCCTGGCCAACATGGTGAAACCCTGTCTCACTAAAAACACAAAAATTAGCCAGGCATGATGGCAGGTGCCTGTAATCCTAGCTACTCAGGAGGCTAAGGCATGAGACTAGCTTGAACGCAGGGGACAGAGGTTGCAATGAGCCAAGATTGCACCACTGCACTCCAGCCTGGATGACAGAGAAAGACTCAGTCTCAAAAATAAATAAATAAAGTTATAACAACCTATTGTTGGCAATTTCAGTTTGCTTGTCTGTTCGGTGGCCTACCGTATTGAAAATCTGCCCCATATATCAAAGTGTGCCAGATGATCTGTTATCCACTCAGCACTGTATCTTCCTCTTTCTACACTCTGCTCAGCATCACAAGGAGAAGCTCAGAAGCGTTTCCCAGAATCCCTTAAAACTTTGGTTCTAAGCTAAATTTTGTTCATGAAAAGATCTCCCACAAAACTCAGGCAGCAATAGAGAAGTTATTTTTCTCCAGCAGTTATTGCAGACATGTGGGCAAATGGAAGAAGATGGGAGCCTATAGCAGTTACTGAGAAAGCTCCCAAAAATCACCTGCTGCCCAACTTGTAAAAAGCGTCATGAAGAGCAAGGATATTAATGAAAGACTATTTGAAAGACAGAAATTCCAAAGATTTTTCTGGACACAGATTTAATTCCTGGATCAAGTGGGCCCATCATCACCTACGTCCCATTGTCCAGTTGTCCCTCCCAATCCCTCTTTAGCTTCTCTTTTCCTAAAGTTTCTTTTGATCCAATGTCCTTTCAGTTAATCTTGAGGCAGCACTGTAAATCTCAATCTAGTATTTTCTTAGGAATATTGCTGAGGATGTTGTCTCCTATATGAAGAGCCATTGAGAAATTTCTTTCAGAAATAATTGCTGAAGGAAATATTTGCGCAGATAAGAGACTGGTGGGTTAATCAATTAACAAATCACTTTGGTTGGTAGGAAAATCAGAGTTAAACTTTCACTCAATTTTCAGAAACCGTACAGATTTCAATGGCTCATGTGTATCGCATCTTCCTGGGTTTTTACCTTCTATATTAATTTGTTCTTTCTCTGGCCTACATTTTTAGATTTATTTATACTTTCCTATTTTATTATGTATATGCTGGTATTTTTTCCTACCTTTCCTAATTAAATACATATTTAGAAGATTTTTTTAAAATACAGGTACATCTGGGCATGGTGGCTGACACCTGTAATCCCAACACATTGGGAGCCCATGGTGGGGGGATGGCTTGAGTCCAGGAGTTCGAGACCAGCTGGGCAATATAACAAAATGTTTTATCTACAATGTGTACAAAAACTAGGTGGGCATGGTGTTGTGCACCTGTAGTCTCAGCTACTTGGGAGGCTGAGGTGGGAGGATCACTTGAGTGCCCAGGAGGTTGAGGCTGCAGTGAGCTGAAATCATAACACTGCACTCCAGCACAGGCAACACGTGAGACCCTGTCTCAGAAATACATAAATAAATAAACAAGGAAATAAATAATAAACGTAGCCCAAGCTTCCTCAGACCTCATCAGCATGCAGGTGCAAGGGTTGACTTGAACAATAGCTAAAAGGTTACTGGTTTATATTCCCATTTCTTTATGAAAGTCTTTGGTTTCCTATAAAACATGCCATCTCCACCCCCAACCAAATGTTTCTGAAAGTCCTCAGTGGGTGTTTCACATGCACACCCATCTGTTCTATCAGGCATCACCATGGTAGCTGAACTTCATAGACAAGTATTTCTTCCCTCAATTAGCAGTCCTAGATGAGTCCTCAGGTCAGCAGGGCAAGTCACCTCTTTGTGGTCATTCAGGATTCTAAGCCAATGATACGCTGTCATTTTCAACATGTGACTTCCAAGGTTGTCCTGAGTGTCAACATCCCAGTCAACTGAAGACAGTAAAACATTTTTTAAAAAATTTAAAGGCATAGAAAAACATTTGAGAAATTTTTATGAGTCAAGCCTGTATGTGGAATACATCATTTATATGCACAAACCATTGGAGAGAATTAGTCACATGGCCACATGCAACTGCAAGGGAGGCTGGGAATTGTAGTGTGGCCAAATACCAGGAAGAAGAGAAGGTATTCCAGTAGACAGCTAGTAGTCTCCTCCACAGTATATTTTCTTCTAGTCCTTTTGTAACATTGTTTCCACAAAATTATGATCATATTGCATACTGATAAATTCATTTAAAATCATATTCAGTACCTGGTTGATCCTACCAGTAGCAAAAAATAAAAATAAAAAAAAGAAAGAAAAAATAAAATTATATTTGGCATTTCCCTGTCATAAAATTGTCTTCAAAACCATTTAAAAGACAATATGCTATTTCATCTCATAAATACCAGAACCTACTTACCTACCCTTCTACTGTTGGATATTTATTTTCTTTCCAATTTTTTGCTTAATAAACGAAGGTGAAATTTGAATATTATATATCAGTTTTTAGCAGCTTCCCTAAAATTTTTCTTAGGATGGATTCCTGTAAGTGGAAATATAGGGACAAAGGATATATACATGTAAAGAGGCTGTGTTTAATTTCTGTTCCATTTGGCGAGTGGAGTGGCAGAGGTTGAGGGGATGAGCTAGGCCTGTTTAGTCACATTGGGGTATAGAGTAGGAAATTTCTCTTTTCAACCATCAACCCTCTAGCTGTCAAAGGCCCCACCTGGAAGGCTCTCACCAATGCCGATATGAAGGGCATCTATGCAGATTCTCAGCACAGGATATGTATAATATTCACTCAAATGAAAACTGAATGGCCCACAGACAATGGCTTTGCTCCCAAGTGAGTCCCAGATTTACCAATAGATGTACTCAATCTAGTATATGCTAGAGCCCACTCCGTTCCTACCCACAAAATTTCTCCAGGTCCTACTGTCCCTTGACCCTGCCATATACATTTTTAAAGATGCAATGTTGTATAGCTACAGGGTGAGTATAACTTCTCTGAAATGCTTGGGACCAGAAGTGCTTCAAATTTTGGAATTTTTCAAATTTGGGGAAATTTGCATTATACTTACCAGTTGAGCATCCCAAACTCAAAAATTCAAAATCCAAAATGCTCCTATGAGCATTTGCTCTGGGTGTCTTGTTGGCAATGGAAAAGTTGAAGATTTTGGAGCATTTCAGATTTTAGATTTTCAGATTTGGGCTGCTCAACCTATACTTACAATCTGCTTCAAACTCTCTTCACAATGCATTATTCTACAAATAAGTAAATAAGAAAAATTACATTCTGTAGGATGGGAGGCAGCAAACTACAACCTGCAAGTCAAATCTGTTCTGCAGCTTGCTTTTGTAAATAAGGTTTTATTGAAATACGGCCACATGTATTCATTTCCATATTATCCATGGCTGCTTTCTGTTACAACTGCAAAGCTGAGTAGTTGTGATAGAGGCCTATGGCCTCCAAGCTTAAAATATTTTCTGTCTGGCCCTTTACGGAAAAGGTTCTCCAGAATCAGGCTGCAACAGCCAAGCTAGCTTCTGTACTCACATATACCCTTATTTGTCTGTTGAGCTTCTTCAGCTCCATGTAACTTCCTTATTTGACTTATGAATGTCCTATACTATAGTAATGCATCGTTAATACATCTGGCCTTCATTACTTCAGACCTGGTCATAATTAATTTTTAAATTTCACCCCCTCCTCATTCAATTTTGACTCACAATTTATGAACACACGCTATGTTTCAGTCACCCAAATTAATAATGAGCACGCTAAGTGGTATTTTTCTTTCTGGAAATGAAAGACACAAGTATTTTCAAACGCTTGGTGAGAAGCACTATTGATATTTCTCTTTCTCTTATTCCAAGTAAATATTATGCTGCGTCTGTGTGGTCATAGCGATTTCCATCACAAAAGACTCTACAGACCCGGGATTACCTCATCCCAATAGAAACAAAGGGGAAAAGGAATTAGGCTGAAGGGAAAGCTAAAGAAAAACCATCTTCAGTGATTTCAAAGGGACTTAGAAATAACAAAGTATATTTCTTTCAAGTAAATGTGCCCTTTTTTCAAAAGACTATTGTGGCAGTTCCAAAAATTGCCATTAAATGCAGAGGCAGATAGAAAAGATCATTAAAATTAAAAATCAATTAAATGCTAAAATTTAACATATTTGCCTAAATCAAATTAAATTGCCCAAGAGAAAACACACAGCTACTTAAAAAGTACATATAAAATTGCAAGGTACTCCCATCTCCTAAACAGCTAGTTAATCACTGTTTTCTAACTGACGTAACAAGGATGTGCTTGCGTGTATTATTTACAAGACCAAATACAAGATTAATAAAAAGACGCAATTTAGAACACCCTCTTTTAATGTTTTTGTTATACAAGTGGACCCAGATTTGTGATTAAAACGCGTCAGAGAAGCATGTGAAAAAGTGGTATGAATCATTACTGATTTCCTGCCTTGCCCCTTTCCAAAGAAACTCATCCTTTCCCCCAATTGAAAACACATAAAAAGTTGACAGTTAAAAAACCATGTCGTAAGAAAGCAATTTGTTTTTTAAAAATTTTTGTTTAACTCTCTAAGACAAGGCCTTCTTACCTAAATGCTAATACGTCACTGAAGTCCTTCCTGGAGGTAAAAACATAATTCATAATTTAATATAGCTAGAGATAATTTTAGAACGCACTCCTTTTGTTTAAATGAATGTGAAACCTTTTGCCAAGCCTTGAAACTGCTGCCTTCATTGGCATGTTGACATTTTACAGGTAAGATAGATAGTCCTTGGTGGCCTTAACTAGAGTCTTGCTGGAGGAAAAATAGAAAGAATGACTGAAGGATCTCCAGAGACTTTTTTTTACCTGCATTACTGTGGTCCTACTGTTTGATGAAATCCAAGGGTTGTTCAAGAACAAAATAATTTTGAAAACTTCACATGATGCTGAAAGACAGATAATTCCAAGTCTTCATATTCAGGAGCCCTTCCCAAACTAACATTCATCCTTTTGCCTCTTTTTCCTTTCTTCTGGGTGCTCTGGGAATTGGGTATTGAATTCTTTCTCTCCCACCATTGCCAGCCCCATATCTACATCCTCTTTGTAATGGGTAAACAAGACCACTTTGGGGCAAAAACGAAGAAAATGTCTGTCTTTGGTCTCTCTGATCTACCCTTTTTTTTTTTTTTAATTTGCTTTTTTCTCCCAGGAATCTAGCACCACATGCTGGATTCTGTACTAGTTATTTATTGCTGTTTAACAAATTATCCAAAACCTTAATGACTTAAAACAATAAATATGTATTACCTCACATGGTTTCTGTGGGCTGGGAAATCAGCTTGGTGGTTCTGCCTCAGAGTCTCTCAAAAAGTTGGAATCAAAATGTCAGCTGGGGTTACAGTCACTGAACGTTGCATTGGGGCTGAAGAATCCACCTCCCACATGGCTCAATCACATAACTGCTAATTGGTGCTGGTTGCTGGCAGCAGGCCTCACTTACCTCGAGAAACTATGGGGCTGCTTGCGTGTCCTCATGACATCGCAGCTGGCTTCCCCTAAGAGCTGAGGGATCTCATAGAGTAAGGCAGAAGCTTTAATGTCTTTTGCGACCTACCCTTGGAAGTCACACTTAGGAGTCATTTCCACAATGTACTGTTGGTTACCAAGGTAACTCTTACTCACAATGGGAGAGAATGACACAGAGTGTGACTAACAAGAAGTGAGAACCATTGGGGGTCATCCTGGAGGTGACCACAGATCCTAATGGCCCAAGGTCTTCCACCCTGGCCAGGCTGCCTTTGTCCTGACAGTCCTCTCCAGATGGTCTCCCCAGTGAAAGCACATCTTTCGTGAGTGTATTCTGTCAGTTCCCTATTCTTTACTAAAGTAGTGTTGCTGATCTGTTACTGAAATTTTGCCAATGTGCTCAGAGAATGCTGCAGGGGAAAAGTGTAGCTTCTTGCACACATTCTCCTTCATCAGCAAATAAAAGAGCCAATGGCCTTGACTAAACACCCACTCTCATGGTGGAAGCATCATGTCTACTATAAACAGACAGGGAAATGTCCTATTATTTAGCCCTGGAAAATCTCATCACGTAGGCATATACCTGCTTCAACAACTCCTAAGTCTGAGTTTGTAGGGACAATTTGGACAATAGGATAATTCTAGTCACAACAAGTTTTCACTTCAGCTCTCTGTCTATTCCCTGTGCACACTTGTGTATCCTCAGAGCCTGGCAGAGACTGATGATCAAATACTAATCCCATGAAAAAAGGAAGGTCCAGATAGACTTGATAGTATTGACAGTGATACACACCTACTTCATAGAAACTCAAGAGGTACAGCTTCAATAAGGAAGAACAGAGGAAAAGCAAAAGAAAAATCACTGAATACACTTCACATCAATGCAACCCAGTCACTATTAGAAAAGAACAATTAGAAGCAGAGCGGTCTGAAATTTAAAAAGCAAGGAATGGGATGACTTCATTCAAGTTATGTCTTTGAGATTAAAAACAAAAGAACTACAAACAGTAATTGTTAGTCAGAGACTAACAATAATAATTACATTTACTGAGCGTCTCACCTGGGCCACGTACATCATACATTATCAATACCTCTTTCAACAACCCTGCAGGACAGACAGGCCTTAGGACCCTCATTAGAAAGGGAAAAACAAATAGGAAACAAATGGCTAGTTTAGAGATGCTGAACAGGGATTTCAACCCAGGTTTGTCTGATTTCAAACCACAACCTTTTCCTCCAGTGTCACACTGACTAACCTGTTGTCTTAATAACAAAAAAAAAAAAAAAAAAAAAAAAACAGGCTCACCGACTACTACCAATGGAAATGAAGAAGTGGCTCCTTGACTCCTCTGTCATCTACCTGGGCTCATGGGTGCAAGTATTGTCAGATGGTCTCAGCGCCCAATATGCAAGTCTGCCAGGGCCAGGGACTTGATATGGTTCATCTCTAATTGCACAATGTTCTTGAGGGGTGTGGAAAAGGTATAATTGGGTTAAGACTCACCTTAGCACTAAAGTCTGTAAATTGTGGGGATGTATACAATTTGATTGGACAAGGGAAGAGAAGAAAAGAATGTGATATTTACATTCCATTAAAAACAGTTAAATTTACTCTCCCCTCTATTGGTGTATAGATATACCCAAATGGTCCATTTTTCTGTGCACCACAATTTTTTTATAGCAACACATTCATCTTTACATAAGAGTTCTAAACTGTAATAAAGGACTTTAATGAGAAATAGAAGAAAAGGAAATTATCCTCCATGCTCACATATGGCCACCAAGCACACAACCTTCCAAGAAAGAAAATCATCTCTAAACTACAGATTTTGAGTTTTAAGAATATTGGAAAGAGTGTGCTGAATACCATCATCTGATTACTCAGTCCTGAACAACACTGAAATCCTTAAGAAAGAAAAAAGCAAAAAAATGAAGAAATTCTCTTCAAGCGGATTACCATTAAACTTGTAAACTATTTGATCCTTCATTGCAATCCGTAAGAAATGATAGCTTTTTCTTTCTTAAAATTTCATAGCTTTTGAAAGCATTTCTCTTTTCTTTGCATGTCATGGAAAACTTGTCTTCAAATTCAACTTACCTAGAATTTTAGTAACTTCCACATTTCAGCTTTATCCTGGCATTGTGGAGGATGCCAAGAACTCTAAGATTTGTATCTTTCCTTCACAACCCTGGTTCTCAAATTTGAGCATGCACCCAAATCTTCTGGAGAGCTTGCTAATTAAAATACAGAGTGCCCCCACCCCTCGTATTTCTAATTCAGCAGATCTAGGGTGGAATCTAAGAAATTACTGTTTTATCAAACTCTTGGGTGATGCTAATGTTATGGTCCAGGGACCACACTTGGCGAACTTCTGCTGGAGAAACTGAGTCTCTAATAGGCAAGACAAAAACATGTATGAAGGAAAAGTTATTATATGCAGCAGCATAAGCTCAGACATCAACTAAGAGGAACAATTGCTGTAAGAACTCTCAAGAGGGAGTAATCTCACAGGCAGGAGTCATCAGAAAGGAAGTGAGACTTAGGCAGCTTCTCACTGAGTGAGTAGGAAGACAAGAGTGAAAAGCATCACGGACCAGTGTACACGTGTTGTCCTCACAGAGCAAGCAAGCCATCCTAAGGAGAGCTTCTCTACTGGCCAGCACTAGCGAAGCATGTGCAGAGAACTGTCAAATAAGACTGAAGGATCAATGGGCCTTAGGAACCCCTGAAGGTTGTATAGTGAAAGGGTGATTGTTTTAGGGAAGATTCAGTGAAGTATTAGTGAGGATTAAAAAGCAACAGCACACACGTTGGATTGGTGCAGGGAGAAACCAGACAGAGGGAAGGTGCCAACTGCATGGCAAATGCTCTGATTCAGACAACAGCTTCAGGGAGGTTGAGGCAATGGAAGTCCTGAGAAAGGGACAGATCGAAGAGATAGAAAACTTAGTACCTTACTTGATATGAGGACTAATGCAACGGAGATAGAGGGGAGTCAAAGTTGACTGAGGTTACGAACCCTATAACTGGGAGGAAAAACATAACAAAACATTTCATTCTGTTTCACTATACCCAAGTAATTCTGCTGACAATATGATACCACAAGGTACTGACTTTTGCGGAGGAATGGGAAAGTCTATTTTGGCAAGTTTCACTTTCCCTAATCTTACAGGGTCAGGATTTCAAGTCTGAATCTCATTTGTGTCCAAACCCATTTAAACTCTTTAATAAGTGATTTCCTGTTTTAAAGAGGAAAAATGTATATTTTTTAAATTATTCAAAGGGCTTAAATACTTCTTAGACATCAAACAACTCTTAAGAAATAATATTTTGATGATTTACGTAAAATTAAACAAAAACATATGGATTGAATTTCTTTCAAACATACATCATGCTTAGAAAGTGAGGGTAAGACTGCTTCATAAAATGAATTTGCTCTTCTATCAAACCCAAAATGGCTGAAAAACTCTTCAAATATTTAAAATCCAGCCAGATTTGTCCTACCCTGGCTTCCATGCTATTGAATATCAGAGCCTTTCAAGGTCATTTTACTTTTTTAGTCAATGAATCATGACATTGGTTTCTACAAGACACAATATTTGTGGACTGTTTTGACATGCATATCTGAAAAATAAAGGAATGAAGTTGAATCTGTTGAATGCTCTGATGAGAGGTTCCATACACATCTAAGATTGTGCTTTGCTGACAGTAACCTATGATCATGGTTTTCACATTTGGCAAGAGAGACTGTTCTGAGCAAACCCTCCTGAGGCACTATAGCGAAGCTGACTAGCTTGCTAGCTGTGGCCCATCTAGCATCCTCACCATCAACCTACACACATAGAAAGAGAGTGAGACCAGCAAAGATGTATTATGGCTTTTGAGTCGTACTCATTGTACTTTCTGATTTCCTTTTGACAGAAACTCCATTACCCTCATCTTAGATTTTGGCATCCCCCAAACCCCATAATTCATCTTCTCATGCTCCTAATCTTCATCTCCCTGATTCTAGCCTTGTACTCTGTCAAAGCATGGCTCCTCCTCTGCAAAAATACATAATAATGGGCTATTTATTAGACCAACAAATCCATAATTTTGTTCACACCTGAGGAGGAGAAGAAACTTTATGGGTCACTTGGTTCAGCCCCCTTATTATCAGCCAAGTGACAAGAGCTCCCCTATGGAACACAGCTGGTCAGTAGCCAACCCAGGATTAGCATGCAAGTCTGCTGATTTCCTATCCAATTTTTACCCCTTTACACACACTATCTCCTGGACACCTGCTTTTTACAAATGACTGCATTGCTCCTAAGTGACTGTTCTTTTCCTTAAAACAAAAAGGAACCATTTCCCTGGCTGATTGCTCATCATTTGCTCTCAACTTTCTGCAAAATTATCTCAGTTAAAAGGTTTTATGGTCAGCCTTCCTAAAGAACACTGAGGGCAGGGGAGGTACTGTTGGTCAGAAGAGCACTTCCTCGTGTTCGTATCACATTTCATAATTTACTACTGCTGAGTCAACTAATGCCTAAGGCCATATCTCTTCCACATAATTATGTTCAGTTTAGGATGGTGATTTGCAAGCAGGGGATATTTCTGCCCTCCCACACCCCCAGGGGGCATTTGTCAAAATCTAAAGACATTTTTGGTTTTTACAACTGGGGCATCCTACTGGCATCTAGTGGGTAGAGGTTAGGAATGCTGCTAAACATCCTGCAATGCATCAGACAGCGCCCTGTAACAGAATTATCCAGCTTCAATGACAATACAGCCAAGTTTGAGGCCATGTGTTAGGAGAAGGGGTTGGAGTTGACATCAATACAAGAATCTCAGTGTATCTCTAGGCTTCAGGATAACAGCTAGACCCTTCGGTCTTGGAGCATTCACTCAGCACCTATCATGTGCCAGGCATTACTCTAGGTACTGCTGCCAAATTTATAATCTGATTGTCTTCCTGCCTAGATATTAGAAACATAACATAGAATGCTGCAGTCCTGAAAGACTCTGACATAGTGAAAGATAAGTGTCTTCAGCCAGATATGTTCCTAAGCCTGCGATGTTACAGACAAATAAAATGCTGAACCCACTGGAAGGCATGGTGTGGCTCACCCATTCCTGGGATCAACAACAGCCATTTTGGACCTGATGGAGAACATTCAAAGATGAATGCAGTGTCAGTGCCCTGAAGCCATCCAAAAACAACTAGACAGGCATCTGTAAAAAACGCTTTGCAAAGTGAAAAATGGACACGTGGTTTCTTTTGTTGCTGTTGTCGTTGTTCTGCCAACTGAAAAGCAAACGATGCTTTAAATATTTCAAGAAAGAAAAATTTCCCTTTGATACTACATCTTATTCACTTTTAACAAAATGTCATCCTGTTAGGCTGGTGCTATCCGGAACGTATCAAAAGCCTCTTTTATCAGTGTTATTTCTAATTTGAACACATTCCTTTAATTTAGGTCAGTGTGGCTGGTTCGTATTAAAACATTGGAAAGGTTCTTAGGTTTCAGACTGATAGTAAATCCACAAAAAAACAAACGGCTTTTCCATTTCCGGGAAATCTAATTAAATGTTGTGAAAACAAATGTGCTCTAGTGTGGTATATGATGGAATAATACTGAAGAATAAATATTAGGTTTGTGTTGTTTGGTAAGCTCTTTGAACTCTGGAGAATGTGAGAAAAATACCTTCCCAAGCTAAAGATCTGGGAACAGGCAGATAAGGAATGACAAATGCTCTCTCAGAACTACTCCAGATTCTCCACACCATAGAAACCTAAATCAAATGAAGGGAAGACCTCCTCTAACGCAGCTCTCCTGCCAGGTGGCAAATTGTATCCAAGAGGTTTTCTCCTTATAGTCCCTACCAGAATCCTCGAGTGAAAAAAAGAAGTCTCAACCCCTCCCCCACTACCACCACCTCACACTCAATCCAACTTGGTAATGGTGGATCCCACCACAAGATGGCGGTCATAGTTTATCTTTGTTTTCAGTGCTTATCTGGACAAAATACTTGTGAGGCTCAGTGATGGTGCTTCCGGGGGTCTCTTTGGAAGTATATGAGGTGTTGCAGTACTCCATAATCTACATGGGTTCCTTTCTTCCCAGCCCACATGCAATCTAAACAAAAACAGAGTATTTGCTGTGTAAACAAAGCTTCAAGGCAAATTCTCTTCCAGTGGAGGGCTGCTTATAAACCCATTCTATAACAGAAATTTGATGCTAATACGTAGAATTTATATTTTTACCCAAAATAATATCACTGTGACTTATGTCTCACCATTTACAAGCTTTTGCATGTACTATCATATTTCACGGTTTATCATATTTCTGACACCCTCCCTCTGCCCTGGGGCCCCTTACTTAGCACAGTTACAGAGCCAGAAAGGAGGCCTCTTGAGCTTCTCTGTACTGACCTGAGCAATAAATCCTGCCCACCCCATATCTCCTTTCTGGCCTGTTTCAAGGGGATTGTGCTTTAAAAGAAATAAGACTACCTACTCTTCTGCCAGCCTAAATCCAAGGGGAGATCACTCAGTAAATTTCAACCACCCATCCTGCTTTCCACTTGAAGGAGAGAATTAATTATCAGTGACTTTTGTGCAAGCAAGTTGACTTTTATTTTACCATCAAGATGTACATCTGCCCTTTTCCTGGACATAAGTCAAGCACTTACTATCCTCCTAATTCCTCCAAGTCTCTATAGTTCATCTTAAACTGCAGCATTGATCTGTGAAATTATTTCCCTGATATAACTGGAAGATAGAGATCTCAAATCTCTGGCAAATAGAGATCCCATTGTGAGCCTTTTCAGCTGGAGTGGCCTCCTCACCTAAGTAGCATCACAGTCGGATCCTGTCTAGTCCTTTTTTATAATGCCACTTGGCGCAGCTGTGTCTGTGTGGCTTTGTCTATGTACGTCTGAGTATGGCTCCTTGCATGTGTGCAGTGAAAGGTCATGGAAGCTGTCAAAGAGCTCTGATCCAATTGAGCAAGAGCGTCGCTGCAAGTAAAGACACAGTTAAAAAAAAAAAAAAAAAAAACACTCAATATTGAAATACTCAGTTACCTGAAAAACTCTTTGTTCTTAGTTCTCTGGCCTTCAGAACTAGTGCTATAAGCGGTAATTTCTGACTTAAATATAAGAGTTAATTTAAGCATAAAACAGTAAGCTAAAACACAGTAAGCAACTTTCAATATATTGTGGGTTTGCTACTAGAGAGTTGAACTTTTATGCTATTTTCAATCTTTCTCCCTCTGGGATGACTAAGCAACTGCTCCCCAATCCACTATTCTTAAGTAGGCAGTTTGTCTAACATGACAGTTGTAACATCTTACTGCATTTATTTTCTTTGCAAATCTGCATTCCCTCCAACCACCCCACCCTTAGGAGGGCAGGGACTCTATACTATATGACTTTGAGACACCAACACCTAGCGTGATGCCTACATAATGTCAATGGGTGATAAATGCTTTTTAATTAAATTTAACAAATGACTCTGAAGAGCTCCTCTCAATAAAAAAATAAAAGTTCATAAAAGTGAGCAAAAGATATGACCAAAAATATATAAATATCCACTCAACACATAAAAAGAAGGTCACCTGGCCAGGTGCAGTGGTTCACGCCTGTAATCCCAGCACTTTGGGAGGATGAGGCAGGAGAATCACAAGGTCAGGAGATCACAAGGTCAAGGTCACCATCTGGCCAACATACTAAAATACAAAAAATTAGCTGGCATGGTGGCATATGCCTGTAGTCCCAGCTACTTGGGAGGCTAAGGCAGGGAAATCGCTTGAACCCGGGAGGCAGAGGTTGCAGTGAGATTGCACCACTGCACTCCAGCTTGGCAACAGAGCAAGACTGTCTCAAAAAGAAAAAAAAAAGAAGCTCGCCTACACTACATATCAGGGAAATGCAAACCAAAACAATAATAAAATATTTTTTATCTATCAGACAACATCATTTAATTTAAACAATTATTTAAATGTTACATCTTGACAAGTAGAAAGAAGCACATTCAAATAGTATAAATTGATTCAGTTTGACACTGTCTATCCAAACTTGAAATGTGCAAACTCTTTGATCTAGCAATTCCACTTTGAAGCATCCATACAGGAGAAAAACTCAACATGTGCACAAAAGTAGAAGAGTCAACAAAGCACGGTTTGTTATTGAAAACAATTGAGAAAGCAAACGTCCATTAAAAGAGAAATGGTAAATAAATAATAATACATCCATATGATGAAACACTGAGGCAACATCAAAAAGAATGAGTAGACTTTTTACTCATTTTGGAAAGACTTCTACATCTGATCAAGGAGAAGAGCAAGTTAACAAATAACAAAGACATAATCCCATTTTATTATTTTTATTTTCTTTTTTTTTTCCAGAGGGGCCATATACAGGTATATGTGTGCAAAGTAGACTTTATTAAAGAGTCCTCAGGTTGGGCACAGAGGAAGGAGACATGATGATTTTGAGCTAAGTGTTACTCTTCTCTTTATGAGTCTTACTAGGATGTTTACATTGGCTGTCTTACCTCACCTAGTGGCCTCCAGCCCCATGCTTTCTCAGTGGTTTTTCTCTTTACCCAGTTTTTTTTTTTTTTTAAGTAAATGCATATATATAGGAAACTATGAAATGCAATTATCTTTTTTTCTATTTGTCTTTTTCTTTCTACGACTTTTGTTTTGTAGATTAGAGGATTATAATCCCCTTGCTCATTAGATTCATTCAACTTGTCATAGTGACTAGAAATACTCAGTAATGGCTACATAAATGGATGGATAGAGAAACAGAAACAGGCTCCCTTTTTTTTCTTAGCTGCCAGAACCTCTGGAGGTGTTTACTGAAGATGGTTTTCACACCTTAGCCATGGGGAATGAGGAGGAGGTGTCTGCATTTTAATAAGGAATTATGAAAGAATGAAAGAAAGGAATTTTAGCATGGAGTTTTGTTTCCAACACACCCTCAGTAAAATATTCACTGAATGAATGACAAATTTCTGGTGTTGGAATTGATTGTAACGAGGTATTTAGGGAGACTGAGTCTTCCAGTATCTTAAAAATAATTATTGCAACAATTCAGGAGAACACATTTTTAAAAGATTTAAAAATCACTCATAATCTATCACTCTTACTCCTTTATTTCCTATTTTCTTTTTATAAGTAATACCTGGATACATTTTTGTTTTAGATTCAAACCATACAGATGTTTTAATAGATTAAAATAAAAGATAAACAGCGCTTCAAACCCCTATTTCCACTCCCCGCCCAGATGAAACCATCAGCCAATTAGATGTGTCTTTTTTTCTAGTACCCCCTGTGCATTTTATAGCTATCTATGTATACGTACTCACTTTTTATTGTTGTCCTGATCTCCAAGGGGAAGTCACACCTAAGAAAATGACTAAGAAATTGGTCCAAAATTTGAAACTTATTGTTGGAAGGCTGGTATTAGGGAAATGGTGTTATATAAATAACTAGTAGTAACCAAAAGTTATTCATGTAGGAATCACACAATGTGAGGACTACTTACATATATCATGAACCACTACCCTCTTAGAAAATGGAGTCTTCAGTGCACTGGTTTTTCACATGCTTTAAGAAAAAAACAATATTTCATAATGAATAGGGATATATAAATGTGGAGATAAAAACTGAGATTAATCGAAACGTCTAGAGTTGGCAGGAAGGGAAACAGAGAATAAGAGAGAAATTTGGAAGAAGACAGAGAGGCATGCCTAGAACTAGGAGACCAGTTAGGTGTCTAATAGCCAGGCAAAAGAAGGTGGTAGCCAGGAGCAGGGATGTAGAAAAGTAGACAGATCATGGGGGAATATTTGGTCAGTGAAGTAGAGGGAATTTGATGGGGAGTTATGCAGTAAGGGAGAATGTTGAGGATGACGCCTAGATTCCTAGGCTCACATGACCAAATGGATGGCACAGGAATCACTGAACTCTAGACGTGTGTGAGGTGACGTTAAGTGGGATAGACAGATGCTGAATAGAAACAGAAATAAGTGGTGGTGTAGAGGCTCAGAAAACAGTACTCCAACATCAAGGCCTTAGAAGAAGCTCTGTCTGACTTTTTCCTGCCCTCCTGCCTCTGGCCCCTCATTTTCCTTGGAGGCTAGCCACAGAAACTAGAATCCTCTTCCCCAAGGCAGGTCACAGAAGCCAGAACCCCCCTTTCTCCAAAGCCAACCATAAAACCTAAAAACATCACTCTAGCTTTCCCCCCACTTTCCTGTGTAAAAACTGGCCATAAATAAATTATCTGACTAACTGTATTTGACTGTAAGTCATAAGATCCCCATTCCAGAAAGAGCCCTGCCCCATACCCAGAAGAAAAAAATGCATGCTCAGAGATGTCAAAACAATCTAGATGGACAAGCCTTGCTGGCCTTCCCCACTCAGCCTATTAGCACTAGATCATACCCCTTTTGTCCAATCGCATTTCTGCACAACTCTCCATACTCTGTTGAACCTAAACATAAAAATGAACAGTTTCATTTCTTTGAGTCTTCGTTTTGAAGGCTCCCATGTCACTTAAAACTATGATCAAATGAATTTTTATGCCTTTTCCCCTATCAATCTGCCTTTTCCCGGTGATTTTCAGTGAGCCTTCAGAGGGCAATGCGGAAGGGTTTTTTTGGCCCCAACAGAGGTCAGTGACAAAAATTACCCAGTTGTGACAGAACCAGATCTGGTAACCATAAAGTCCACTGAGATAAGGCCCAACTGCCCTCTAGTGGAATTCAAGCCATTTTAACAGGCTGCATCAAGAAACATATTAAGCTGATTTTCACTCGACAGTGAGCAGAAACGCCCATAGGCTTTCCGTGAAGAAAAAAGGACCTCAAGTCAAGATGCTTATCTCTCTCTACAAGACTGTCAATAAAATTAAGTTCTCTATTAATGGAACTTTTTAAAATACAATGAATCAATAACTGAGGTTTCAAAATACTAGTCTACAGTCCCTTTTTCAAAATAAATATCTGAAAGTTTTTAAAAGCCAAAAGTTGGGTTGTTTTTTTTTTTCCTAAACTCATTTGGTGGCAAAACTCAACTTGATTTGAATTCATTGGGTGGCAAAATCTGACCTAAATTTCCGTGAGGCAATCGATGTTCTTCATGTATTCCCTTAGAATAAATATCATACATTTTGTTACAAAAACTTGATTGATTTTGGATGCTGGTCCAGGCCCAGATGAGAGTGTTACATGGTAAATGCACCTCATTTCCTCTTAACAAAATCTAAAATCTCTTTTTAAAAATCTCAAATCTAGAAATTCTAAGTCTCATGTGTCCCTGAGGTTTTTAGTTAAAGGTTCAGGCAGATTACCAATGGCAGAAGATATCCTAACATTTGATTTTTGTTTTGTTTTGTTTTGTTTTGAGATGGAGTCTTGCTTTGTCATCCAGGCTGGAGTGCAGTGGCGTGATCTCAGCTTGCTGCAGCCTTCGCCTCCCCGGTTCAAGTGATTCTCCTGCCTCAGCCTCCTAAGTAGCTGGGATTACAGGCACCCACCACCACTCCCAGCTATTTTTTGTTATTTTTAGTAGAGATGGGGTTTCGCCATGTTGGCCAGACTGGTCTGGAACTCCTCACCTCAGGTGATGTGCCTGCCTCAACCTCCCAAAGTGCTGGGATTACAGACATAAGCCACTGCACCCAGCCTGAATTTTTAATCATAGGGATGTTCAAAGAAGGAAACTTAACACTAACTCATTTAAACAAAAACAGGCTCAAGTTATCTAAGATTCAATAGAAGTGCACCAGGGAATCTGCAAAATACACAAACAAGTGCTAAAGTTCAACTTTTCCAGCATTCACCATTGAATGGGCTACCACTGTCCTGATAATGTGTGTGTGTGCACATGTGTGTGTATCATGCTTATGATCAGGAGACAGGCAGAGACGTAGGTTCTTCACTCTCCCCGAGAGAAGAAGGCAATGGGTATCCCTGTTTTGAAATCTGCAGGAAATAAAAGTGCAGTGGACTTAGTAAGAACCTAAATCCTAATCTAGTTCTTATCTTCACATAAATCTTAAAATCATAAAAATCTAGATGAAGATTCTATACCATTTTTCCTTAAAAAGCACATAATAAGCATGTTCTACTAAAACCATGCCAAGGAATAAAACAGTGCATGCTCCGAAAGGCCCAACACTACTGACATGGAAAAATCTATGATAGTCTCATTCCTTGTGTTCTTCCAATTGTTGCATGGCCCAGGGCCAGAAGCAAATCAGGGCAGAAATATCGTCAAAATTTTTTATTTTATCTATATGTACTAAAAGCAGACTAGTTTTAAATGCAACATCCTCTCCAAAAAAGGAGTACCTTAAATTCATTTAGAATTGGAGACTTTTACATGATGTTTATTCATTCATTCAGCATATATTTATTGTGTGGCTCCTAGGCACCAAGCATTGCTCTAGATATAATGAACGAGACAAAGTCGTCCTGATTCATGTATGGAGCAAAGAAGCCAGGTAGCATTATCTGCATTGTACAGATGCAGAAACAAGATCGAAAAACAATAGAGGGGGTGGGAGAAGAAGTTGCCTGCAAGCCTTCTGCCGTAAGTCTCTCTCTACTGACCTAGGGCCACTGCTGTGCAGCATTCCCAGAGGCCAAGGTAGGTATCAGAGATAAGGCCTAGAACAGTTGCAAAGGTGAGCAAAGTGGAAAATCACAGAGAGAGCTAGAACAGATACCTCCTTGCTCCAATGTGAGAGAAACAGCACACTGGCTTCTGTTTGTAAAGAAGGAGGTATTGCGGAAGACTGATTCCAACACCAAACATGTCAAAATTCAAACCTGGATTATTTTTAAATCTTCCTCTAGAATGGATAAGGTGGTAATATTCATTATAGCTAGTATAATTATTATGCTTTTCTTCCAGGTTTGCCTTAAGATAAGCATTCAAAAAATATATAAAGTAATCCCAAGAACAACGTATCTTGATTTTACAGCATTTCTTTTTTCTTGCCAAGAACCCCAGAGCATTTTTTGAGAGGGTACTAGATTCTTAATGAGCAGTAACAAGATAGGAAATGTTTCCACAATCTCTTGGAATTTTCTGAAGAAAAACAAAGGCAATGAAGAGGTCACCAAAGGCCACAGATCCATTGTGTAAAGTCTGCATTCATGCATATTTTATACATAGACTGGTGAGAGTTACAGATTTTATAGATCTGTGAGCTTTTGGCTCCTAAGGGATTGAGATGGGCCAAAAATGCAGGTAAACAAAATACCAGCTGAAAATTCCTCTACAAGAATGCTTTGGAATATCACACCTGGATTTTGGCTCCAAGCCACCACAAACAGAGTATTTGGGCTTACTGGCATTGAAACAAGAATATCCATAGGAGAAATCAGGGGAGTAGATGGCTTAGAGGCCTGATAATGGAATATGTTTTGTCTCTTATCTTCTGGCTCAAATTCCGCCCAGGTGGAAAGTGACTAAAAATGGCTGCCTCACTGTAGTTTCTGGGCTTGGTAATTTCTACTCAGGTCTTGGTAAACAAGGATCCACCTCCCTCAGACAAAAGGCTCAAAGGAGAAACTTGGAGAAAATGTTTAACAAATATGCCAAGAACTCAATGGGTCATAAAGAAGAAAAATAATAAGAAAATCAAGAGGAAAAAAAGAGAAAGAAATGGGGGAACTAAAGCTTCCTCACCTTAACAGGTGGTTAGAAACTGGCACGAGAGCCATTCTTGCGGGAAACCCATCTGGGGCCTTGAAGGAGGGCTCTTGTAAAGAAGCAGTCCGTTAGGCATGAGAAAGTCAGTAACTAGATTATAACATACAGGGCAACATCTCTGCCTCATGTAACACTCAGGCAGAAGGAGAGGAGACACAGCTGGATTTCATTGAATACCTAACCAGTACATGAATGTGTGAAATCCTTTCGTCAACTTGCTCATCAACTTGTCCTTCATTTCCAGCTTTCTGAGCTACAGCCACCTTATAGGCTGAAGTTTCTCTATCTGAACACTACTGCCATTTTGAGCTGGGTAACTCTTTGTGGCTGCTCTGTACATGGCTGAACAGCCTATCTGGCCCTCCCACTAGATGCCAGCAGCAGCCCCCACCTTCCCCAAAATTGTGACAACCCAAAATGTCTCCATGCATTGCCAAATGTCTCTGGGGCCAAAATTACCCTTGATAAGAAGCAGTGCTCTCTGATGAGGGACCAAGTAGAATAGTGAAGAGCATGAGCCCTGGAGCCAGGAGACCTAGGTGTAGGCCCAAATTTCACTTCCTGTCTGTGTGACCTTGGGCAACTATTAACTGTCTTGAGACTCAGTATCCTTGTATGGGCCACTACTAACCTGCTGGATATTGGGAGGATTAAATGAGATATACTATGGCACATGATAGGTGTTCAATTTTCAGTTTTCTTCCCTCCTGTTATCCATGACTCTAAATTTAAGGACATCTTTCATAGTATTCTAACCTCTCTTCTTCTCCTACTTACCATCAAATCCCTTTTTTATTCCTCTGGTCTGCCCCCATGGCACAAACACTGAACAGGAATCAAAAGACTTGGAATTATGCCTTAGCTTTCCGCTTACTGGCTACGTGAATTTGGACAAGTTACTTAATCTGCTTTTGGATTCTCTGATATTAAATCAGTCTCATTATCTTGGTATCTACAAAACTGCATGAGGTTATCATTCTGCTGCTCAGAAGTCTGATCTGGCCCTCTTTTGCTTTGTGAGTCATGGAAAACATGGAATTGCAGACTCCCTTTTCTTTACTCAATGAAATTTATATCTCAATAAGTTGATTTTCAAATATGCCTATGCATTAAGATGTCTTGTGAAGATTTTCAAAACAAAGTACAGAGAGTCTCAAGGCCCCATCTGCAGAGAGTCTAATTTAATAGGTCTAGTGTGAAACTAAAGCAGCTTGCTTGGTTTCTTTCTTTTCTTCCTTCCTTCCTTCCTTCCTTCCTTCCTTCCTTCCTTCCTTCCTTCCTTCCTCTTTCTTTCTTCTTTCTTTCTTTCCTTCTTTTTTCTTTCTTTCTTTTTATTTTGGAGACAGAGTCTCACTCTGTCACCCAGGCTGGAGTGCAGTGGTATGATCTCGGCTCACTGCAACCTCTACCTCCTGAGTTCAAGCGATTCTTCTGCTCAGCCTCCTGAGTAGCTGGGACTACAGGTTCATGCCACCATGCCCAGCCAACTTTTGTATTTTTAGTAGAAACAGGGTTTCACCATGTTGGTCAGGCTGATCTCAAACTCCTGACCTCAGGTGATCCGTGGGTATCGGAGTCCTGAAGTGCTGGGATTACAGGCACTAGCCACCATGCCCGGCATGAGCAGCTATATTTAAAAACACAAAAACAAACAAAGAAAAAAACTTCACAGATGATGCTGATATACAGCCAGAATTGAGACCTACAGTCCTAAGCTCTCAATCCAGTTAAGTGGGCCTGCTTGCCATGCTTACCTCATGACTAACTCCCTCCTATCTCCAAAGGTCTGCCCAAATTATTGCCCCTACTTGTATTACTTCCCCACCTTTTCTCAACCAGTCCACAGCTTTTTCCTCTTTCAAAATTAGTTCCCTTTAGGAATCTTCCCACTTTCCTCTGGTAGTGGGACTTGCTTACCCAAGCAAATTCTTAGTCCATGCATGATATGTGATGCTTAGAAATCAAAATTCATTTTTGAACAAAAATAACCAGACTTCCTAGAGAACACTGAAGGCAGGGGAGGTATTATTGGCTAGAAGAGCACTTTCACGGTGTTCACATCACTATGCCTCAAAGAAAAAATTCTGAATCACAAGACAGCCTGCATAGCCAAGACAATCCTAAGCAAAAAGGCATCACACTGCCAGACCTCAAACTATACTACAAGGCTACAGTAATCAAAACAGCATGGTAATGGTACCAAAACAGAGACATAGAAAAATGGAACAGAACAGAGACCCCAGAAGAAACACCACACATCTACGACCATCTGATTTTTTACAAACCGAGCAAAAACAAGCAATGGGGAAAGGACTCCATGTTTAACAAATAGTGTTGGGAAAACTGGCTAGCAAAAATGTGCAGAAAGCAGAAACTGGACCCCTACCTGTCACCTTACACTAAAATTAACTCCAGATGGATTAAAGATTTAAGCATAAAACTTAACACCATAAAAACACTAGAAGAAAATGTAGGCAAAACCATCCAGGACATAGGAATAGGCAAGGACTTCATCCAACAGCAATAAAAGCCAAGATAGACAAATGGGATCTAATTAAAATTCAGAGCTTCTGTACAGCAAAAGAAACCATCATTAGAGCAAATCGGCAACCAACAGAATGGGAAAAAACTTTTGCAATCTACCAATCTGATAAAGGACTAATAACCAGAATCTAAAAAGAACTAAAACAGCCGGGCATGGTGGCTCAAGCCTGTAATCCCAGCACTTTGGGAGGCCGAGGCGGGTGGATCACGAGGTCAAGAGATCAAGACCATCCTGGTCAACATGGTGAAACCACGTCTCTACTAAAAATACAAAACATTAGCTGGGCATGGTGGCACGTGCCTGTAATCCCAGCTGCTCAGGAGGTTGAGACAGGAGAATTGCCTGAACCCAGGAGGCAGAGGTTGCGGGGAGCCGAGATCGCGCCATTGCACTCCAGCCTGGGTAACAAGAGTGAAACTCCATCTCAAAAAAAAAAGAACTAAAACAGATATACAAGAAAAAAAAAAACCCCATTCAAAAGTGGGCGAAGGATATGAACAGACACTTTTCAAAAGAAGACATATATGAGGCCAACAAACATATGAAAAAATGCTCATCATCACTGGTCATTAGAGAAATGCAAATCAAAACCACATTGAGATATCATCTCACACCAGTTAGAATGGCAATCATTAAAAAATCTGGAGGCAACAGATGCTGGAGAGGATGTGGAGAAATAGGAACACTGTTACACTGTTGGTGGGAGTGTAAATTAGTTCAACCATTGTGGAAGACAGTGTGGCAATTTCTCAAGGATCTAGAAAGAGAAATTCCATTTGACCCAGCAATCCCATTACTGGGTATGTACCCAAAGAACCATAAACCATTCTACCATAAAGACACATGCACACATATGTTCATTGCAACCCTGTGTACAATAGCAATGACCTGGAACCAACCCAAATGACCATCAATGATAGACTGGACAAAGAAAATGTGGTACATATATACCATGGAATACTATGCAGCCATACAAAATGATGAGTTCAGTGTCCTTTGTAGGGACTTGGATGAATCTGGAAACCATCATTCTCAGCAAACTGACACAAGAACAGAAAGCCAAACACCACATATTCTCACTCATAGGTGGATGTTGAACAATGAGAACATGTGGACTCAGGGAGAGGAGCATCACCCACTGGGGGCAGTTGGGGGAGGTAGGGGAGAGATAGCGGGGGGTGGGGAGGGAGCGAAGGGTGGGGAGGGATAACATGGGGAGAAATGCCAAATATAGTATGCACCTAAAGTTAAATAAATAAATTTAGAAAAAAAATTCTGGAAGGACTTCTACAAAGGGTATAACAAATCAGAACACTAATTTGAACTCTTCTTATTTAATTGATATCAAAGACAGTTTATGAACCATATGTGAAGGACCATGTTGTTAAAGTTGAAAACATAAAAACTCTACAGTTCATCTTTATCAACACACCTTGCATCATACTTGGCTCTAAATAACTATTAGAGCTTTCTAAATATTAAGCCCACCATTAAAGGATGATTTATTATTCTGGTTAATATGAAGAAATTGTACCACATGATCTGAACAAAACTTCAAAAATATTTTGAGAAATAGTAATGTTATTGAGTAAGTGTGTAGGCTAATTACTTGGGTGGAAACATTCATTTGAATAAACAAATTATGACACATTTTCATTGTAAAAAGTTGTCACTGTCCAACACAATATCTTAATAGTTTAATTACTGTGACTAACTTGAAGTTTGTTTGATTAGAGTGATAGTTCTCAATGAGGGGACATTTGGCAATGTCTGGAAATGTTTTTGATCATCACAACTTGGTGTGCTGCTGGCATCAAGAGAGTAGAATGTAGAGGGTCAACATTCTATACTGACCAAGACAGCTCCATTCTCTCTTTAACATAAAATTGTCTGGCCAACAATGTCAATAATGCCACTGTTGAAAACCCTAGATTAGATGTTTCCATGGCTCTGTGGCATGTTTTCTGGTCTATTTTGGTTTATTGCCTCTCTGTAGTAGGAATTTCTTCCTCCTCATACTACTCAGTGCAAACCTGTGTAGATACTGGCAATGAAAGAAATGCTACGCGACTAGCTAGCAAATTTTCTTTGGCAATTAGAAATCCCCATTAATCAGAAGTCATTGTCCCAAGTGGCATGACAGACAACAGCACAATGTCATGAATGCCAATGTGGACTCTGGAGCAAACCTTTCTGGGTAGAAATCTCAGCTCTTCCATTTGTTTACCAGCTCTGTGACTTGGGGCAATTTACTTACCTTTCTTGTGCTCCAGTTTCTTCATCTGTAATATGGGAACAATATTATCTCTTATCTCATATTGTTTTTGTGAAGGCAAAATAAATTAGTAAGTGTTTGTTAAGTGAAGGGCTCAGTAACTGTTATTATTATTATTACTATTATTTTTAAGTAAAAATAATTGCAAATATTAAAATGCTACACATTAACAGACAGTGCAAAACCAAGTAAACTC
The DNA here is from genome assembly GCF_001604975.1 of Cebus imitator. Lineage (NCBI taxonomy): Eukaryota > Metazoa > Chordata > Mammalia > Primates > Cebidae > Cebus > Cebus imitator. The sequence continues at coordinate 8,358,977 of NW_016107395.1, forward strand.
ATGACTAGCATCAACAGGGCATCAGAGCAGTGATCCTTTATCCTGGCTGGACATCAGATTCACCCAGGGAGCTATGCAGGGGAAAAAAACTTAATGCCCAGACCACACTCCAGACCAATTACATCAGAATTCCTGGAGATGGGACCCAGGTATTAGTATTTTCTTAAACCTCTTTACATGATTTGAATGTGTAGCTTAATTTGAAGATTACTGTTTTAAAGTTATTTAAAAAGACTATTTCAAAGTGGGATGATAAAAAGAGGGCCTATTAAGAAAAGAAACAAAGGCTTTTGAAAAAAAATAAGAGGTAGAGAATCATCTTTGAGCTAATGAATAAATTTAGATTAATAGAGATACAGAGATAAGAATACAATAGTTCTTATGCTTTGAAGTATTTATAATCCCTTTGCCAGTATAATATACAAGACGCTATGGGAACAGGAAGGAAGAAGCACTGAAATATAGCCATGTGGGAAAGTGACTATAAAGCAATTTATATGGGGTTCATTGAGAAAGAAAAACTCTGTAGAAAGTTGGGGAGGTAAGAAGATCCGACACCAAGAGTTTTCAGCTGGAGATAGTCACCTAAAATAGGGTGACAAGATTTTTAAAATTAAAAAGCAATCCCAGCAATTCCACTGACAGTTCAATAAAGAGTTCTAAGTAACCAAGGAAAAGCTATTTATTGTTGATTTTTTTGATGTTAATTTCACAGATATTAAGTACCTTGATTCTTCATCCCACGTTTGAAGCATGACAAACCAGACATACAACCTTAAAAACTGGTTGACTCTTCTGGGTCCCATGTTTCACAATATTCTGCTGACACCGTGCAGAATTACAATCCCCAAGGAGACCCAACCACCAGTTTAAAAGCAGACCACTAAATGACCCATGTATAACAATGTAAATCTACTAATGAAAAGGAATGGGTGTTTTCTGTTCTTGGCCCCAGAATCAAATGTAGCAGACAATAATTTGTATTTCAAAGACTTATTAACATTCAGGACCAAGCCAACTTTTACAAGAGATAATACCAAAAATTCCTGTTATCAGAAACTTTTTTTGTTTTGAGACAGGATCTTCTTCTGTCCCCTGGGCTAGAGTGCAGTGATGCAATCACCACTCACTACAGCCTAGACCTCTGGGTTCAGGTGCTCCTTCCACCTCAGCCTCCTGAGTAGCTGGTACTACAGGCACATGTCATCATGCCAGGCTAATTTTTTTTGTCTTTTCTGTAGAAACAGGGTTTCACCATGTTGCCCAGGCTGGTCTCAAGCTCCTGGGCTCAAGTGATCCACCAGCTTCAGCCTCCCAAGGTGCCTAGATTACAGGCACGAGTCACCATGCCTGGCCAGAAGCTTTTATCCTATTGACCTGGAGTGGATGTAGGTCTCTGGAACACTAAGGTTTTGTTTTCTTTAATTTTGCCTTCCACATTAACTTCAAAGTATGTGCAATCTTTACTCGGAAACCACTGAAAAAAAAGGTGGTTCTGAATACTGGGAGAAGTTTTCATTTTGTAAATTTGGCTCTCCAAAGGCCTGTTAAGCAGATCAAAACCTATATATGGGAGCAAAGCTACCCCCACTGACTCAAACCAAGCATGGGCCTTGATATCTTGTTTTATTTTTCTTTGTGCATCCTAGTATAAATCTATGTAATAATGCAAGACCACCACACAGGGTAAAGAGCATGAATTATAACAGCTGTGGTCTCAATGCAGGAACCACAGCACACTGTGAAATTCTCCATAGCTCTGGATCACAATTAGAGTAACACCTGTGCAAAACAGGTTTCTTCTGATCCCCTAAAAAGCCCTCTATTTTATGCAGGCCCAAATTGTGTTTGTTGTTCTTAAGCCAGTTCCCTGCCTCGGAATTTAGACAATTATTCAACTGCTTAATTTCATCCCTCTAAAGCAATCCAGAGAGTTCATGGGAGATGCATCAATGAGTCAGTTCATTCCTGCCTCACCCAACCCTTCCCTATGTGACTCCCTGGGCAAGATAACTTTTACAGGGATGAAAAAAAATATCCTTTGTCTATGATACATAATGGCTTTTTATGAAGTCAAATCTCCCATTGACAGAGTAGGGGAAAGCTGGGCAAAGGATGTGATTTCTACATTTCTGCAGGACCTCGTCCACCAGTAAAAGAGGAACAATTGCATGCCCCAAAGGAAATGGTTACCAAATTGAGGCAATCACTTATGCTAAAAAAATGTCTGTGGTTTCTGCTTTAAAAGGGTCAGAAGAATGTCATTCTTGGACACTACTGAAAACGTGATTAAGACAACTCTGCAGAGGTCCACAATAGGGACAGGGAATGTCGGACTCAAATTTTCAGGCTCAATTATTCATCTCATAAATAAATTCTGAAGATGGGTTTGTCTTACGAAAGTTGAGAAGTACAGTGTTTAGCAATTATACAAACCCTAAGACTTGGCTCCTCAAAACCATTTCTGTTGGTTTTGGAATGTTGTCTGCATCCAAGTAGCTGACAAAGTTTTTTATTATTATTATTAATAACACAAGACTTTAAGAAAGGTATGAGCTCTTTGAGTGAGAAAAGAGACTCTGGCTTACTTCCATTTTTCCAGTCTCACTATGGACCAATGGCTGCTGATTTTCTACTTTTACTTTGCCCTTGCGTCTTTTCTACTAATAATAATACATTATTCAATCCAGGATAAATTCAGCATCAGGATGTTGGGTCCTTTAAGAAGCCATACAGAAACAATTGCACAAGGAAATTGGTTGAAATCTTAGTAGGTGATAATCGTAATAATTGTTCTCTCAGCCTGGCCACTGAGAGGACACCTACAGAACAGCTTATTGCTGTTACACATCCATCATAAAGTATCAGAGCAAGCATGCATCCCCTTGAGTCTTTAAGGAGGTTTCTAGTACTCTCATCGTTCTCATTGTTCCATGTAGTCTAACACACTAAGATCTGTGAAGCCTTGTAAAAAACACCTGCAAGTCCTAGACTCTGCCCTCTAGGGGCTTACATTTTTAGTCAGTAGACCACACTTACTTGTGCGATAAATGCACTTAAATTAAATGCTCACTATGGACTTACCATTGTGCTACACACTACAGGGGTTTCAGAGGTATAAAACATATTTTATGCTTATGACGTAACTGGCTTGGAGAGACAAGATATTTGCTAGAAAGGAGATCAACAAGGACTGGAAGGATCACAGAAAAAGCTTAGGAGAAGGTGTGCCTTTAGCTAGGCCTTGAAAAATGGGTAAGACTTAGGTGGAAGGAAGACATTTGGGCAAGAGGCTATGATAAAAATGTAAAGGCAAGAATGAGTATGGCAGTCATGTGGGACCCAAAGAGGATTTCCCCCCTTCCTTCTCCTTTTGGTCTTATTAGATCCACCTGATGGGGACAAGGTCAGAATTATTTGAAAGCATTCTGCCTCATCTGCATGGACTTCCTATGGAAACAGAAAGACAAGGGAGGCTTTGAGTGAAGGAACAGTGATAGTTCAGTGGATTGGAAATGTCTGTGTCCAGAAGGAAAAAAAAAATAGTGGAAAGGGTTGTAATTATAATCCAGTGTGTAAAGTGCTGGCATGGAAACATATAGTCCTGGGGCCAGGAAGTTTCCCAGAAAGACACGACTCCTTTCTTCCACTCAGCTAGGACACACACAGACACACACACATGCACAAACACATACCATCAATATCATCATCAACATCATCATCTTCATCATATCATAGATCTGGTTAAACTTTGCTGCCAATTATACAGACTGTGAGGATGCAGACAACGCTGGGTGATGTCCAATTTTCTCATCCTTCTATCTGACCCCATACTCTCCCATCCATGTGTTCCTATAATTCCACATTAAGCCTCTTCATTGGCTTCCACCAAAATCCACTCATGCTCCATCATTTCTTGAATTTATTACCTTGATTACAAATTTAGACCATCATGAAGAGAGACTGCACCTTGAGCACATGCCAATCTCTCCTTCCTTCTCTCCAAGAAGTGAGCAAGTTCTTTGTCTGTCTAGCTCAAAAGAGCTCTATCTCCATCAGATACTGTGTTCACTACTTGGGCAAGCAGGTGATTACAAGACCAAACCTCCACATTGTACAATACACCCATATAACAAACCTGGACCTGTACCTCATGAATCTAAATTTCTTTAAAGACCTCTATTCACAATATTGAGAGCTCATTCTATACTCCAAGCCCTTTCTCTAACAGGACATTCGTCCACTGAAGTGAATTCTGGTGAATGCAATTTCCCCCATCTTGTTAAGAGAGAGTAGAGTGGTGGTTGCTGAAGCTGGTGGGAGGGGCCAATGGGGAGGTAACAGTTAAAGGGTATAAAATTTCAGTTATGTAAGGTAAATAAGTTCTAGAGATTTACTATATAGCATAGTGCCTATGGCTAATGGTATTCTTATCGTATATTTAACTTTCGCTGAAAGGATAGATCTTATATTAAGCGTTCTTGCCACAAACAAATTAATGATAATAATAATAAAGGGGGCAGGGGGAAACCTTGAAAGGTAATGAATATATTTATAGCCTTGATGACAGTTTGGTTTCATAGTTCTATACTTACCCCAAACTCATTCAGCTGCATATGTTAAATACATACAACTTTTCATTTGTCAGTCATAATGCAATCAAGTGGGTTTTTTTAAACCTTCCCCTAAGTGAGGGAGAGAAGGGGCATAGTATCAGTCTTTCAAAGCTTTTACCAAGTTCTCCCTCCAAGGAAAAGGTAAGTAGAAAACACAGCACACTGACCACCTGATATTCTGTTCCCTTCACACTCGCCCTTCTCACTCCACGACCTTAACTTCCCTCTATGCTTCTCCTAAGACCTTGGAGAAAGCCACTCTCTAAAGATCCTATTAGAATCCTCTTCCAGCTTTGCCTCTTCATTTACCTGATGGGTTGCTTCCACTCAGCTCAACCACACAAGGCCTTCTCTAGCAACGGAGCTCTCCCAAGAACCTAGAGGAAGAGAGTGCTGTGAACATAGCCCTATTATTAATGGAGTTGACAGCACTAGGGCTTAAGGGAGCCCCAGGAATAGAAGAACTCCCAACCCAAACCTTGTGCCACATTTTCTTCACTCTTAGAGTAGGAGGCCTCCCTGGATCTCCGAGTCTACCCAGTGAAGGGATATTGTTAAGCAGGCACCCTGTCCTCGGCAGCTCCTCTCTCTAGGGCCTCATCCACATACAAGAGAAGATTAGGTGTTTATGTGAGCGTCTTAGCTCACAGAGGTGGAGTAATATGCCTCTCTGGCTTTTCTCCCATTTCCTGACATTCATTTCTGGAAAAGTAAGGGGTTTTCCTGCCAGTAGGAGTTTGCCACAAAATGTCTTTTCTCTCTGTTAACAAAACCATGCTTCAAACCAGGAAGTCCTGTGTATGTTCTTACATCTCATAAATTGTCCAAAGCTACCACGTGTCTTGTTTATGTTGCAGCATATTCTGAGCTTCTTTCTGAAGTAGCCAATATTGAACAGCGCATTTTCCTCCAAAGGCTACATTATCTATCTCAAAATGGTTTCCATAAATTTGCTGTAAATACAAATGGAATTTCCAAAATTAGCAAGAGTTTTAGCAGATTCAACAAGCCCCTAATCTCCCTGCACAATGCACTCTGCAGTTTGGAAGTCATGGTAAAGCTGTATTCTTGGTTCAATACAGTCTCTTAATTCAAATGATACTGGACAGAGCCCCAAAATAAAACAGAGATGTCAAATGAGAATTTTGAAATCTGTTTAAATTTGGACAACTCCAAATTCTGTAGGACTGTGAAAGGCAGAGTTCTACAATTCCTGCCAGGGCTCAGGAGTGGCTTTCTTGGGCTTCTGCCTTACACTCCAACACATCAATCCAAGAAGGAAGCCAAGTCTGGTCACTGGTTTCTGCAAAAATCTCACACTCAAACATATTTTGAGTTCAGAACCTTTAGAAAGACTTGGAGAAAGTTTCATGGGTATATATTTCACATCCCCCATTCTCTGTCTGTATTCTTCTTTTCTCTCTCCCTCTCATTCTTTCTCTCTCTCTCTCACTTTCTTTCTCTCTCTCTCTCTGCAGAAACACTCTTTCTTTTGTCCACATGGAACCATCCTGTGTGCAGTCAGGACCTCTGGCTGGGAGAAGAAAACAAGTTCAATGTTAAATCTGTGATATCAGAGATGACTGTGGGGAGGTGAGCTTGGGATGTCCAACTACCAGTGGAGTGTCCACTGAAAATCATTTTCATTATTAACCAAGATGAATTCCACACCCAGGCTAGAGGTAGCGGCACAACAATGGCTCACTGCAGCCTCTACCTCCTGGGTTCAAGCGATCTCCTACCTCAACCTCCAAAGTAGCTGAGGCTAGTGTGCCACCATGTCCGGCTATTAAAAAAAAAAAAAAATTGTAGAGATGAGGTCTCACTATGTTGCCCTGGCTGGTCTCAAACTCCCAAGCTCAAGCAATTCTCCTGTCTCAGCCTCCCAAAGTGCTGGGATTACAGGCAGGCAGGAGCCACTGTGCCCAACCTCAAATCCACTAATTCTTGTGTTCCAGCTTGCCGTGTGAATTAAAATATTGTCTTATTTGTTTTCTTCAATCAATTCCATAAGCATAGTTTTTATTTCATCCACTAGATTATAAATTCCTTAAAATTAGCAATGAGATTTTTTGCCTTTCATTTTCCCAATAATTTCTATTATAATAATGTGCTACATTCTGTCAGTAAATCTTGTCAACTGAGTGATCAACTAACTAGGGAGAAGTACTGTGCTAGGGAGAAGTAATTTGCTGCAAGAATTCTGGAGTTGTAGACTGCAGAAATACTTAGAAGCGGGACAGCAGGCTTGGGTTCAGAGGAGAAAAACAAAAGTGAAAATATCAAGGAAAAAACTAAAAGAAAAGGAAAAAAATATGGAGGCAGAGAAAATGAGCCCTTAGAAGGGGAAACAAGGACATATGTTAGATTTGTGGGGGGCAAGCTGAGCCCCTCCAATGAAAGTATATGGAGAAAATATTTCTGCTCCAAATATTTTCAGCTTGAACCAGCAAAGGGCAACACATGGTTGGTGACTGAACTTGAATGTATTAGGTTGAAATATATGACACTGCTAATATTCAATGATTTTTTTTTTGCCTATGGCAACAATAATGCCATATGATTCAACCACATCTAAATAACCAGGGAATTCAGTTGATAATTCAATTCACAGAGGATGGTGGAAAGTAACTGTTGAATACATGACTTCTTCTTTTTTGTCTGGTAGTTTTAAGTTAATGAAAATACAGGAATACACTAAAATTATCATTAAATCATGACAAAAATCAACTGTTTGTACTTATTTCCATACATCTTTAGTATTTACACGTGTATATTCATATATACTTATATTAACTGTATGCACAATTTAATGATGAAATCAAATATACGATATGACAGTCCCTTTAATTATCAAGCAAGAGAATATTACAAGGGTCAGGTAACTTTTTCTTTTTACTTTCTATATGAGTATTCCACAGCATGTCCAAGGTCTATGGTGAGTAGAATGTCCAAGGTCTATGGTGAGTAAAAGATGTCACGGTTGTTGTCATTTAGCCAAAGCCAGGGAATGAAATGACAACTGAATCCTGTGTCAGATCTTTTTCCTTGTCCTAAAATGAAAATTAAAGGGGTGGGAGTTGCCAGAATTAGGTGTTTGAAAACTAATGGATAGAATCTACGATCAAATGGAAATGCAATTCTTATCAAAGGAAAATATTGCCCATGGAAGCATAGATGTTATTCTTCAACACAGCTTACTAATGGAATAGGATTCTGTGCCAGTGAGTATAAAGAATAATAATACTATAACTATATGTATGGCTGGCTTGAGAATTTCTTCTTTGCAACTTTACTTACTCCAAGAAATGACAAATTGAAGTTTAACAAATACAATAATTTTGGGTCCTTATTTCTTTTTAAGAGGAAAAGAAAGAACAGAAACTTCACAGTTGGGAAAAGAAAATACCTCATGGATATGGGTTTTATTGCTAGCTATGCATCTGAGTTAAAGATGTTAATGCTGAATTCGCCCACCAAGATCAAAACTCCTACAAAACTCTTCCAGCTGCAGCATTTATGGCTCCAGGTTTTGTTTCAGAAAGTGAGGAATATGTTCCAGGATTATGATCTTATTTCTCTTTCTTGCCTGTTGTAAGCATAACCATAGTCTGCTCTTTCAATGCTATGAAAATGTTCGGTTGGCATTGTTTTTCCCACAACCATGGAAACACCTGCTTCCAAATTAATTTATAATCTATTTTACACCTATGGCTGCAAGCCATAGTCTAGTTTATTTTTTAAGGAATTTTGGTAAAGCATATAAGAAAGTGTATAATGTCTGCTTCTTCTCATTTTTGTTCCTCATGACATAATGTTGGCTTTTACACATTTCGTTTTATGTCCAGCTTTTTAAGATGCTAATAATATGTAAAGATATGTGATATGTTGGAATATATGTAAAGTTTTTTTTTTTGAGTCTTTCAAAGCATATCCCAACACAGATATTGTACACCACACATACTTTTCTTGAATCTTGAGCCCAATTTCTCCTTTTATTTGGCCAGACTAAAGCATGTAGTAAAGTATCTTTCAAGTTACTTTAAAAAAAAAAGAAATCTGAGCGTGCCCACAACTTCACTAAACTTAAAATATGAGTGATTCACTTCTGCAAAAATAGTTATTTCCCACTTAGATTTTATGTTAAGGTAAAGAGAAGTTTTTAATACATCCCAGATGATCCTATGAAAGAAGGATTATGAAAATCAACTTACCTACTGCTTCTTTGAGTTTGCTTTGTTCTGTTTATCAATTACAGGGGCACAACCAAAACAACATTAAGGCTATTTTAAATATTATATTGAGATTACTATTGAGTTTATATACATCCATTTTAAAATACATTTTAAGTACATTATGAAAGTAATCAAAACAAAGAAACAAAGAAAATAAGAAAGAAATACAAGCCAAATCAACTTCAGTAACAGAAATGTCTGATCTGATTAAAAAAAAAAAAAAACTGGCAACTCAAATCAATGGTTCTTAAACATCTGTCATTGTTAGTTCAAGAATTCGGATATTATGTTACTAGGTATAGAAAAAGCAACAATTAAAAATATTCAAGTTGAAAATGCTGTAAGTCCTGAACTTTAGAGAAAAAAGGGCAGAACGCAGGGTGGAAATGGAAGCACTTACAATAGCAAAACGTGAGCTTGCAAGTCAAGGTTAACGCTACTCACCAATTCCAGATTCGCAAGCTGAGGGTGAATCATAATTCACGAGCATCAAGACTAAAGATGATCACTTGCTTCTTTCCATCACTGAAAGATGGGCTGTGTAATGCAGGATAGAAACAAATATTTTCAGCCTCTGCCGGTTTCATGTGGCATTGTTATAAGATAAGGAATTTGTGTTGCAATAGCTGCCATCATTCATGATCATTTTAATTCCATGCTAGTTAACGAACAGGAGAAAGAGTTGGAAACTAACTTTCTAAATCGGTGAGTTAGAAGGTTTGGACCAATATTAAATGTTGATCAATTTTTTTCTCATTAAATGTCCATGCAGTAGAATACACACTGATTTTACAATAGATCATTAATATATAACATTTTTGTAATATGAGATGTAGGTCAGGGTCTCACTGAAAGTCCCATGGAATTTTGTTGTTGTTGTTGTTGTTGCATCACTGTTGTCTGTCATATCAGCCTGCAAGTTCACACAAGAGTGTCAGCAGAGGGTACCTTTACAATTTACAGACTAAGACTCATAGTTCAATCCCTCTGAGCCCTACAGCATTCTTGCTTGATTTGTATATCTTAGCAATCTTTTAAAATTTAAAGAAACAGATTCTAATGCAGAGGAAACAGGTAACAGATACATGAGCAGCCTCCACTTTAAAGGAAAGGATTAGTAACATTACTTTGTAAAAATTAGAACAAGTAATTGCCTCAGTGGTAAGCCATGTACTTCAGATGACAATGTAAGGCAACTACCTATTTACTTTTTGTTTCATGTACTGTATTTACTTACATGTTTTTTCCTGTCTAAAGAGCCTTTATTAACATGACACATTGGTATTGTTCATGCTAGATTATAAAACCTCGAGACTGGGGCTATGGCATAAAGACACAAGTATCCGTGCTTACAGAGGGTGGGTGGATGGGTTAGTTGTAAAATAAATATTTCTAAAAAGTCTTCAGTACTCATAAGGCACTTACTAGTTTGGGGCACTATCATTTCAGTGGTTCATTTCAGTGTTAGAGAAAAGTAAATTTCACTTTGGCTATATATTTCTGAGCAACAAAGTGGTTCATTCCCATCTTCCTGATATTTGCAGAAACTGTCTTAAGACATTACCAGAGGAAAATTAAGACTGTGGGTACAGGAAAAAAATGGTGACTTAGACCTTTTGCTTATGACCCACAGAACAGGAGTGAAAGCATTCATAGGACTAATTTCTTTTTCTTTCCTGCCTCTGTTTCTAAACGTATTGGCATCATGAAGACTGTTCCTCCCTCCCTGGGTCGTCTTTCTTTTTCCAAAGAATTCTAAAAACGGGCAGCCTCCAGGGTTGAATCTTCAGGCTTGCCTCAATCCAGGATGCCAGCCTCAATCACCACAGCTATGCTGGTGGCTCCCAAACTTATATTTCCATTCCTAACATCCCATAAAAATTCTTGGCCTACATTTTCCAGAAAATAATATGACTAATGTGTCCAAACCCTCATGTTTGTTGTTCCTTTCTCTGACAACTGTCTCCTTT
>NW_016107395.1:8369947-8412447 GCF_001604975.1 Cebus imitator
ATTTTAGGTTTTGGGGTACATGTGAAGAACATGCAAAATTGTTGCATAGGAACACATGTGGCAGTGTGATTTGCTGCCTTCCTCCCCATCACCTACATCTGGCATTTCTCCCCCTGCTATCCCCCCCAGCTCCCCACCCCTCAATTTAATTTTCTTCAAAGAATTCATCAACAGCTAACATGCTAGATGTTTTCCTTATTTACATTTTTTATTATCTGTTTCACATGAATATAAGCTCCATAAGGTTGGGGAGTTTTTGATATCTTTGTTTTCTGTATTCCAGTACCAAACATATAGCAGGTACTCAATAAATATTTGAATAAATGAAAATATAAGTGGATAAATGCAAGGAAGAAGTCATAATGCTCCAAAACATCTAGATCAGAAAAATTAGAATTATATTTGCTCCAGTCTCACATCTGCCCTGCACATCTAATCAGTTATAAAATCCTATGATTCATCCTTTGAACATTTCCTCCCAACTAAGTCCACACCCTAAAATGCCTCCTATGTGTATTTAAGAAAAGCCTCAGGCCAAGCATGGTGGCTCATACCTGTAATCCCAGCATGTTAGGAGGCCAAGGTGGGAGGATCACTTGAGGCCAGAAGTTCAAGGCCAGACCCAACAACCTAAAGAGACTCCATCTCTACAAAAATTCTTTTAAAAATTAGCTAGACATGGCGGCATGTGTCTGTAGTCTCAGCTGCTCCAAGGCTGGGGTGTGGAGGATCACTTGAACACAGGAGTTTGAGGCTGCAGTGAGCTAAAATCATACCACTGCACTCCAGTCTGGGTGACAGAGTGAGAAATCCTTGTCTCTTAAAAAGAAAAAAAAATTGTCTCCAGTGTCCCTCCATTTAAATCACTTTCTTCAGATAAATCTTTCTCAATGCCTAGTTCTCATTACTCTCAGAATCTAAAATCCTCTATAACCTGCATACCCTGAGCGCTAACACGTACTAACTTTACCGATACATTCTAACTCCCAATTACTGTTTATCATTCCACTTTCTCTTTCACTTAGGCTGAACTGACTATTCCCCTTACATGCAATGCTCATTCCTACCTTGATATCTTTACTTGGGATATTTCTACTAGCTAAATGTCCTTTTACCCCCTCATCTATTCAAACCTATGTATTTTTTGTTAGATCTGATTCCAAGCTATGATCCATTGAGCTCTCTAAAACTTTCACCAACAACCACAGCCCATATTGATTCCAATTGTGTCTGATCTCTGGAAACTCATATTGTCAGAACTTCATCATCCGTCACTCTGTTGCTTAATGGTGTCATGGCTTCACTGTGGCTCTTTAATATGATGGGAACACAAATGGAGCTGAACTATTCTCGTGACCAGTCTTAAATCAGTGCTGAATTCAACAGAAACATAAGTCCAAAACCCAAACCTATTCTTGAAAATATCTTACATTTTTACTGACATTTTTTCAAAGAGACATAGTAAATATCCTAAAGCTCCACCTTTTCCATCATTCTCTCTGAATTCTTCATGACAGCTGCTCAATAATCATTCTTTTCTCACCTATATTTTATATTCTTAAAACTCGAGTGCATATTGCATTTTATTCCTTTCATTATCCACTTATCTCTTGAGACTGAATCTATTATTCTTCCAAAGATTGCTTTCTGCCGTTTTTTCTATACCAATTTAGACTTGTGGGGCTCTTTCCAATAGTAAACATAGACATTAACCAAAACAAAATCCTACTTTCTGGAACTGTTGAAGTAAAAATAACCCTTTCTCCTTCAGAAATAGAGAAAGAGAAAAAGCTATCAGTTTTTTTACAGGCTTTTTATTCGTGTCATACCTCCCTTCTAGCTAAACCTTGGTGGATCTCTAAAAAAGACACACTACTTGTTCCCCCGAGGCATTTTCCATTAGATACCAATCCTTTCCAATCTTTACTCTTCTTCTACAGGATTGGAAGATTTATTTTAACAACAAACTTGACTGTGAGGTGCTCCGAGCCAGGCAGTGGTCTCTCTAGTCTAAAGCTCCAGCTACGCACCCTCCACCCCCAGCATAGCAGTGATTTCTGTGCCTCTGTCTTTCACAGCCTTGGAGAAGCTCATCAGGTACACTTGCTTTGCCCAGGCCAGCCCTTCCCTCCAGATGTTTTGTTCTCTGCCAGAGGAAGATCATCTAGTCACCAAGTTGTTTTTCTCACAGTTCCATGACACTGTGGCGTCATCTGTGGGCCAAACAGGCTACCATGTGACAGTGAAGCAGCCTCAGGAGCATAGAATATTGAACAGCTAAACCCCTGGGGAAATCCGCAGGCTGAAACATTATAGCAGGAGAGCAGTAGGGCCAAAAAATGGTGGACACAATGTGACAAATGGAAGGACAGTGGCAAAGGCAAAAAAGGCTGTTTTCATGAGTACACAGAGGACACCCCCAGACATCTTCCATAATAATTGAGGGGTGTTTGGGAAGAGCTAAGGTCTGTCAATAGAGACAGTGTAAGTACAGAACTAGGAACACAATGATACTGCTTATGTAATTCCAAGTTTATTCTTTGGCTTTCCAGCTAGGAAAACAAGGGTTTTGTGGAAAATAAAATGACCACATCTACCTCAAATTGCTCTTGTAAAATGTATCATAATATGTGGAAAGTGTAAACATAGGGCCTAGCACATAGTAGGAGCATAGTCAATGGTTTTCTTTCTACTCCTCTGCCCAGCAGCCCTCTTCCCTCCCAAGATCAGTCTCCATATCTCCCAAGGATTTGTTCATTCAAAAAGATATTTATCACGCATTTACTAGGCATTGGAATACAGTGGTGAACAGTACAAAAATAATTATACCTTACTGGAGCGTAGGGCACAGAGCAGGTGCTTAATAAATATTTGTAAATTGACAAGACCAATCCCTAGTAGTCCCATCTCAGACAACTCTTCACTGGAATCCTCATACCCCAGAGAGCTCTAACCAGGATTTGCTACCACAGGAAGTAGTTCATGTTGACTTTATGCTTAAGGCTAACCAAGAGATGGAAAAGTAAATAGGTGTCCTGGGGAAAAAGAGATGGCTGAGAGACCTAGCTTGCAAATAAATTGCTAAAATGTCTATCTCCTTCAATAGAAAGAAAATCTGGTAAATTCCAAGAGGGAAAATATCAACATTTACCATACCAAACCATGCCAAAGTCCGTCTTAAATCAAACTAAGAAAGAATTAAATGAAAAATTTTATTGCTGAGTTTTGTCATAGGTGTGCATATATTATTCAAGTTATACAAGTTAATTTTTCATCATACTTGATAATAAGCATTAAAAGGAGTCAGATTTCAATTGGATTTCATTTAAACAAAAGATACTGAAAAAATGAACTCTACATTTAAAATAGACCATAACTTTTAAATATATCAACAAATTACTATTATAAATTACGATTTCCTATGATTTTTAAAATGTTTGCCACAGAAGGGTCCATGATATTAACCACATATTCTGGGGTTTCACATTCCAAGAAAACATTTCCCCAGTCAAAAAGCATTTACTGAGTTCCTGCTTACCACTTAGCCAGTACCGACCTACTCTCTAGAGAGAGGATAATGACTAAGACAAACTATTATGTCATGTGGATTCTAGAGAACAGTTTAGAGAAAAATAAAGAAATATAAAATATGATGACCAAGAGTAAAAAAAATGAAAGAACAGCAAACTTTTTCTGTGGGAGGAGTGGCGATCAGACAAAGTATTCCAAGAAAAACAATTCTTAAATTAAGTTTTGAAAACTAAGTAGTTTGTCGAGCAGATGTGGATTAAAGGTGAGGAACAGAAGGGGCACCCCAGTCACAGCAAAGGAACAGGAAAGCCTATATCTATGCTGTACAATAAGAAAAAAACAATTGAGAAGGTGACAGATTCCAGGAACCACACATAGGAGCTATGTATGTTTGTCCCAAAGGGTGAATCTATCATTAGACAATATTTTCAGCAAGGGACAAGAAAATACTACCTTATTCCACTATCATATTTCCAGTACATCCCCTGGCACATAGTAGGTGTTCAGTAACTATTTATTAAAAGAATGTTCCAAGGAGTAGACGGGTCCCAAATTGTGAGCGGTTCTATAAGTTGTGCTGAAACTTGATCCTCTGTGGGGCATCCTGAAGAATTTTAACACAAAAGTGACATGATTGGGCTTGAGTTTTAGAAAGTTTCCATCTTTGTCCCCACAGCTCTGCAGAAGATGGACTGGAGAACAGAAAGAAAGCAGAGAGACTAGGTTGGAAATAACTAAGAAATGATGAGACTTGGACCAAGGCACAGCCAAAGGTTGAGAAGGAATGATTGGGAAAATCATTGGGGAACTAAAACCCGTAGTACCACGTGTCTGCTTAGACATGGGGGAGTGAAACAAAAAGGGTGATTTAGAACAGCTTCCATGTCTGACACCACCAGGAAAATGCGCTATTCGACAACATGAAAAATATAAGCAAGTATCTTCTATGAAACTTTATTAAAAATACATTCACATGTATATGCAATAAAAATTCTGGACCAGTCATGAAGATACATGTTGGAAAAATTGGAATTATTTCATGATTTGTTTACTCACTCAAAGAATATTTATCAAGCTTCTGCTCTGGTCATCAGGGAAATAATTGTGTGGAAAAAACAAATATAGGGCTTCCCCCATTGAACTTACAGCTTTGGTAGGAGATAGGCTATTAATTATATTGCAGATAGGTAGGGAATAAATCATATGAGGCTTTAAAGGCTATGTTAAGGAGATTAACATAAGAGCTGTGAATGACCATGCAAAGGTTTTAAGAAGTTAGGGAGAGAGATGACCAGAGTATTTGCATTTGAAAAAGATAACTCTAGTTATTGTGCCGTGGATTATGTTACACTAGAAGATCCACTTAGGAAAGCCCCCTACAAGGTCTATTACAGCGGCAATGAGACCTTAAATTTCAAAGAGCAGGGCTCACCAGTTTAACCATCTTGATTGCTTACAACGAGCCTTTATCCTTATAGGTCAGTGTTTGTGCCATACCAGTTATCAAATATTTTCACTATAAACCCACTGCCAGGGAGGCGGTAGCAGAAAGAGGTGGATTAAAAAAGTTTCTAGAAGGTAGAATTGATACCCTTTCAGGATGCCAACAGGCTTTACCACAGGTCACCACCTTCCTCTGGCTATTGGCCCATGAGGGTTAGGGGTAGTGAGGGAACAGGAGGGAGAAGCAAAATCCCACCCATTTGGCAGCAGTAAAAAGCCAAACTGGGAAGTCCCCAACCCCTTTCTTATTTCTATTGGCAATTGTCCACCTCCATCTCCATGAATAGTATCACTTAGCCTTTTGGTTTACAAATGACGAAAATCAGGCATTAGAAAGTAAGTAACATTCCCAGACTAGTTCCAGTCTATCACGAAGCAAACTGTCAGATGTTTGTTTCCCCACATAGAAGGCCAAAGACTCATTCAATGATGCACTTAACACACGTTGCTCTCTGGCCAACATGACCAGAGACAAACAGCCTGTCCTGTGCAGATCTGATGCTTCTTCTTTCTGACTCGTGTTCTTTATGACATTCACAGTAGCCAAAACAGGCAGAACAAACAAAACTCACCAATTGGTTGCTTACTGCCATCCAGCTTAGATAAAAGATTCAGTTGATAGGGGGATAATGAAGCCTTTGTTCTAAATGAGCTTACAGGATTATCTCTAGGTTTTAGTTCTCCATGCCATTTTTGTCCCCAGGTGCCACATATAATCCTACATTGGCTAGAAGCAGACTTGGCAAGCAGAAAACTTGTAAAGTATAACTGAGACAAAAATTAATAACCCATCAATATATTCTCATTCAGCAGCTCTTTTTGGAAATCATCATGGTACCTTCAATAGAGGATATAAGCTTCTGTACCCTCAAGAAGCATAAAATCTTGACAATAAAAAAGACACCACTTCTAAGCAGTATGTGATCTGCATCAGATGAACCACAAAATGAGTCTTTGGGCGTCCTGATAATACGTGGAGTTTGGAGAATGGTCAGGACATGGGGATAGAGCTGCCAGTGATGGCCAAGTTGCAAAAGGGAAATTTAAGGGACACATAGTCTAAGAACAAACAAATTGAACATGGAAGAGCAGAAAAGAAAGGATAGGGCTTTTGGCTTTCAGAGAGCTTTAGGGATTTGAGGGGAAGTTGAGAGTTTTGCTTTCTGTTTGGCTGGTTGGCTTTCAGATATATTTTTATCTGCTTAACTGAAATGTTTGGGGAGGAGTAAGAGATAGAAAAGAAGAGCTTATATTTTCTACTCTGGCAAATCTTTTAGAATTTTGGGAAATATTTTTCTAATTCTATCAGAGTTCTAGTTAATCTTTACCCCTTCCCCAAACTCCTGAAGGCTATCAGTGGTATTCAACAGTAACCTTAAATAGAGACAAAGTAGGACACAGCAGAATTTCATGGAAAACACTCCCCTGTGTGGTACTACTTTAAAAACCCTGGGATCAAAACATGTGAGAGACTGTGGTCCATAGGGTGACCAATCAGAGATTTTTAGGTATCAAACGTTTATGTCTGTGCTGTAGTTTGAAAGTTCACAAGGGAAGGAAGAGTAAACTGTACCAGAAGCTCATTCCTGAGGGTCTCGGAGATTAATGAGTCAGGGGCATTATGGCCTACAGGCTCCCCAATCTAGAGAATTCTTGTGCAGCACCAAATAACAGAAATTGCTAGCAATGAGAAGCATATAAAGGGCTAGAGAACTGTGTTGGCACCAAGCAAAGACAGCAAAATTTCAAAATATGGTGGAGGTTCCATGGCCCCACTGGGCAGGACTTTACCTAGGACATTCTGAGCCGTTCCAATTGGGACTCCAAGGCTTCAACTCAACCAAATGGCACTGAGAGAACCATGTGCCTTCCAGCAAGAAAAAATTCCCCTGGAAATGGCTTGTGCTTAAAGAGGGAACCACTTCAAAACTCAGGCAAAGAATATACCGGAGGCCTGGTCCTAAGAGAAACCCCAGCCTGTGAGCAGACAGTAGATACCACATGCTTGTGGATCACAGGTCTTCTTCCTGAACACTAGTCCCCTTACTCTTGGGTCACATGGTTGGGGACATATAATCTGGCTTCTCACTGCTCTTGGACCCACAAAATCAAGAATATCTACCTAAGCACAAAGAGGGGGAAAGAAGCATTGTGGGCTATAGTAGTATGAAAAGCTTTCATATAAAAACACATGAATAATAACAGCTACCATGTAGTGAGCATCGGTTGTTACAGGTGCTATGCTTGGCTTATTTCTATATTATCTAATTACATTTCTACAACAACTCTAAGAATTATTGTTCTCAGAGCTATCAATAAGTAGCAAAGAGAGGATTTAAATTCTAGCTTGAGCCTGAAAACACCCTCTTTCCACCAAGCTATGCTTTGATTCAGGGGAGCTACTGAAGCGCTTAGTATGACTTGGTATTGAAAATAATGGGAAGAAAAGAGAAGGCAATTGCAAAGGTGATCCAGTAGAACAGCACAAGGCAAGTCTAGATGAAGAGAAACGATAGAAGAAATGAGACTAAGTTAACTGGCAGTTTTTGAGCATCCACAAAAAAGAGACTCGGATAGTCAGTGACCATGTGAATGGATTGATAGGCTTTAGGGAGATAAGGAAGAATGGGAACACAATCAAGGGAGATACTACCACAAAGAGAAGTTGGTGAGTGTCCCGGGGCTGGGTTCCAACATGACAGGCATACTTGGCTTGACAAACCGGAAAGTGCCTGAAAGAAGAAAGCCTGGATGGAGATGAAAGGAAAGAGACAGACACACCCACCTGCTGGAAAATAGAAATGGACCTACAGCAACAGCAGCTGATACCCCACATTTTCAAACTGGCTGAGCTCTAAAACAAAGAAGTGACAGATTGTCGGCAACTGTTTTCAAAAGAAAGACTATGATCACAAGACCCAGGACATATCTGGATCTACGCCACATGTCACTGGGGCCAGAACAAATGAAAAGCCTCTAGGGGCTCAGTTAAGTTAAGGGATTTTATCTCTGAGAATTCTTTGTCTTTCATACATTCTTGTGGTCTAGCACTGCCATTTCCAAAAGGAGGGTTTGCAGTTTGCCATTTTCCTAATGAGGGAAATTAATCATAGGGCCACCATCTAGAGCAACACTAACTCTTCTAGGACCTGGCTCTGAACAGAATCATGAAGGAGCCAAAGCCCAGAGCTGGCATCTCCAGCTTACCTAGTCGCTACCTCTCTCTTCACCTTGAAATACTCTTACCTCCTTCCTTGAGTGCCTACTCTGTATTCTAAAGATTTTCATTCTCAGATGGCTCTCAATTTATCATTTCAGTGACTCTAGAACTTCACCGGGTGTAAGAATCACTCTAGCTCACCCATCTTCCCAAGTGGAGATTCTAGGGGTATCTGGTTTGGGGCCACTACAGTAGTGTTTTTAACAGAACTTCCAGGTGATTCTGAAAGAGTTGAGTCACAGATGGAGAAACCTCATCAGGGAGTTTGTTGATAATGGCTTAGGTTCTAACAAAGAACTCTTGATGGAAAGTATGCAGCACAAAGATATCTACCTCAATGGTGGAATGTTGGCCAGAGAAGGATATTTGAAAGGCAGAAGATTATCTCTGGTGCTCTGTCATTCAACGTCATGTATTCTAAAAGAAGAAAAGAAGTCTTTCTGTGTAGCAAACAAAAACATTTTGCGTCATTCCATTGATTTTATAGCTTTAAATGCAACCAGTGTAGTCATTAAAAATCATGTTTTTGATATATACATTTAATCACAGAGAAAGCTGTTTACAACATGTTACAGAGTAAAAGTAAAATTACAAAACAATTTTTTAAAAATTATTCATCCTATAAACAAATAAGGCTCAAATCAAGTTCATAAGGTTGGCCCTTAGTTTCCCTCCCTGCCCCTACCTGCAGCTCTCATGGTGTGAAGACACATTTCTGCCTTGATTGCCAAGATAAATCCACAGTCTCATCTGAATATTTCCAAACCACCCAGAAAATTATTCGGAAAACAAAATTTATTTAGTTTAAATGTCAAGATATTGCCATTTTTCTCAACGTCACAGTCAAAACCAAACATCAAAACCACAGTCAATTATCGTACCTCTGTTTTTCATAGGTTTAATTATACTGCCTATACTTTTTCTTTTTACTTTATTAATTTTGCTTTGAGTTATGACATTTCTTTTTGTTGTTGTTGTTGTTTTGAGACTGAGTCATCCTCTGTTGCCCAGTCTGGAGTGCAGTGGTATATATAATCTTGGCTTACTGCAACCTCTACCTTCTGGGTTCCAGCAATTCTTCTGCCACAGCCTCTTGAGTAGCTGGGATTACAGGCATGCCCCACCACGCCCAGCTAATTTTTGTATTTTTAATAGAGACGTAGTTTCACCATGTTGGCCAGGCTGGTCTTGAACTCCTGACTCAAAGTGATCTGCCCACCTTGGCCTCCTAAAGTGTTGGGATTACAGGCGTGAGCCAACACGCCCTGCCAAGTTACGACATTTCTTACACATTTATAACTACCTTGGAAACACAGCTCTTACTAACATGAGCTGATATTCAAAAGGAAAATAAAATGATAAATTCATATTCTGTGGGTCACATTTGACCTTGACTTTATCCACTTTAAATTGCCATTGCCAGTTCCATCACTGCTTCAGAGAAATTTGAGACAATACGAATTTTCATGCAACCCTTGATCCTAAGACAGGTCTCTCTTGAAACACCTCAAGGCCTAAAGTTTAATACGTTTCACTATAAGGCAGTTTTCCAGGTTCTTGCAGGGTTAGAATTAATCTAGGAGCTGACTTCTTATTGGTTAGTCTTCCTTTTTCAAACATACCCTATTATTTGGTGGATGGAGAGGGTAGCAGAGAGGAGGTCATAATTCTAAATGATGTCTTTAAAACCATCTTTGCAAAATTATGACTGAGACAGTGAAAGAGATCTAACTTAATCGACTCCATCTTGCTTCTAACCTCCAAGCTGTCTTCGGTGCACAGACTGAAGGACATTTATTCTTGAGCATAGGCTAAACTAACATTGAGAGAAACTTAGCTTATAGTTCAAAACAAAGTCAATAACAGCCCTTTCCCAAAGCAGACCTCCTTCTTGCCTAGGAACTAGATTGCCTTTGTAGGACTAACTTCGCCATGAGTTAGAAATCATGGTTTAGGAGTCATGCAGCTGGAGGCTACAAGATTCAGAACCTCCCTAAACTGCTTCTAAGATCAGTGCTTGAGGTATTTTGCAGACCCATCCCTTGATGGATCAGATGGCACCACCTAGATCAATAACTGGCTCTTCTGATCTTATGCCCCAACCATCCCCCACCAGGAACCAACTCAGTGCAAGAAGACAGCTTTGACTCCCTACGATTTCAGCCCTGACCAATCAGCGCTCCCAGCTCACTGGCTTCCCCTCACCCACCAAGTTGTCCTTAAAAACTCTGCTCCTCAAATGCTTGGGGAGACTGATTTGAGTAATAATAAAACTCCAGTCTCCAGCACAAGTGGCTCTGTGTGAATTACTCTTCTCTATTGCAGTCCCCTTGTCTTGATACATTAGCTTTGCCTACACAGCAAGCAAGGCGAACCCCTTGGATGGTTACATCTTTTCAGTCCTACGTGACATTGATATAAGTGCCATGTTCCAAATTTGAAAATTCTGGTGATTTTCTAAAAACTTCTAAAGATTTAATATATTTTGTATGTGTCACATTATCTCCTGAAGCAGAATGTACTTTAAAAATATGTTACTACTTTCTAAATCCAATCATGATTTATTTAATTTGTGTACCATGTGAAGATAATTAATACAAAGTAAAGTTGCTGGTTGTCATTTTTAAATAATTTCTCAGTAGCATTAGTTTCCAATAAATAAACTTGGTATTCTAAGAGTTACTTCTTCTTATACAAGTGGTAAACATTCATAGAACATACTCCTAGAACTTTCTGAGAATTTTTTTTTTTTTTTTTTTTTTTTTTTTTTTTTTCACAAATTCAGAGAACCGGAGTTCTGGTTGAGAAAGCTGATGAGAAGAGCAAAGGACAAAGACTCTCTGGAATTTCTCTGTTCCTTCTTTTTACAGACTCCAGAGGATATGAACAAGCACAAGTGTTTTAAAGATGCTAGGATTATGCTAACAGTGTTTGCATTTGGTAAGGGAAACCCTGTACAGTCTCCACTTGCCCACAGTATTACCAAGAAATCTTTAAAATCTCTTTGAATTGAATCAGGGTTCATTCATTTATTCATCAAATTTTTATTCATTACTTTGTATGTGCCAGAATGTTGTAAAAAAAAATCAACAATGCATTAATCAAACAAAACTGGCCTCATCTTTATCACCAATTGGTTAGGAAAGAGTTTGAGAATGTGACCAAAGTAATTCTCAGACTAAGCGTAAATAGATTGAAAAACATATTTTTAAAATGTTTTGTCCTCTTCAAAGTCAAATGAAATTCTACAAACCATAACTTTGTTTGATCATTGAAAGTTTATTAAACCAGGACCCAAAAATTCTTGTCCTCAAGCCATTCATGCCAGGACAAAACCTTGGAGAAGTTATAAAAATGAATTGGGATAAGGATTCTAACACATTTGAAAAGAACTATAATCTATCATGTTATCATTCCTCCCAGTTCTCAAGTCCTAGCTTAAACTTTATCTCATTGCTGAAATCTTTCACAAATTTCACTAAACTCCTACAAGCCATAAATAATCTTTACCCTTGGGGTTTTAGAACACTTACCATATGCAGCCTTATGTCACAAGTTCAGGTGTACCGCTGTGTATGTGTTTTCCTTTCAATGAGTACCCAATACATTAGAAACAGTGCAGTGTTTAAAGAGTAGGGGTTCTGGCCCAGATTTCTGAAGTTGACTCCCATGTCTATGTGGCTATTGTCCCTCTGTTACTCAGTTTTCTCACCTGTGAAAAAAATTATAATAGTCCTACCACATGGAATGATTATGAGACTAAAATACCACGATAAACTGCCACAGCCAAGAGGTGCCTTAGGAAGTATGACGACTAAGGTAATGTGGTATTCGGAAAGATCCTGGAACAGAAAAAATAAAGGTAGAAATAAGGAAATTAAAACAAAGTATGGACTTTCCTTAATAATATTGTATTAATATTGATTCATTAATTGTGACAAATGTACCATACTAATGTAAGACTTTGTCTTTTTTCTTATCTTTTCTTTTCTTTTTTTTTTTTGTGATGGAGTCTCACTCTGTTGCTCAACTAGAGTTCTGGTTGGGGAAGCTGATGAGAAGAGCTAAGGACAAAGACTCTGGAATTTCTCTTTTCCTTCTTTTTACAGACTCCAGAGGATATGAACAAGCACAAGTGTTTTAAAGATGCTAGGATTATGCTAACAGTGTTCGCATGTGGGAGGGGAAACCCTGTACAGCCTCCACTTGCCCACGGTATTACCAAGAAATCTTTAACATCTCTTTGAATTGAATCAGGGTTCGATTCACTGCACTCAGGCTGGAGTGGCGTGATCTCAGCTCACTGCAACCTCCGCCTCCTGGGTTCAAGCAATTCTCCTGCCTCAGCCTCCCAAGTAGCTGGGACTTCAGGTGAGCACCACCATGCCCGGCTAATTTTTGTATTTTTAGTAGAGACGAGGTTTCACATGATGTCCAGGCTGGTCTTGAACTCCTGCTTCAGACAATGCACCCGCCTCAGCCTCCCAAAGTGCTGGGATTACAGGTGTGAGCAGCCATGCCTGGCCTAACGTAGAATATTAATAATAAGGGAAATTGAATACAGGGTATGTGAAACTTTCTATCTTTGGAACTTTTCTGTAAATCTAAATCTATTCTCAAATAAGGTTTACTGAAAAAGTAAAAATTAGAATTAGAAGAAACTTTAAATGTTAATGAAGGCAAACCACATGGCACACAGTAGTAGGCACTCATTAAAAGATAAGTAACAATTGTTAGGAGTACTACTAGTAATGATACTGTGAACTCAACAAAAGCTTTTAAGCAAAATTGCTGACTTCTTATTCCCTTAGTCTTTCTCTTTTGTTTTTGTTGTTGCTTTTGAGGTTTTATTTTTTGTACAATATTTAGCAAAAAAATGGAACTGTGAACAAAACTATTATTTAATTTTTCGATCTTATTATTTCAGCATTATGTAGGAAAGGGTTTAGTGCCAAAGACTGTATTCATCATCACATCTTTTGGCCATCATCATATGCAGTATGATTAGATAAATAGGCATACACGAAATGTCAACAGCACCTGTTTGAGAAGCTATAAACTTATTCCATTGCTTTTCATTTCAAATGTTCTTTTAATTTCTTAATTACAATTTGTTGTGTGTATTTCACAATAACAAGTACAAATCTAGTCATTTCATGCCCTTTAACAATTTTACATTATCTACAAGATCAAGTCTAAATGTCTTAATTTGTCATTCTAGGACCTACACAATTTAACCTGCACAGATTCATCAATTACCTGCCCCACAATCCTATGCTCTCCATACACTTCTGCTTTTTCTCGTGCTTTTTTCTGGAAGGCTTATTAATTCTTCTTATAATAAAATAATTCTCATTCTTTGACATCTTTTCTATATGTTATGAGCACTTCTCCTATTTCTTCAGAAAAAAAAATTAATTATTGATGCTTCCAGTCTTCCACAGCATTCTATCCATAGTGATTATAAAAGTTACAATCTTCTGGGGAACACTAAAATATGATTTATTCATTTTCATGTTTATTTTTTGAATTGGATTTACTGATTTCAAATGATCCTTTCATGGAAACATAATGACCATGACTAGCTAAGCCAATAAATTCACATAGAATATGTTTCTGTATTGAAATCCCTTGGACATGATATATACCATCTATGCTACACTGTCACTCACATGGGTTAAGGTTGCTTTGGAATTAGTCCATAGCTGTTTAATGTGTTTATACCTTAATTAGACACTCCTAGGGAGATACAATTACGCCTATTTCTTCTTTTGCTCCCTTGAGAGTCAAAAGCAGTCAGTCACAGTAGCTGTACATAATGAAGTGACTAGCCACATATTTACACTTGGCAACCTTCACTCTTTATTCAACTAGTTTAACTCTTAGTGTTTATTTTCTTCAATTTTATCTTTGAGAATTGCCAATACTCAACCTGCCTGAATTTTCTTTTATCCTTAAGCAGTTAAGGGTACATTTAAAAATGTTGCTTTGCTTTACAGAGGGATGAGGATTTCCTCAAAGAAAGCCAAAGTTGACCAATAAACATATGTATTTTTTCTTTGCAGAATTAATATACTGAATAAAAATCCCCTCCTTAATCCCCAATACAGAAATTTATTACATGATGTATATATCTTCCCATTTCTATATACACTAAAAATCTTACATATATTAAATATATACATCATTTAATTTTTACACACATAAATTGATATTATATCAATCATTCAACTTAACAAATAAGAGACATTTTCTTATGTGTATACTTCACCCCTTTTGTTTTCATTTTGACCAAGCCATATAAATCCATTTGGAAAGAGAAGTTTTGATAAGAAGCAGAAATTTTGAATATGGAATATGGCAAAGAAAGTAAGTGCCCAAATTTCACATCTGTCTTACAAGACTTCCATTTTTCCTCAATGAACCAAGGGGACCAAGTTCTGTGTTATCAGACACAATCCTTGAAAAACACAGAACTTAATTCTTAAATTTAAACTTAATCCTGGCCCACTTTATTTCCACATCTTTGATATTATTGGTTTAATATTCTGTGATCCCAACTCATCATACTCTTACACCAGATTCCTAACAAGTAGGTATCTTGACAAGAGAATTTCCCTAAACTCCTAAAATTATGATGAAGCCAGTATGTTAGATTCGATGGCAGACTTTGCTGAAGTATGAAATCTGCTCTCTACCACCAGTTGAATTTGGGTACATCTATTTGTGCAGTGTGCTAGACAAAACCATGCTTCTACAAGCCAGAATCAGACTATGCCCAGCATCCTCTTAAAAATCAAGCCAGCACAGAAGGCAGTATCATGTAACGTTGGTGCAATCATTCAGGAACTTCTATATATTCAGTGACTTACTTCTAAACCCAAAGCGCAAGAAATTACATGAGATCCCATGGGACTCTGTCCTAGATGATGCAAAATAATCCCAATGCAAAAATATAATCCAAATCTGAGGTAGTGTAGCCACCTTCACAGAGGAAACCTTCACAAATCCATTGAGGAGAGAACTAAATGCAATTCTACCACCTAGGAAACTTGTTCAGAGAGGCTTGGGCAGACTAAAAAAATGGGACACTTGCTCCAAGAAGCTCCCTTCTGGTGGAAATCACCCCCAAAAAAACAAGACATGACATCAGGCTGTCAACTAAACCTGTGCCCTTTAAGCACCTGTTCAAAGGACAAACAACAGTAACTTGGATCCCCACCCACCTTCCCCAGCAGTCTCCACATCAATACCCATGTGCCAGAACTGACATGAGTGGAAACACAAGGGTGCCAAAAACACAGTTCCAGAGTCACTCCATCAGCATTTAAGCTCTGCTCATTGAATCTCTGTCCCTGGACATGTGCACTAAACCACAGCAACTGCACCCACCACAGGCCAAAGGGGCTTGATTAGAAGCAGAGCCAAGTGAAGAGGAGTGGGAAGAATGTGCAGAAGCTGAACAGTTAGTAATGTGGCATATACTGACTCCTGGGAAACCAAAGCCGTCAACAGATCAATGCTGGATATTTCAAACCTGGAGGAGCTTTTTGTTAAATAAGATTTCATGTGGCCCCAGAGGTGAACAGGCAAAGCCATCAGTGGTGACAGGCAGCCTGTCTACATGTGTGCTTAGATGAGATTGGACTGTGCGTCCTTAACCGGGCAGCTTTGAGCCCCATTCATACACATGAATAGTAATGCTGTCAGCAGCAGCAGCATCTACTAACACCAAGGACAAAAATAAATACTTCAACATGAAGTATAGACACAGGCCAAGACAGGTCTCTCTTGAGTTTTGAATCCTCATCACAGACTAAAGATGATTGATGGTGATAGTGCTGTGGTTAGTGGACATATCACTGTATTTCCCATCACTTTTCAAGTACATGCTTCTGATTCTCTTGATTATTTTCAGTCTTTGCAAATGTTATTCTTCCTGAAACTCCCATTCTGCTGTCTCAGTTGCCTCAGCTCACCAATGGTTTCACTGAGCTCCCTTTCATTTCTGACATGTAACATGTAAGCTTTCATTGTTCAGCTACCTGGGCATTCCTCCTTTCCCCAGCACCCTCCCCCAACCATTTCACCAGACTGTGCTAGTCTATCAAGATGAAAACAACACTATGACACTCAGAACAAACTTCTCCTGTCAGATCCACACAGGGGGCCCTCTGTTGCACAATCTGTACTTGTTCCTCATGCAACAGAGATTCAACTCACAGATATGAGATCCAGACTGCAGATCAGAGGGGAGACTGACTTCTGCCCTTCATTTGGGCCAAAGAATACTTATCTCCTTATTTCCAACTTCTCAAGTTGCAGCTAGACCTGGGGAGATGTAAATATGTAAGTAAAACCCAAGACCATATTCACAGGTTATCCTTTCAAAATGCTAGTACTTTTCAGTTGCCTTATCACAGGCTGATTCAACTCTTTATTCATAAAGAGCCAATAGCAAGAAAAGGCAGCTCAGTGTGTGGGGAGGATTGCAGGAGTTACCACCATATACAGATCTTTTTGTTCTGACACATTGGTGTGTGGGATTGGGCTGTGGGTAAAGTGACTATGTCTCTCTTTCTTGCAGTCCCAGGCTACCCTTAATCCATAGCTCTGCTGAAGAAATCCTTTCTGAGGCAAACATAACATAGGAAATTTAAATGATTGCTGCTGGTGTTTAATATTTATTGAACACCCACAACTGGACAAGGCACTCTACCGATGTGTAGCTTGCATCTTATTAGAACCCTCTGGAGAAAAAACATCATTTTGAAAGCTATTGTAAAAAACCTGTTGAGCTATTGTAAGAGCAACAAGAATACACATTCCTCAAATATCTCTAATTGCTTTCCATAACAATACAATTTTCAGTTCCTTCCATTAAGAACAATCATTAACATGATATACTCAGTGATCACATCTCTATAGTGCTTCTTTAAACATTTAGTTACATGCACTAGTAGATCAGGCTGAAAAAAAAATCACTATGTTAAAATACATTTTTAAAGGTTTATTTTCCCAAAACATGTGTAATAGACTTGAAAATAAATGGACTTCACTTTCAAGCGGCACAGTTAGTTGTTGTGTTGGTTCCCTTCCTTTCCCTTCCTCAGAACCCAAGGTTGGAGCCTCTGTTGAGCTCCATCTGCAGAAACCAAATCTACTTCCTTTCCTGAGATAGTCCCAACAGGAAAAGGAAGCACACAGTAGCCATCAACCCACTATTTACAGAGCCTGGCAACAGGTAACATTCCCCAGACCCAGGAACCTTCCATCCTGTCACCTATATCTTCATTGACAACCAGATCTGGAAGCCTGCCTGAAACTCAATTTGCAGGCTGAGAACCCTGAACCTTGTCTACTTCCTACCAGCCTTTCTTCTCAAAGCTAGACCCTTCATGTTGGCAGGAATCCTGAAATGTGAGAAGTGTATTTAACTCCTACATTTTCCAGAATGCCATGATCTCTGCAGGTAAGATGCTGTTTGCCCTGTTGGACTGGTATTGGTGATCCCCTGAATCACTGCCTTTAGGTTTAGAAAAAACTCTGGATGGATATACACCAAAACATTAATCATTGTTATCTCTGGGTGGTAAGAAAACACATGATTTCAATTTTCTCTTATGCTATATTTTCCATATGTTCTGCAGTGACACGTATTACTTTTTTACGCAGGAGGAAAAAAAATTTTTTTAGTTTTGTTTTGTTTAAAACTTTACCAAGACATACCATTATCCTTCCCCTGTGTTTCTGTTATTTCCGTTTCAGTAAATTCTCTTTTCTTTTTTCCAAATCCAGCCTGTTGGAAAGAGTGTTCTCTCTACAAAAGAGGACAAAATCTAAAGAACAAATTCCCAGAGAAAATATTTTTAAAGGGTTTTAAAATCTTGTATAACATAAAAAAGCATGGTATTAAAATCATATCCTTTATGGCATAGAAAAAATAAGTGATTTATTAATGATACCAGGAATTGAGATTTTCATAGCACCATGAGAATGATAAAATGAAATTCTAAGTTAAAAATTATAAGACAAAAATTAAATTAACAGAACGTTAAAACTGAATTGGAAAATGTAGATCAAAGCCACACAGAGGTGAAAGCAAGACCCAGGGAATTATGCCTGGCATGTTTTATGCAAAAGAAGTTCAGCTGTGAATAAGTGTCCCCATTCTCTCACCTCTGCTATGGTTTAGTTGCAAGATGTCCATCTTTATGTGCTGGTGAAGAGCTGCTTTCTTGTTAACTGCAGAGTGTGTGCCTACCTGGGAAATGTGTTTCCTTACGAAACAGATTCCTTAAGTTGTGCTGCAGGTTCTGTAGGCCACTTTCCTCTCTTGTGTCTATCAGTACCAAAGTTCACTGTGGTGTATTTGAATTTCTTTAGGCTGAAATTTACAGGTTGCTGTTATGAGTTTTTTCCTTACAACATCTCTTTATATGACTTTAGCTTCAAGTAAAACTTACTTTCAAAAAGAAAAAAGAAAAAGAAAAAAAATTCAATGAGATGCTACTTCACACCTATTAAGAGTGCTATAATTAAAATGATGATTAATAGTAAAGGTTATAGAGGCTGTGGAGAAACTGGAACACTCAAACGTTGCCATGGGAATGTAAA
Source organism: Cebus imitator (assembly GCF_001604975.1). NCBI lineage: Eukaryota > Metazoa > Chordata > Mammalia > Primates > Cebidae > Cebus > Cebus imitator. The sequence goes on from NW_016107395.1 coordinate 8,388,819, forward strand.
ATAGTACAAATGGTTTCCAAAATACTGTTTGGGAAACAGTTTGATAGTTCCTCAAAAAGATAAACATGGAGATCCCATATGACCCGGCAATTCCACTCCCATATATATACCCAAGAGAAATGAAAACATATGCTCACACAAAAACTTGTATGTGAATGTTCATAGCAGCATTCGTCGCAATAGTCAAAAGGTGGAAACAACCCAAATGTCCATCAACTGATGAACAGATAAGCAAAATGTTGTATATCCATACAATGGTATATTGTTCAGCCATTTTTATGACATGAAGCACCAATAATACATGCTACAGCATGGATGAAACTTGAAAATATTACGCTAAATGAAAAAGGCAAAACCATACAAAAGGTCACATACTATATGATTCCATTTATAGGAAATGTCTAAAATAAGCAAATCCGTACAGAAAGAAAATAGGTTAGTAGTTGCTAGGGGTTAGGGAAAAGAAGGAATGGGAAGTGACATGAGTACAGATTTTCTTTCTGGATAATAAAAATGTCCTAGAATCGGCTGGTGAGGACAGTTGTAATTTTGTGAATATACCACAAACCACTAAATTATATTCTTCAGAAGTACATTTTGAAGGACACGGTGGCTCATGACTATAACTGCAGCACTTTGGGAGTCCCAGGCGGGAAGATCGCTTGACTGCAGGAGTCTGAGACCAGCCTGGGCAATACAGTAAGACCCTATCGCTACAAAAAAAAAAGAAGAAGAAGAAGAACCAAGCCACGCCTGTAGTCCCAGCTACTCGGAAGGCTGAGGTAGAAGGACCCCTTGAGCCCAGAGGTCCAGACCGCAATGAGCCGTGATCATGCCACTGCACTCCAGCTTGGTTGACAGAGTGAGACCCTGTCTCAAAAAATAAAGTCAGTTTTATGGTACGTGAACTATGCCTCAATAAAATTGTAAATTTTTGTTGTTGTTTGTTTTTGAGACAGAGTCATGCTCTTGTCACCCAGGCTGTAGTGCAACGGTGCTATCTCGGCTCACTGCAACCTCCGCCTCCTGGGTTCAAGCAATTCTCCAGCCGCAGGCTCCCAAGTGGCTGGGATTACAGCTGTGGACCACCACACCCAGCTAATTTTTTATTTGTAGTAGAGACAGGCTGGTCTTGAACTCCTGACCTCAGGTGATCCGCCTGCCTCGACCTCTCAAAGTGTTGGGATTACAGGCGTGAACCACCACACCCAGCCAAAGCTGTAATTTTTTTTTTAAACTGGAACTGGAAATATCAACATAAATTTATTATTTTAAAAATATATTTTTTCTAGCTCTGTCCATTGAAATATCCTAAAAGCAATATCATTATAGTAGCAAGGAGCACCTCTAGCACCCAGATTTTCACCTCTAATGCTGTTTCCCAATTTTTAAAAAAATCAGGTCTTCTTGGAGAAAGGCTAATTATGTGCCTGTGTCAGCAAAGATATAAGGTCAGTCTAGGACAATTTGCACCAAAAGCAAGCAAACTTTCCAAGATTAATGGGATTGTGTGAAAAAGATACAGAGGCTACCTTGAAAGGACTTCTACTGGCCAAAATTACAATGATTTAGGCAATAAAAAACAGTGATTACAGTTAATTGAAAATCTATGAATACCCATAAGTCCATCATATCTTTTGAGAATCAGCCTTTGAGAAAGGAAAAAACAAGAGCAAACAGCAGAAATCTCATTTGTCAACATCACTTGACATAGTCATTCAATGTACATCTTACTTTAGAAACATGTAAAGGTGGAAAAAATAAACATTTATTCTGACTTTTCAGCAGAAAATAGGTTTTAAAGTAATTAAATAGCCCTACAGATAAATATATCATACTTCTCATATATTTTATCAAATAGAAAATTGTACTACTATCCCCTCACTTATTCATACCAGAAACCCAAGAGTCATTTTTGTTTCCTCCTTTTCCCTCACACCCCACATTCAATCAATCAACAGAATCTATCAATTCTACCTGTTGATCATCCTTGAAGTTAACCCTTTTACCACTGTTAATGTCTTCCCATTTATTTCCACAGTTTAAGCGGGGAGTTTCTAAGTGAAAAGGGACCCAGGCCACCTTCTACTTACAATATTCCCATGGGTTTCCTCTGGAAAACCAGTAAGCCCAAGATTTTACAAGAGCTTATATAACCTAGATCATCCACTTCATTTTCCCCAATTTCCACTCTCCTTCTCAAACTCTGTGCTTTGGTCATTATTAAACTTCTTTTGGTTCCTAAAATGGTTCATTTCTTGTCTTCTGGGCTTTGCAAATACTCTTCCATCTCCCCACAAGCACTGCCTTCTCCTGACTAACTCCTCCTCAACCAAAAATCACAGGTAAAGGTCACTTCATCAAGAAGACTTTCCTTAACCCTCTTCATCATAATTTATTGTACAGTACTTACTTATTTAATATCTGCCTTCTCTTTTATCTTAAAATCTCCAAGAAAGCTACAGCTAGATTAGTTTTGTTTGTTTCTCTATCCCCATGAGAGAATTTGGAAAATGTAACTGATTTTTTATGCTTGCATGTTTTATATTCTTCAGCTTCAGATTTTATGAATAACAGTAGAAGACCATTATCTTTAAAATTATCTTAAGTTGCTTAGAATATAGGAGTAATTACAGATCTGTTTCTTTTTCTCATTAATCCTTGGGAAGCCTAAATTACAATCGCTTCTTAAAAGTTGGGCTGTAAAGTACTTCTGACTCAGCCTCACCCTATGTTTTGTGGAAGGATCTAGGAAATGGTGATAATAATACTTACCTGGAAGAGCAGTTAAGAAAAATAGAGATGACGTATCTCATGTGTCTAGCATAGAATAGGCATTAAAACATGGTAGCTATTATTAAAGAATAAAATAATAGATACATGCATGGATTTCAGAGTGCCTGTGACCTCCTTAAAATGAATCAAATTTTGTGTGGCTGTGTATATGTTTGTGTCTGTGTGCTATTCTGGGGAGATGGTCCAGATCTTTCAATAGCTTCTCAAAAGGACTGGGAACAAGAAAAAGTTAAGAATCACTGCCTAATGGTTTATTTAGGAAATCTGGTTCTCTGGCAATAATGAAAATGTTGACAATGTGATTGTTGTGTCATCTGGCTGGCCAAGGCAATGTTTTCTGCTAAGGCAAAAATTAGAAGTCTTGGGGCCAAAATGATCTCAACTAAATGGTTCTTCTACACTATGCTTCCATCTGCCCAGCATGTGAGCCATTAACACATGTTTCCTGTTGATGATTTTCATATCTTTATTTGCAAGGAAATTGCACTGAGACCGGTTCAAGAGAATCATTTATGTAATATATTGAAAAACCAAATAAATGAACTTCCTATATGCATATACTCACAATTTTAGATTATTAAAAAGTGACTATTTATGGAAGATTAAGCACACATTGACCAAGACTGCCTTTAAGTAATTCATCTAGTAGTTTTCATTATACATATGTGTGTGTGTATATATATATATATACACTTTTTTGAGTCCAAAAAATAGCAAGGCTCACCATGTGTTGAAATAATTTATTTCAACACTTAACGCATTATCTGTCCTGTATTTCCAAATGTTGTGTCATCACCATTTGACCTCAACCCATTGTTAAATATTTAGTAGTACTGTTGGATAAACAATACAAAGTATTGTTTACTTTTGAATGTGGCATTTACATGAAAAACCAACTAAGCCAATACATGCTACAAAAGGTACAAGTTTAGGCTATGGCGCCAGCCCTTCTGGTGGATGGAAAATGAAATACAAGGAAAAAGTAAACCACAGAGAGGATGAATGGATCAGGGACAGCAATAACAATGGAAAAGATGCCATAACTCTCCAATAAAGAATAAAGGCAGAAAGTAACTGCCATCCAAATGTTGGCATAATGGAAACTGCATGTTTCCATCTCTCAGAACTTAAACACAATAATGGATAGTTTTGAGTAGGAGTCTATTTGCATCAACATGATGAAAAAATACTCAACAAAATACTAACCAATAGAGAATTATTCTTAACACTCACTGAATATAAATCTCACGGTGTTGAAGATTATTCATTTAAAGGAGTGACGATGGTCTAAAAGAAACACCGAAAGAGTGCATGCTAGAGATTTTGATGAGTCAACACACCACTCCTGGTAAGTGTGCTCAATACACTCTTTTTGACTGACCATAGACAATCAGCTTGGCAAGTCTGAAAACAAGTATCAGCCTGCACCACGAAATCTTTATAACCTATTGAGGTCCTTTGAGACACAGAGCTGAAAATGGCATATAATATCTTACTTCAACATGTTTTTCAATGACAGCTAAAATTTAAAAAAATGCACACACATGTAGTTGAGAAAAATTAGAATTATGTAAATGCAAAGATATACCATATTCTTGGTTTTGAAGACTCAATATTGTTAAAATGTCATTCTCCCCAAATTGATCTACCCTAATCACAATCCCATCAAGCTTTTTTGGCAGAACCAACAAACAGATTCTAAAAGTTATATATATATGCATATATATATAAACTTTTACATATATATATATAAACATAACTAGGATATTCAAAGTGATCTTGAAAAAAAAAGAAAAAGTTGTAGGAATTATACTACCTGTCTTCATGACTTACTATAAAGTCACAAAAATCAAGACAGTAAGTAATCAGCATAGGACCACCAAATAGATCAATGGAAGAGAAGAGAGACCCAAGAAATAGATACACACTTATGAAGCAATTTGATTTTTTACAAAGGTGTAAAGAAAAAACGCAAAATTGGTTTGGAATGAACTCCCCTTTGAAGAACAATGACTGTCTTAGTTCATGCTGCCGCTATAACAAAATGTCTTAGATTTGATAATTTTATAAACAACAGAAATATATTGTTCATGATTCTGGAGGCTGGGAAGTCCAAGGTCAAGGTGCCATCAGATTTGGTGTCTGGTAAGACTCACCCTCTGCTTCCAAGACTAACTGAAAATTCTACAAGATGATGCAATAGGATATTCAAAATCATGTTCAACTGACTTGTGAAATTTGGATTTATTGTAAACATAATTGAGGATGGCAAAGATCACCTGGTGACCATCGGGCAGGCCATCCAGAGACACAATTCCTTTTCAGAGGAATTCAGAAGTGATTAGACTTCCCTATTATCTAAACCAGGCATATTGTTCCAGGTTTCCTTCCCAAAAATTTGTCACTAACTAGAGTTTCTAGACATCTCCAGAATGTGTGTATACTGGAACCCATTGTGCAGCCCTTGCTGACATTAAGACACCAAGATATCTACAAATGTAATTGTTTATCATGACCTACATGGCTAATATGGTCCAAATTATTCTTAGCGTCCTGCTTTAGGGTCCATAAATACTCCTAAGGAAAAATCTGCCAAAGCACTCTCAGTCCTCTCTTGCTGAGAGGCCCTGGTGCGCTTCTGCAGCATTCTTTCTTTCTAATAGAACTTTGCATTTTCAAACCTATAATCTCATCAGTAAATTCTTCTTACCAACCCACAAGGTGACCACTTTTCAATGCCAGGGCTCTGACACTTGCCTGGCAACAATATTTCACTTCTTAGGTGAATTCAGCATTAGAAATGAGACAGGATTCATGTCAAACTAAAAAGTGGGGTGACAATATGATGGATGATCAAACAGCAATTGTATCAACCACTGATTGTAATATTAAGTAGGCAAATACGTAGAAAAGAACTAGTTATTAAGTATGCAAACCACTGCTACTCTATGGAAAGCTAAAATAAGGGACCAGAAAATAAAATATACCAAAGTATATTTTATACTTTGCACATGCTACTCACCATCAGCCAATGAATAATCCAGAAAGGTGGCTCTTACTTTGATTGACACGTTGTTTCCAACATAAAGTAGGGGAAACTAAACAGCAATTCCTGGTTTGCCCTCCTCACACCTTCTATGCAGTTGAAAGTGTAAATGGAATCAAGGTTAAAAGTGCTAAAGGTCACACACAGTATCTTCAGTCATATCCAAATACATGAATCATTTATATTGTCAAAGTGACCTAAAACACTTTAGAATTTTCTATTAATCCAATGTAACATTCCCATCCTAAGGCATAATTTGAATTATTTACTAAGGTTTATTTTAATTGTTTAATTATGTTGAACTTGAATATACTGATATGGCTAGTTTAAGTGACTATATGAAAAGTAGCTTAGCTGACTTCTGGAAATTCAAAAATATTTCTAACATTAAAGGCGAAAATAAGGCAAAAATTACACAGAAACAAGGAGTATCTAAAAGGAAGAGCTAGCCATGACTGATCAGCTCTATCTTACACCAAAGCAACCCTGAGAAAAGTTCAAGTAATCCATTATTTTCTTAGTACTACATCAAAAAAACATTTTCTAACGATTTTTTAAAAATCTTAATCAACTGGTAGTTCGGATCGCTTGGGTAAACATTGCTTTATGTACTCACATTTCTTTACTTTTTAGTTCGGCAATGATTCAACCAGTGCAGAGCTATCGCCCCCCACCCGCTACTCAGATCTTTATGCTAGCCTGTGAAGTTGCATAATGCCAAAGACTATGACACATTAAGTAACTGTTTTGTACCTAGAACAAAATCTGATTTTAAAATCATTTTAGCCTGTTTTTCAAATGCTTAACTTCCGTTGTTTAATCAAGATTGATTATTTGCATTTGAAAATGTATTCATTTTGCAAAACACCTAACTTCAAGAAAAGCTTGACATTAAAAAAAAAGGCAAAAAAAAAAAAAAAAAAAGCTACTCAGTTCATGACTTTCAAATACTCCCCACATAACCTCACCCCACTTCCTCCATATTCTCTTTTTAGGTACTGAAATTTAACCAGGTCAGTTCTGGTCTCAAACAACAATGTCATATGAGTTTAAATAGCTGTCTGGGGAGTTAGATTGAATCATTTGCTAAACTCTAATATTTTAAATTTATAAACTTCAGAAGGAAGATAGCTTTTGAAGCTGACAAAAGACCAATCAGAAAACAGTAGTCTTTTTGTGTGCTGCCCAGAAATTCAGTTACAAAGTGCTTCTATTGTTTCTCATAATTTACATTTTTTTTTGGCAGAGCAGAAAGGAAAAAAATAAGAAGTCAAACTTGGAGGCATACAACAAAAATGAAAGGCGACATTTTTATTTTAAAATGTCCCCTTGACATTTAGATATCCACAAACCCAATATTTAACATTTACAGACGATATAACAGTAAAAGAAATAGCAGCTGTTTTTCTGTGACGTCACTGAACAGGTGTGGTACCATTTCATACCACAGAAATGGGATGGATCTCTTGCTGATGCCCATAGAAAGCCTATATGGAACCAGTATTGACCTATATCTCATTTCCTCAGTTATGATCAGAAAATAACCCTGGATGACAAGAGTCATGGTGATCGATCTGTGCTGATTTGAAGCAGACATTCTCCTAAACAGATCAATACTATCCAAGGTGCAGCTGAAAAACAGGATGAGCTTGTATCATTAAACAAACACCAAGCTGCTTATTCACAAGGGCAAAAGCAACACACAGCACTTGTGTTTTCCACCGTATGTTTGACGGTGACCTCAGCCCTGACCTGCAGGGCCACCTTCTCTGGGATAGAAGTAATCCTGTGTTGGGTCAGCCTCTGGTACTGAGGGACTCCTATGAGTGGTGGCATTTTTTACAATGAGAGCTACTGTGTCTGCTTTGGCTTAGCCAAGACAATTACATGATGCCAAAACAACTAGTCAATGCAGTCAATTTAGTCAAAAGACTGGACTGAGTATTTGGCATTACATAGACAAAAAATGAAATAGGAAGGAAATTTTAACTTTTACCCAATCATACTGCAGTTGTGAGGTTACAACTTTAATTTAGAAAGTTTTTGTGACATCAGTTGTTTCTATACACATAAACTACAATAACTATCTGGATAAACCAAGTAGTTTTGCTCAAACATGCAAGTTTTTTGATTAGTCCCTCCAAATTGCTTTTATTCTAATTTTCACTTAGCTACATAACCTTCCCCCAAAAAGGTAATCTTTTTATATACTTGTATGACCCTTTTATATCAACATGTTATATGTACATATATGAATGAACAAAATTAAAATCTAAAAAGAACATGCAAGTTATATCATGTTCTCTTTGCTATAGGGTTATAAAATATGATGAGATTATTAACTTTAAAACAATATTCCCAAAGATATTGAGAAAATAAATATGGACTAAAATGTGATTCTGTATGAGAAATACAAGATGACTTCATATACAACTGGGCATATAAGTAAAAGTTAAATATTTTGGATAGTCCTAGGGTGGAAAGTCTAAGAAAAAGACCCCAAATTCCAGAGGCTACTGGCCAATTCAGGATCGATAAATATATCTAAACTGGGGACAAATATAAAATCACGTAATTATGTATGAATGAACTTTGACAGCATTGCCATAAGATCCAACCACTTACCATCTTAAGATCTTTTATGCATTTGGAATGTTTATTTTTCAATCTTAGATATACTGTTCGCCCTAACATAAAAAGAAGCTGTGTCTCTTGCTGCTATTAAAAGACAGGGTTGGACGGTGGGGAGAAAAAGTCAAGTAACAATACTTGTTAACTTCTCTTTCATTTAACTTTTTCCTGGTGGGGGTGGGGAGAACCTTGAAGCGGAGAAAACAAACTTTCCCTCCAGCACATCATTGTATAAGCACTATACCATCTCTCTGAATAAAGAAGAAGAAATAAATTCAGCTTTGGAACTCTGCCATTGAGTGGCGGCTCCTGCAAAGGGGACAGTTTTCTATTAATTGTTAATGTCGTCTGCCATTAGAGGGCACTAAACAACTCTACATTAATGAGTTGGAGGGAAGAGAGAAAAGGAGACGGGAAAAGAAAGAGAAGGAGAAAAGGGAGGGCGAGTCTGGGTAGAGTCCGGGTAGAAGGAGGGAAGGAGAGAAGAGGGGAAGGAGTCGGGGAAAGAGAGCAGAGGGAATGGGTGAGAGAAAGGGAGGGAAAGAAAGAAGGGGAGAGAGACATACAGCGAGATCGAAACAGAGACAACAAGATTTTGGAAAGATTAAGAAGGATGTGGAGCCTCCACAGCCGTCTGAAGTGAGCAAAAAGCCAGCCTCCCCCGGGCCGCCCGAGCCCCTCCCCTCCCGTCCTCACGACGGTAATTATAAAGCGAAAAGCGGCGGCGAGGTCACCCGTTTTTACCAGCCTGCTGCACCGAATGCGCGCGGTGCAGGTGCGGCGGCCGCGGGGCTTTGTGATTCATGCCCACTTTCAAAGGGGGGCTTGGGCCCGTCTGAGAGGCACCCAAACAACTGTCTTCTAATATTAGCACGGCTGTATTTCGGGATCTATTATAGTCTGTCCAGACAGATCCCATTGTAATGGGATCTTTTATTAAAAGATTAGCACTATCTCCTGCAGTTGGTGGAAAAAAATCTGTTATCACTGAGTTATTTGCAGTTGTGGAGAGGGGAAGGTTGCTAGAAGATGGGGGGTGGGAGGGCGAGAGGAAGACTGGGGGAGGGTCTGGCAGGGGGAGGGGGGCTGCGGGGGGCGGGAGGGGGAAGAAGGGCGGATTTGAAATCCGTAGGAGAACAAATCCCAGTGACCTGCGAATGTCCAAGAATTTTGTCTGCATACTTCTCTGTCTGTTGTCCTTCGGGCTTCAGAAGCGAAAAGAACAGAAATTTAAGAGGCAGCTTTGGAATAAACAATATAGCATTTTCCGTGAAGTAATCGTTTTATATAAAAGGAAATATCGCCTCCTCAGTTTCATTCAGCGGTGCCAAAAAATGTTATAAATGAGAGACCCGCCAACTTTCAGCGAAGAATGCCAGGCACTGTACTTAATAAACTGAGGCTACAGAAGTTCATTATGGGTGTTGCAATCTTTTTTATTCCGCGAAAAGAGAGAAGACGAGAGAGAAAGAGAAAAAGAGAGAGAGAGAGAGAGAGAGAGAGAGGCTGGAGCCGAGGAGACTGAGAGAGGCACACAGGACAGAAACTGGGGAGTCTCTGGGCAGGGGAGGAAGGGGGGCCAGACCGCCTACGTCGGCGCCCCCGCTCCAGGCTCCGACTCCAGACGCTGCGAAGTGAAAGGGGAGAAAAGAAAGGGAGAGGGCGAGACTGTGCTGGGGGGAGACCGGGCCTGAGGTGTTAAACATTTTTGTTTGCTTCTGACCCGCCCAGACGAAGGGCCGCGTCTGGGCAGCGCTCCGCCAGGGTGGAAGGTGCCGGGGCCGGGGTTCCTAGCAACAACTCTGAGCTGGGGGTGGCCGCAAAGTCAGGCACGCACAGACCCAGACACAAAACCCCGCGGGCCCCGAGCCCAGGCTGCGGGGGCCGGGAACTGCCGCGAGGCCGGCGCGCTCCGACCAGACCCGGGGTGGGATATTTGGGCAGCCCGGGGCTCTCCGGGCGTTTGCAAAGTCTCTTTGGAGCGGAGGAGCGCCAGCACCGAGACAAACTCCCGGGTTCCCCCAGCTCCCCGCGCCGTCGCCTCCAGCGCCCCCACCGCGCCCTCCCTCTCACACTCGCGCGCGCACACACTCACACACAGACACACACACACACCCGCCACCCCGGGCGCGCCGGCGCTGCCGGCGAGCGGCGGCGAGCAGAACTTGAAGTGGGTGTTCTTCCCCACTCCCCACCCCCGATGCGTCGCCCCCACCCCCCGCCCCGGTCGCCTTCCCCCTCCCTCTCGCTCCTACGCAAATAAGAACTCGACGATTCCCCTCCAGCCGTTTTGATTTCGGGCACCTCCGAAAGATAATTGGGAAGGGTTTCCAGAAGGTGGGAAATGTCACCTGATTCACACTGAACTTTTAAAAGCTCCCCACCCCCAAGGAGCCGCGCACACCCTCGCTCGCGGCCGCCCTCCCACAGCCCCACACACTGGGAGACCGCCCACCGCAAACCGCGGAGACCCCCGTCTAGATTTAAAGCGCGGCTGCGCCCGGCTTCTGACGTCCATTGAATCGCGCGGGCGGCGGGCGGCGAGCGCGGGGTTGAGCCGGGATCGCTGCGCCCTCAGCCGCTGGCCTCTGCGACGCGCGCCGCTCACCCGAGCCACCCGCCACCGCGCCGGCTCCCCGCACCGCCGCGCTACTCGCCCTGCGCCTGCCCCCAGGATGGTCCGCGCCAGGCACCAGCCCAGTGGGCTTTGCCTCCTGCTGCTGCTGCTCTGCCAGTTCATGGAGGACCGCAGTGCCCAGGGTAAGCGAGGGGGGATGCGCTGGGGAGGCTCGGCTGAGGGCAAGGGGGTCGACTTTTCTGTGGTCTCCACTTGGTCTGTTCTGAGCAACGCTGCTCTCGGATGTTGGACCAACTTGGGGACTCCGGGTTGGAGAGGAGTGGGATAATTGAAGGCAATGACATTTTAGGACTGGGAACGGAGTTTGGAGCTTGGTTATCTTGAAAAAGAAAAGGGAGTGAGCTGGGGTCTGAGTAGTTAGGGTTAGATGCTCCAAGTTCTGGCCATGATAACTTTAGATGTGATCTCCTCTGTGAGTCTGAAGAAGGGAGCAAGTATCAGTAGCAGCCTGGAGATTTCAGTGGACCCATTTGCAGTTTCATCTTTCTCCTTCCCAGATCTTTCTAATGCTTTAAGAAAAGTGGGGGGGGGGACCTGGGAGTTGGGGGAAATATACTGAATTTTCTTCGGAGGCTGGGGGATGTGGTTTCAGAAACTTTGCCCAAACTTGGAAATGTGGGTGCTGAAATTTTTCAAGGGAAGTAGCTTTCTGTCTAGTGGATGCTTCTTCCAACCCCATCCCCCATCTCCGCAAAGAAAAAAAAAGCCAAATTATTACCCCAAAGTGCTTTCAGCACTTTACAGGTTTTTTTTTCCCCTCTGCCTCATTCTTCTTTCTGACTCTTAGCCCTCTGTAAAACAGTGAGCAGCCCATAACTGACTTGAATTCTGAAATGGGCTAAGAGCAAATTTCTGAAGCTTGCCTTTTAAAAATAGATTTGTTTATTTCAATTAGTCTTTGGGCAGAATGTTTAAAATAATAATAGCAGCTTACGATCCAATGATTGTTAAAGTCATATTGGTGATTCGTGAGAAGTCTTCCCGACCCAAATCCGAACATTTAAAAAGGGGGAAGTGGGAGAAATCACTTGCAAAGATTTCTTGCTAGGTATGAGGTAGGCACATATAACCGTGAAATGGTAGGAAACCTACTCCCTTTAAGGCATTACTTTCCCTGCTTCAGCGTTAACATTTTAAGTGCGCTCCTGGGCACTGCCCCTCGCCGTCTGCACGGCACTGCACTGGGTTGCCCGCCTTTCGGGGAGAGGCGTTGCCTGGTGCCTGGACGTGGGCGCGGAGGAAAGCAGCGCTCGGAGATTTCGAAAGATCACGGTGGCCGCAGGCGTGCTCCGGGTCTGGCGGATTGCAAAACGGGCCCGTCGGGCGGGCTGCGCCTCCAGGCCGCGCGGGGTAGCTCCGGGCTGGGCCGGGTTGCTTTTTTTGCTTTCATTTTTCACAAGTGCCTTTTGCTTGATCTGCTTCTCTCTCTCTCTCTCTCTCTCTCTCTCTCTCTCTCTATCTCTCTCTCTCTCTCCTCTCTTTCTCTCTCTCTCTCTCTCTTTCTCTCTCTCTCTCTCTCTCCCCTCTCTCGTTCTCCTACTTTCTTAACCCCTGTCACAAATAATTCCTGTACCGCCTACATGAAACCAACATGTAAAAACATCCGTCGCATCCTGTTTTTGTCAGGTTCTTTTAATCTGCTCTTCGAGTCGCTGCAGGTTATGAAATGGGACGAATAAAAGTAAACAGTCTAGTAAAAGTCAATGCAAGCTGCACGTGTTGTGTCTGGGTCACTGGTAACTGACATTGATATGGCTGGGGCGCTCTGTCTTCTCCCTCTCTCCCTCCCTCCCTCTTGCCCACCTCCCATCTCTGGGATCTGGGCTTCCCCTCACCTTCTTTTTCCACCCCTCCACTTTCGATTTATTTCCTACTTTTCTCCCGCTTCTCCCGCGTGTCTCTCGCTTCCCCTCCTCCATGGTCACCCCTCCCGGTCCCCGCCGCCGGGTCTCCTTTACTAACCACCCCGCTCCCCCTGCCCCGCCACCGCTCACTCACCCACCTCCCCACCCCTGTCTCTTCACAGCTGGGAACTGCTGGCTCCGTCAAGCCAAGAATGGCCGCTGCCAGGTCCTGTACAAGACCGAACTGAGCAAGGAGGAGTGCTGCAGCACCGGCCGTCTGAGCACCTCGTGGACCGAAGAGGACGTGAATGACAACACACTCTTCAAGTGGATGATTTTCAATGGGGGCGCCCCCAACTGCATCCCCTGTAAAGGTAGGAGTCCCTCCCGACTTGCAGGCCCTCAGTAGAGGGCGTATACCCTCAGCTTCCCGGCTACCTGACTGGGGTTTGGGATTGGAGAGCTCTGTTCGTGGGCTTCCCCTTTCTTCCCCTTGCAAATTCGAATTCTGCCTGTTAAAAGATGTAGGCAAAACACCCCAGACTTCTTAGCCAAGTGTGGTGATGAAGCCCGCCAACCCGTGCTCCTTGATGAGAGAGAGCTGGGCATGGGGCATAGCCCAAACTCCGCACTCTTTCACCACCTCCCAATCTTCTAGGAGAGAGCCTGGGCCCCTCCAGCGCAAACTCAGGGCTGCAGGATTGCGCAAGGCACCCGAAGCCCTCCTGGCTGACCTGCAGACTGCCTGGCTCTGGTTTTAATCCATGCCTGTTTCCAACTCACAGAAACGTGTGAGAACGTGGACTGTGGACCCGGGAAAAAATGCCGAATGAACAAGAAGAACAAACCGCGCTGCGTCTGCGCCCCGGATTGTTCCAACATCACCTGGAAGGGTCCAGTCTGTGGGCTGGATGGGAAAACCTACCGCAGTGAATGTGCGCTCCTAAAGGCGAGATGTAAAGATCAGCCAGAACTGGAAGTCCAGTACCAAGGCAGATGTAAAAGTAGGTCCTCCCCTGTTGAGCAAGACTGGATCTGTCCCCCCTCCTCCAGTTTTGTACCTAAAGTAGACCCTCTAGCAGACCCCTGGGGGATAGTGTAGTCCACAGTAAGAGCCTGATAATAATAAGACTGAAACCAAATAAAGGAGTCCTTTTCTAACTTCTAAAGACTCATTAAGAACGCTGAGGGTGTTAATGTTCTTAGCCTAGAGTCATAGATTCTCTGTTGAAAACCACAGGGCTCCCAAAATGCCTTTTGAAAGCTGGATGCTTCAGTGTCATGATTTCCTTAGTAACTTCAAGTGCCCACTCCCTAAGGACTAGACGGTACCTATTCATGTGTGTTTCCTTCTTTGTTCCAGAGACCTGTCGGGATGTTTTCTGTCCAGGCAGCTCCACGTGTGTGGTGGACCAGACCAATAACGCCTACTGTGTGACCTGTAATCGGATTTGCCCAGAGCCCACTTCCTCTGAGCAATATATCTGCGGGAATGATGGAGTCACCTACTCCAGTGCCTGCCACTTGAGAAAGGCTACCTGCCTGCTGGGCAGATCTATTGGATTAGCCTATGAGGGAAAGTGTATCAGTAGGTATTCTGGATTGAGGAAGGAAAAAGTGAAAACAGGCTTGTTCTGATGTTAAACTGTGGGGTTAATAAGTAAAGCCAAAGGCATTCCCAAACACCATAGGGAGAAATAACCTGCAAGTTGGGGAAACTGCTGTGACCACAGCATTCCTCATGGAAACCGTTGTCTTCTGGAGGCATTGACACATATATTCAAATGCCAGCAGGAAGCAAAAAACAGTCTTCCATCTTAGAAAACTTAGAACTCACTCAATTTTACACATTTTTTTAAGTGCCAGACTTGCTGGAAGCAAAAAATAATTACTTAGCAGTTCCTGAAATCTGTTATCAGATTCTAGTAATTGATGGAATTCTTTCTTTTGTAAAAGATCCCACTTGTGGGAAATAATAAGATACATATTTAACTCGAGAATATTGTAACATCCTGTTCCCCCCCATTACTATTTTCATACACTAATGTAGTATGTAAGAAACTGCAGGGGATTTGTGTGTGTGTTTATGTGTGTGCGTTTGAGTTTTAGTTTTATTATCCAGCATTTTTGCGTAATAGCTCCATTAGCCCATCAGTAGTAACATATAAATTATGTTTAGGAGAAAGGGAAAAAAGGGGGATGTGGAGAAATCAGTTTACTCATCACAGATGTATTATATCCTAGAAGCAAAGTCCTGTGAAGATATCCGGTGCACTGGTGGGAAAAAATGTTTATGGGATTTCAAGGTTGGGAGAGGCCGGTGTTCCCTCTGTGATGAGCAGTGCCCTGACAGTAAGTCGGATGAGCCTGTCTGTGCCAGTGACAATGCCACTTATGCCAGTGAGTGTGCCATGAAGGAAGCTGCCTGCTCCTCAGGTGTGCTGCTGGAAGTAAAGCACTCCGGATCTTGCAACTGTAAGTGCGATTTTTAACCTTGCTGCCGTTTTAAGGCTTCCCCAGGCAATCCTTAGGGAATGGACACTTAGAAAGCAAGCAAATCTCCCACATAAATCCATTTCTGTTCCAGTTAGGTAGCTGCTGAGTATCACCAGCAATTCAGTAATCCACAGAAAAATTACGTGCAACGTTTCTTGGCTTTTAGGACTTATCTAGTGATCAATGGGCTGCCTCTAAAAATCTATTTCCAGTTGTTTGCCCCTATTTCTTTTGCTTTGGTAGTATGCTTTGCTGTTTGCTTTACTAACATTTGAATCTAGACTAACTGCTTCAAAAGTTTTTTGTTTTTTGTTTTTTTCCAAAGACAGCTTTATATTATCACACATGGGCTGCTGCTTTTTTGCAGCTGCCTCTACTAACTCTGAATTAAGGACTCAAAGCAGTTATACCTAGAACACAAGAGCGCTTTTTATCTAATTTCAGGAATCTGCCTGTAAAACCTGAGCCATTGATTCTTCAGAACTTTCTGCAGTTTTTGACTTCATAGATTATGTTTAAAAAAAATTTTTTAACTTATTGCTTAACAGCAGATGCCAAAAACAAAAAAAGCATCTCACTGCAAGTCACATAAAAATGCAACGCTGTAATATGGCTGTATCAGAGGGCTTTGAACACTTACACTGAGCTGCTTCTGCGCTGTTGTTGTCCATATTTAAACAACAGCTCCCCTGTATTCCCCCATCTAGCCATTTCGGAAGACCCCGAGGAAGAGGAAGAAGATGAAGACCAGGACTACAGCTTTCCTATATCTTCTATTCTAGAGTGGTAAACTCTCTACAAGTGTTCAGTGTTGGCATAGCCTTTGGGCAAAAAAAAAGAAAGAAAGAAAAAGAAAAAAAGAAAAATATATTGTCTATACTGTAAATAAGTGTATGCTTATTTATTTGGGGGGAAAACTATACATTAAAGGACCTTTGTACTAAAGCTCTCTCCCAGGCCACCTTGTTACTCACTGGACACGGAGAGGCATTCTTTGTGAGGTCTACTGGATGAGGCCCATAGATGAGACTTGTAGACATTTATTTATACTGTGTCATGTTTTATAATTTATACATAAAATGTCTGGTTGACTGTATACCTTGTTTTTGAAGAAATTTATTCGTGAAAGGAAGAGCAGTTGTTATTTATTGTGAGGTCTCTTGCTTATAAAGTAAAAGCTTTTTTTCCTTGTAAACCATTTAAGTCCATTCCTTACTATTCACTCACTCCTCTGTCTCCCTTCATTTCACTGTTAGACTCTTTTCCACTTTTAGCAAACTTGCATGTCAGTTTCTGTCATGTTTATTTATTGGATTCTCTGCTGCCTGATCTGTGCATACATGATCCCTCGGGTTTTGTTTACAAGGAACCTTGACTGACCAAAAGGCATTATAACTCTGACTCAAATACAAGGTACAGAGGATAAGCATCTTTGAGGAAACTCCTGCTTCAGTTCTTTTGTTATGACGAAGACATTTGTGACAGAGGAGATGATTAGAACTCTAGCAATGTACTTCTAAGATGTTACAGATCCAAAGAAATGATGTGGGTGTCAGGAGACTGAAGGATGGTGAAGGCTACACATTCAACCTTTTGTTAGGTGTTTCCTTTAAGCTACTCAGCTGTACCTTTTTAATTAGTTCTTTTTCAAACAATATGTCACTAAAAGTTATATCAAAGCTTTATCAGTTCAAGTTTCTTGCTTTTCATAATACTTTTTTCTGATGCAATTTTATATTTTCAAACATGGCAAGTTAAAATATAAATTCATTTAAATATATAGTTTTGTACTTTTCTACCATGTAAATGTGCAATGTATATAAAAGTTATAATGTGTATTTGTAAATAAATGATGAGTGAAAAAATAAAAAAATTTTAAAAAGCCAGTGGTTTTAATTCCTGATGATGCAATAAGTTACTTGGACTTTTGAGTAAAAATGTTTATGATACCTTTGCTGAGGAATGTAGTTATCTCTGAAATTACCTGGCCAGGGCAGTAGAAGCTCCAGAGTGACGTCAGTTACAAACCACTTCATTGGAGTTTGAAAGATAAAGGGATCTGAGGTCCAGCAACCCCTTTGTAAGAGTGGCATATGGCCTGTCACTAACCACAGAAGGAACAGACTGTAGATGTGGGTTCTTCCCTGCAATATACCAAGTCTAATATTTCCTCTTTAAAAACACCATCTTTTTAGCTGTCCTTGTTGCAAGCTCATCACCATAGCCATGGACACCCTTTATCTTACTTTCCTATAAACACAGTGGCATTTCAGTCTTTTAAAAAGCAACACACATCACAAGGAAACGTGATAACAGACATAATATTTGACAAGCATGGTCTAGAAATCAGAATATCAGCTGCAGAAGTAGGCATTATAGTGTTGGAATGCTAGGCACTTGATAAGGTGAGGATGGGGTGGAGGTGAATTTCCACCATGATGTCCATGGTTCATGGGGGTCAGATAATGTCACTCACAGTAAGAGGAAATGTATCAATATTTCGTGGTTTACATTAGACACCATTAGAGCTTCAGAATGGTGTTTGGGACATCAGTCAATGTCTGTAATAGGAATCAGGATCATAAACATAAATTTCCAATTCATTGTATGCTACATATTCAAAGCCTAAGCATACTAAAAATAGCAAAGAAGTACAAGATGCCTCAGATTGGCATTTGGGTCACCAATCAGTAGTCCCTATAATATGTTGTAATACATGGGAATACATAACTGGATCATCAACACAAGTTATAATTTTCTAATTCATTATGTACTTACATATTCAAAGCCTAAGTATATTAAAAAATATCAAAGAGATTCAAGATGTAAAGAAGTGAGTGTCAGGACTATGGGAGGGAAAGAGCACAGTATGGTCAATATTACCAACACTGCTAAACAATAATAAACACATTCTTTCTTTCAAACATCATGACCCAAATTCTTAAAACTTTATCCCTTTTGTGAAAAGCCTCTTTAATGTGAATAGTTATTCAAAATTGTCACCAGAGACTGTTGGCTCTCAGCTGTGATCACCTAATGAGAAAATTGGTGGAGGCAGAGGAACCTCTTCAGTAGACAATTTGTATAATGATTAGGGCCCTGTTGGGTCTTGTTACCTTTCAGCCCTGTGTTCTCAAAAAGGGAAAGAAAGGTGCAGAAGACAAACAGGCTGCCATTAGCTGCAAGAAGACAAGGGTTGTAACTTCTCCAGTGCAGATTAGCTACTGGCTTGCCACTAAAGAGAGGCTCTCAGGAAAGGAAAGAGGGACGGGCAGATACAGTTTCACAGCCCTTCCTGGAGTTGATTTGTTGCTTGATCCTGGGATGCTACAGATGCTTTAAAGCTGCCATTGACGATCAGAGTAAAAACGTCAAATTTAACAGGCATCGATGTGTGTCTTGGCAAGGGGAAGTGATAAAATCAACAGCTTGCCTTTTAAAAAACATCCAGATTATTTATTTAAAATTTTTATTCCAAATTTGTCAGCATCAATCATTCCCCTTAAACACTAGACAGTATCTCATTTTCCTCCTTGAAGTTTTCCACTTTTTCAGTCACCTTGCATTATACTAATTGGTACCAAGAAAATAGAAATCTCTTTAAAAATTAAAGGTAGATAAGTATCTTTAGACTATTGTTAGAACTTCAACTATGGCCCAAAAAAGTCTAACTCACATGCATATAATGTAATTAACAGAATAGAATTACAAAATATAAATTAATAATAAAAAATCTGTCAGAAGCCTAATTTAAATTAAGATGTTTATATACTACATGGGATATGGTTCCTCAAGTATAGCAAAAATAAAGTCTAGCTAATTAAAATTATCTTCAAACAGGATAGCTAAATGCAGTACCTGACCTTCGATCAGATCTTGTATCTAAGGGAAATAATGCTGTAAATAACAACATTGGGCCAATTGACAAAATCAGGATATTGTCCAAAAAGATTAAAGTATTGCATCAATGTTATATCTACTAAAATTTGATTACTGTACTGTGGTTATACAAGAGAATACTCTCCAATTCAGGAAATACACACTGAAGTATTTTGGAAAAAGGGCCACAATGTATGAAACTTACTCTTAAATGACTTAAAAAATATTGTAGGTTTTGTTCTTTTTTTCACATGTATCCAAAGAGAGAGTACACAAATGATGGAGGAAATGGAATAAAATGTTAACAATAAGCAAATCTGAATAAAAGGTATAAGGGTATTTTTAGCACTATCTTTATTTTTTCAACTTTCCTGTGAGTTTGAAGATATTGTATATCTAAATAAAAAGTTAATTTTTTAAAAAAGTCATTCTCAAGAAAGAGAAGTGCACAGTAAACTGCTTCTCCCCATTCTCTGGGAAAAGAATGAAATATCAGAGTCATTTAAAAATGATTTTATTTGAATGGCCATACTGTCCAAAGTAATTTATAGATTCAATGCTATCCCCATCAAGCTACCAATGACCTTCTTCACAGAACTGGAAAAAAACCACCTCAAACTTCATATAGAACCAAAAGAGAGCCCACATAGCCAAGATAATCCTAAGCAAAAAAAAAACAAAGCTGGAGGCATCATGCTACCTGACTTCAAACTATACTACAAGGCAACAGTAATCAAAACAGCATGGTACTGGTACCAAAACAGATATATAGACCAATGGAACAGAACGGAGGCCTCAGAGGCAACATCATACATCTACAACCATCTGATCTTTGACAAACCAGACAAAAACAAGCAATGGAGAAAGGATTCCCTGTTTAATAAATGGTGTTGGGAAAACTGGCTAGCCATGTGCAGAAAGCAGTAACTGGACCCCTTCCTGACACCTTACATTAAAATTAACTCCAGATGGATTAAATAATTAAACATAAGACCTAACGCCATAAAAACCAGAGAAGAAAACCTAGGCAAAACCATTCAGGACATAGGCATAAGCAAGGACTTCATGACTAAAACACCAAAAGCATTGGCAACAAAAGCCAAAATAGACAAATGGGACCTAATTAAACTCCAGAGCTTCTGCACAGCAAAAGAAACAATCATTAGAGTGAACCAGCAACCAACAGAATGGGAAAAAATTTTTGCAATCTACCCGTCTGACAAAGGACTAATATCCAGAATCTACAAAGAACTAAAGCAGATTTACAAGAAAAAAAACAAACAAAACTCATTCAAAAGTGGGAAAAGGATATAAACAGACACTTTTCAAAAGAAGACATATATGAGGCCAACAAACATATGAAAAAATGCTCATCATCCCTGGTCATTAGAGAAATGCAAATCAAAACCACATTGAGATACCATCTCATGCCAGTTAGAATGGCAATCATTAAAAAATCTGGAGGCAACAGATGCTGCAGAGGATGTGGAGAAATAGGAATACTTTTACGTTGTTGGTGGGAGTGTAAATTAGTTCAACCATTGTGGAAGACAGTGTGGCGATTCCTCAAGGATCTAGAAATAGAAATACCGTTTGACCCAGCAATCCCATTACTGGGTATATATCCAAAGGATTATAAATCATCCTAGTATAAAGACACATGCACATGTATGTTCATTGTGGCACTGTTTACAATAGCAAAGCTCTGGAACCAACCCAAATGCCCATCAATGATAGACTGGACAAGGAAAATGTTGTACATATACACCACGGAATACTATGCAGCCATAAAAAATGATGAGTTCGTGTCCTTTGTAGGGACATGGATGAATCTGGAAACCATCGTCCTCAGCAAACTGACACAAGAACAGAAAATCAAATACCACATGTTCTCACTCATAGGTGGATATTGAATGCTGAGAACACATAGACACAGGGAAGGGAGCATCACACACTGGGGTCTGTTGTGGGGGTCTAGGGGAGGGACAGCGGGGGATAGGTAGTTGGGGAGGGATAACATGGAGAGAAATGCCAGATATAGGTGATGGGGTGATGGGAGCAGCAAACCACCTTGCCATGTATGTACCTATGCAACAAACCTGCGTGATCTGCAAATGTACTCCAGAACCTAAAGTACAATTTAAAAAAATGATTTTGTTTGATCAAAAGACTGGGAAACAATTCCAGTGACTTTAGCAAGGCTACTTAGGGAATTCAAATGTGCAATGAGAGAATTGCTAATACCTAAACCATACCCAAACTGAGAAACAGCCTTTTCTATAATCATCTTAAAATTAAGAGTGATTAGTGCCTTCATTGTAACACTCCAAACACCCAACACCCTTATTCTCCCCACTACTTGCGATATATTATTTGACAAGTAATTTAATCCCTGTATTCCTCAGATTCCTCATCTATGTCATCACAATAATTGAAGTCCGTCTCTCATTACAAAGTTGTGAGAATTAAAAGAGATATGGTGTGTAAAGTGTTTAGGTCCATGCCTGGCACATTTTTTAAAAAGTAAGCAAATAAGTGCCCTCTCAATTACAATAATTACTCTGAATTAAAGAAAAACAGGTGGTACAATAACTCATCAATCAAACCTTACCTTGAAAAGGCAATGAATGAGAAATGACATCAATCAAGACCAGAAGCCCAGTATATGCCATTTTTTAAATGGAAAGTAAACATACTTTTAAAGTATTTTATCCATGTTAATATTTAGCAAAACTTCATGAAGTTCTGGGTGGTATAGCAAAAGTGTACCTTTCAAAATAAAAGGTTTAGATATATTATTTCCCATGAAATTTAGAAAAAATTCACCCACCCTCTGAAATTTTCAAAGACACAAAATGTGTCTTTTGTCCTTTCATTCACGCTTCCAACACAATTCCTAGTAGTAAAATAAATTAAATCGGTCTTCTTTAATTTTGATATGATTTCCTGCATGAGGACTACAGATCCGTAAAGATAATAATAGGGTAAAATAATCCCAAACTGCCAAAATCCTAATATAAATTATGGAGTTACCAGATATAAAATAATGCATATATTATACAGTTAATAAACTTGTTTATTAAAGAAGAGTTTTCAAAACCTGGGCCTTAAGGGTAACATGTTTCCCTTCTTCCCACTCCACTTTCCATTCAGAGCAACCACACAATTCTTTAGCCAAAAGCTGTCATGTAAACAGACACCAGGCATGCCTGCCCTGCGTATTCAGTGGACCTGCCCAGACATGTCCAAATCCTAGCTTCTATTTTGCTGGAATCCCCCCATGAGTATTGGATGGTTCGTGGGGTTTGCCATCCTTAGACCTCAGATATCTTGGCTGGTATCATCAAGATTCCTGTGGCAAGAGTCCTTCAGACACATGCTCTTTGGATTAAACAAAGTGTAGTCCTGGCAGCACTGTGTCATTTTTCTATTTTAAGAATATGGCCAGGGGACCAACTGGCAATATTGGGAGTCGGATATACTCCGACCAAATGTCCCTTGTATTCATTCCCCAAGGACTCAGGTCTCTGTCTAAAGAGCAAGTATACCCTTTTCTTAAGAATATAGGGCCGTAAGAAGAAGTTAGAGGCAAAAGTCAGAATCCTGGTGAGAAAGAGGGGGCTCTACATTTATTCCAGTTTGAAAAAAAAGATCTTGATAGATCTCCATCTTTTTCAGCACCCACACACACAAAATCAATGGGTTGATTTGATGGTCATGGTACAATCCATAAGCAATAATAACAATGAAAGACTAAGGTGAAGGCCAGTCTCTACAGCTTCTTGAGATT
The DNA here is from genome assembly GCF_001604975.1 of Cebus imitator. Classification (NCBI taxonomy): domain Eukaryota; kingdom Metazoa; phylum Chordata; class Mammalia; order Primates; family Cebidae; genus Cebus; species Cebus imitator. Next base: position 8,411,939 of record NW_016107395.1, read on the forward strand.
GCTGTGGGTTTATGGCTCAATGACAGCAGGTTGCAGAGGGGTTAGATTACTCAAAAGACAGCAACACCTGGGACTTCTAAGACAGAGTCAGTGCCCCAGGAGGTCATCAAATCAGAAGTGGAGCACTTTGTTCATTGGGCATGTGGAACCAGGGCCCAGTCAATACAGTTCCCAAATAGAAACAGTGCTGCTGAAGGCGTAGTGCCTAAACCAAGAACACCAGAATGATCTGGGAGCTTGCTGGAAACACAGGTTCTTGAGCACTGTCCCAGAATCACTGAACCAGACTTACTAGGGTAGGGTCCAAGAATCTATGTTTTAACAAGCTCTCCAAATGATTCTAATGTGTGTTAAGGTTTGAGAACCACTACGCTAGAATCATTTCAAGCTCTAAGTGAGCCCCAGTTCCCTGATATTCCAAAGCAGCCAGGATCTGGTTGGGCTTCAGGGAAGCCCTGCTCCCCCAGCGTCTCCTGAGCAGAATTCTCACATATAACTGGGTCCTGTGC
>NW_016107395.1:8414604-8420460 GCF_001604975.1 Cebus imitator
ATCTCAAACCTGGGCATCACTGAGCCTGAGACACAACACAGTCACAATCCCCAGGAGCAGGGAAACAGCAGCTGTCTCCTTCAGATGGGGTAAGTGCCCCCAGGTCCACTGCACTGAATCATTCTCCCTTTGTCCTTTGCCTGGTTTGCTTCACTTACCCACATTTCTTGACTCTCAAGTAGGCCAAGAATTCTATTCTCTACTCCTTCACTTTTCAATCTATAGAGTCTTCTGTATATGTCTCAGTATACAAATGTAATCAAGTTTTTAACTGAAAGCCATATGCTAGTGACTGCAGATCTCCATGACCAACCCTAATATTTTATTGATCACTGTTCTTCCTCTATGGTCAGGAAGCTGAACCTCTACAACAGACCCACAGAACCTACTGCCTCTGCTGAAGGGATGCCCTTTACCTTGCTTGTTTTCCCACAAAGATTCCTCCCAAATCTAAATTTTATGGGAGTACATCTGACTGATGCAACCAAGTCCCTACAAGGGAAGTTGGGAAATGTAAGGTTACCTAAATTCTAAATTGGGAGGTGGGGTTCAGCACAAAGAAGTAAAAGACTATAGGATGAGTGTCTCAAAGATCTTGGCAACTACAGTGATTGGTAGACACTACTAGATAAGCAAAATAAAAGGTAAGTATTGGTGAGCATGGTGGTTCACACCTATAATCCCAGCACTTTCAGAGGCTAAAGCAGGAGAATTGCTTGAGGCCAGGAGTTTAAGACTAGCCTGGGTAACATAGCAAGACCTTGTCTCTACAAAAAAAAAAAAATTATATTAGCAAGGCATGATGGTGCACATCTGTAGTTCCAGCTACTCGGTAGGATAAGGTGAGAGGATCACTTTAGTTCAGGAGCGGGAGGCAGAAGTAGGCTATGATTGCCCTGCTACTCTCCAGCTTAGGTAGTGGAGCAACGCCCTGGCTCAAAAAACAAATAAACAAAATAGAAATTAGGTGGTTAAAGGTAGAACTGCAAGTGTCATCAGCCAGAAAGAGAGAACAAAATTCAACAATATCGGCAAGGTTCAAGGGTATTGTCTCAGGAGCTTACAGCAACCAGAAGCCATTCACAATCTACTACAAGCCAAATGCTCCATTTAGTAAGATGGCAGCCTCCAAATAAGGCATTGCTACAACACAGTTCAGAGGAACACGGGGAAGTCCGAGAAACAGAGCAGAGAACAGCAACAGCAGGAAAACACAGAGAGAAGCGGTCTCCCAAATAACAAATAACAGCAATCAGCATTTGGCAGAATATTGTGTAAACAAAAGTTTCCTGAACTCCAACCTCTAGTGGATCAGTGCAGGAGCTAGTGTTTACAAATACGTCATTGAGGAGTCAAGGTAACCTCAAACAAAGGCTAGAAAAGTTAGAATTCTCAGATAATAATAAAAACCCTTATATGGGAAAATCGGGTCTCCAGTGCTGATGACATGCGCCAGAGATCTAGAGGATAAAAAGAAAAAGAACCAGATTAGGCTAAACATTTTCTTTCACTGGTATCTAGGGACAGGTGATGAATACAGACGAATGTAGCATCATGAGGGTTATTTTGTTTGATTAATTACTTGATTGTTTATTCCTTCAAAATTCTCCTTAAGTGCTTTTACTTCTTAGGGGCCAAATTACATCTAAACAAAAACTCACAGGTGTCATTATTTATGTTTCATAATAGGAGTTGGGGGATCAACAGTAATATTTTTGAAATTCCTACATATGACCTGAGTATTAATTTAAAGTTTCAATAGTCCATTAGGAGGAAAATATAAACAAATTTATATTAACATGCAATAAGTCAATATAAAATTGGGAATTTGTCAGAGAAAGACTACATTTTTAAAAATTTGCCTGGATGTCCAGAATAGAAAAATCTATAGAGACAGGAAGATTCCAGGTTGCCAGGAGCTAAAAGGATGGGAGAGAAGTGGTGAATGACTACTAACGGGTACAGGATTTCTTTTTAGGACAATAAACATTCTAAAATCGATGGCAGCAATGGTTCTGTTACCGGCAGCAAATCCTTATCTGCATGGGTTCTGCAGCAACCTAAATTCTTGTCTCTTCTCAAGAAAAAATTCGACTGAGGGACATAAGGCAAAGGGAGAGACAGAGGCAAGTTTTAGAGCAGGAGTAAAAGTTTATTAAAAAGACTTAGAGCAGGAAGGAAAGAAAGAAAGTACACTTGGAAGAGTGCCAAGTGGGTAACTTGAGAGATCAAGTGCATGGTTTGACCTTTTGACTTGGGGCTTTATGTGTTGGCATGCTTCTAGGGTCTTGCGTTCCTTCTCCCCTAATTCTTCCCTTGGGAAGGGACTCATGCATAGTGGTCTGGAGCACTTGGGAAGGGAGCATGCACAGCGTGTTTACTGGAGTCGTACGCATGCTCACTTGAGGCATTCTAACTTGCCAGTTGAATCTTTCTAGGAGGTCATACACCAGTTAAACTCTCATTTTGCCTTTGAATGCACATGCTTGAGCCCACTTGCCAAGCTCCGGAGATCTCACTGGGAAGCTGCTGACCGCCGTTTCGGGTATTTTCTATCTATTGGGAGACCGCCTTCCCTGGCTCCAGTGTGACCAATTATTATTTTAGAGAAACAGTTAACAATTGCCTGACCATCACCTGATGGTCACCTGACATTCTGTGTGGTGCTGGAGAGGCCGGAGTTGGGGTGGGGCCCTCTCCTGCCCTGCTCATGTCTCACTAGCTACCTACTGTAACAGTTCCACAACTCGGTGACTATATAAACACCATTGAATTATACACTTTGAATGGATAAATTATATAATAGATAAATATATCTCAAAGTTTCTTTTAGTTTTAGTTTCATAGTTTCATCTAATTTTAAAATTGTGTTTAGTTTACCACAACCAATTTATAAAAGACACAAATTATGTACATTTTAACACTTTCTAGTTGTGTAATCACATTTACTTTAAATTTCTGCACCCTTAAATACCAGTTTTTATAATGGTGAATATAAACTAAGCCTTGAAGTCATAACTTGAAAAATTAGTAACGTCAGTGTCAGTAGAAAAAAACTGGACTCTTTCATGGATGAAAAATATACCATAGTTTATCCCAGTTTTATTTCTGAAATAAGTGCACTATTACCACAGGGATGGTGGGGAAAGGAGTCAGGATTCTGGGGGAAAAAGATTTAATTTATCAAAGCACACTCTCCTACTAGCCTCACTAAAAAATTCTCAAACTAGGAAAATGATAAATTTCTAGGACTTACCATATGCTATTTTTGTCCTAAAAGCCTTTGCCATAAAAATTAAAACTACAACAACCAAAATCATGTGAAAATTTTACCAAAGCAGAGAAAATAATTTTGGTCCCACCTGGCTATTAACATAGTCAGTCTGGAGGCAATTCATTATTTTATTCCATCTTTTTAAGAGTGTGCTACTAAGTTTCATCTCACAAAAGTTCATTTTTCCCTTTTGTGTGTAAAGTGATACTGGAAAAGAAAACTATTATTATAAAACATTTTAATCTACAGTAATATTTTACTTTTACTTTTTCTACTTCGTAATGGAAAAGTATACAGTTTTTTTAGTAATATATTTATATACACTTATTTTTTTCTGATAAGAGCAAATTACTTTTTCTTTAAGAAAAATTTTCACACCTAAAATAAGTATGCATTATTTTCCACTTAGAAACTAAGTAGACAACTAGATTCTATCATCTGAATGTTAATTTTGTTTTATTATTTTAAATTATTTTCACAAATTACAATTTTCAAATTGCAGCTTTTCCTTCCAAAATGTGGAAGGAGGAAAGAGTTAACTATGTATTTTCTCCGGAACACAATCTTTCACAATATCCTCCAATCTTACCCATATTCCTACTCTTTAAAATTGAATGTGCACTTTATTTTCAGATTATAATTGGTTAATTTAGTTCCTCTGTGAGGAAAAGAAGTTGAAAATTTATGCAAACACTTTGCTGTCTGTCTAGAATATTAATTATATATCTCAAGTTATTATATGCCACACACTATAGCAATGATGCATATGCATATATAACAGATATCTAGAGACAATCTTTCCTTGAAACCCTACCTCACTTCATATAGGGCTCCTCTGTCACCCAAAGCCAGTTGGAGTTTAGACAGACCAAGGTTACTAGCAGCTTACATGACAAAGATACACGTACACATTGCACCACATTGGGATTTGCCCAGAGGATTTTAATACATATAGTACAATGCTGTGCACAATATTTTTTTTTGCACTTCCACTCCCCATCCATTCTCCATCCTTCTCTCTCCTCCACTGTGCCCTGGAAGGCAGAGCCCTGGAGACATCATCTCCCATACCTCCATGGGAGCTGGTTTCCTTCTAGATTTGACCAGGCTGCTGAGAAGAGAGCAGATGATGGGAAGCCAAGGATGTAAGAGTCAGCCTTCTTTCTCCCTCTCTGCTTCAGCATCACCTCTCTAACAGTAGCTGATTTCTTCCAAGACTACACAGGAAAAGCAGGGTGGCCTTATCTACAGTTTCTCAGTTCTCTTAGCTCCAGAAACTCTGTCCCCACCCCCACCGCAATCCCTTCCCTTCCTTTCTAGGGAAACATCCCTTTTTAATCCGTCACCCCAGTGCGCACCTGACTGTGGGTTCTTCCTAGCCTATCTAGGGTGAATTCTGTTTTCCAACCAGAACTGTGCCTGACAGAAGCCATCTAAGACTTCCTATCCAGACCTGATTTTAGGTTGATCAATTCTTAATTCATATAGGAAAAAGGAGAGAGAAAACATTCAGGGAGAGAATCTTTTCTTTACCACAATCAGATATGACTGCATCTTAGTTTGATCCACCACATTTCATACCATTTAAAAACACCACATTTGCTGACACTACTTCTAAATGCCAAATCCTTACCCAATACATCTGAAAGTGTGCATTTTTTTTGGTATCTAATTTAGAGAGAAGAGCAGTTTCTCAGATGGAAAACAGGCAGTAAAGACAGGTGGCTTGCACTGAAACCCAAAATGAGATTTCATGAGTCCTCTTCAGCCGTTTTATTAGCACATTCTGATTTTAGGGCCGAAGCAATCTATGCCACCACCTCTCTGTTCAGACTTGTTTCAAGGACCGCAGGACCAATTTGTATGAAAGCAAAAGTTTTCTGCTGAGTTTTATAATGAATCTGCTATAGGCACATTTTATTTTCTTGTACAACTGAGGAGAGAACTCTAGACTCAGAATCTGCTATATTTTTTAATTAGCAGAGGAACTTACCCTGCTTATTTAATGGAGAGAAAGTCTTTTGTGGTGGTGTACGCCTGCACTCTCAGGTATTCAGGAAGCTGCGGTGGGAAGATCCCTTGAGCCCAGGAGTTTAAGGTCAGTCTGGACAAAACATCAAGACCAAGACACCATATCTAGAAAAAAACAGAAAAACTATAATAGGATCAGTAAGATCATAGTCAGTGTGTTAATTATTACAAGATAGGTTAACAAATTCACATTGCTAAGGCAAGCATTTATAACTTTAAGTAAGTAAACATAACTCAGATAACAAATATTCTAGTACATTGTTTCTTATAATAAATACAGTTAAACATTTTTTGAGATTAACATAGCCTTAAGACTATAGGTTGCAATTGTTAAGAAAAAAAAAACAACTTGTATTTAGAAGCCGCATATCATAAGAGGCTCCCTGCTGTTACTTAATAAACATTTTAAGGGACCATAATTGTGTTTAAAAGAGACAACATCCGGCCGCGCGTGGTGGCTCAAGCCTGTAATCCCAGCACTTTGGGAGGCCGAGGCGGGTGGATCACGAGGTCAAGAGATCGAGACCATCCTGGTCAACATGGTGAAACCC
>NW_016107395.1:8420582-8437896 GCF_001604975.1 Cebus imitator
GGAGGCGGAGGTTGCGGTGAGCCGAGATCGCGCCATAGCACTCCAGCCTGGGTAACAAGAGCGAAACTCCGTCTCAGAAAAAAAAAAAAAGAGAGGCAACATCCTTCATATAAATTTAAAGTAGAAGAGCTTTGCTCCTCCTCCAACCCTAGGCTGAGAGTTATTTGTATATTGTCTTCTTAAAATCACCAAATATAAGCACTTATTTAAAAGAAGGCCCATTGACTTGAATACGAAATGCATGCATATCATGGCTGTGAAACTGAAAAGGAACAGAAGAATATGTAGGGAAAAAAAAGTATGTTCTTGCCTACTCCAACGCCCTGGCCATCAAGTTCTCCTCCCCAGAAGCAACTAATGTTACCAGCTTTCTGTATATTTTTCAGAAATAGTGTATAAGCAAGCGAGTAACTATATTTTTGTTTGTTTTGCATAAATTATAACATGCTAGATATTCTATTGCAGAGTTTGCTTTGATACTTTTTATATCATACGGATTATTCCACATCATTTAAAAAGGAGTTAGCTCATTTTAAAATAAATATACATAGTTAAAATAAAGATACATGTCCTACTATTTATAGACATTTACATTGTTTCCAGTATTTTGAAATTTTAAACAATGATGCTTCAAATAGGACAGAATATATATTCTAATACATACACATATACATGTAGATATACCTATTAGAATTCATTCCTAGAACTGTAATTTCATCAAAGGACAGGTGTGTTCTGCATTTTGACAATGAAAATATATGATAGAGATTTAATCAATGCTAAAGATTAAAGGTAGGAAAATCTCATGGGAATTCAAAATCTAAATGTCTGAAAATAATAGCCAAATATCTTTTAAAATAGTAAATTTTTATAAAGTTAAACAGAGACAAACAAGTAATCAGTGGGATTTAACTTGGTTTGAGAATGAGAATAATAACATAGAAATCTCGGGAAATAATTCACAACCTTTGGAACAAATAAAAATAGTTCTGCATGAATGTTTTGTTCAATCTTTTCCAAAGTGGAGAAAAAATTTAAGTAGAGTAATTCAAAGTAATGTCTTTTCTTTTTTAAAAATTACTTATTTTTAATTCTTGTGGGTACATTGTAGGTGTATATATTATGGGTTACATGACATATTTTTACACAGCCATGCATGTATAATAGACACATCAGGGTAAGTGGGATATCTGGCACCTCAAGTATTTATCCTTTGTGTTTCAAACAACCCAGTTATACTCTTTTAGTTATTTTTAAATGTACAATAAATTATTGTAGACTGTAGTCACCCTGTTGTACTATGGAATACTAGACCTTATTGATTTTACCCAATTAAATTTCTGCACCTATTAACCACCCCTACTCCCCTCCCACCCCCATACCCACTATCCTTCCCAGACTCTGGTTAACTATTTGTATTAGTTCATTCCCACACTACTACAAAGAACTACTTGAGACTGAGTAATTTGTGAAGAAAAGAGGTTTAATTCACTCACAGTTCTGCAGGTTATACAGGAGGCATGGCTGGGGAGGCCTCAGAAAACTAACAATCATGGTGGAAGGCGAAGGGGAAGCAAGCATGTCTTCACAGAGGAGCAGAAGAGAAAGAGCAAAGGGGCAAGCGCTATACACTTTTAAACAACCAGATCTCATGAGAAGTCATCCACTATTACAAGAACAGCAGGGGTAGAGCCACCACCATGATTCAATTACCTCCCACCAGACCCCACTTCCAACACTGGGAATTACAATTTGACATGAGATTTGGGTAGGGACACAAAGCCAAGCCATATCATTCTGCCCCTGTCACCTCACAATTCTCATGTTTCAAAACAAAATCTTGCCTTCCCAACATTCCCACAGAGTCTTAATTCATTCCGGCACTAACTCAAAAGTCCAAGCCCAAAGTCTCATCTACATCAGGGCAAGTCCCTTCTGCCTATGAGCCTTTAAAGTCAAAAACAAGTTAGCTACTTCCAAGATACAATACAATGAGTAAAATGCTCTCATTCCAAAAGGGAAAAATCAGCCAAAACAAAGGAACTGCATGCCACATGCAAGTCCAAAATACAGCAGGGCAGTTATTAAATTTTAAAGCTCCAAAATAATCTTCTTTGACTTCTTTGACATCCAGGCAACACTGATGTAAGAGTTGGCCTCCCAAGGCAGTGGACATCTTCACCCTGTGACTCTGCAGGGTACAGCCCCTGTGGCTACTTTCATGGGCTGGCATTGAGTTACTGTGGCTTTTTCAGGTGCACATTGTAAGCTGAGGGTGGATCTACCATTCTGGGGTCTGGAAGACAGTAGCTCTGCTCTCACAGAGCCACTTGGCAGTGTTCCAGTGGGGACTCTGTGTGGGAACCCCAACCCTATATTTCCCATTTGCACTGCTCCGGTAGAAGTTCTCCATGAGGGCTCCACCCCATGAGAAGACTTTTGTCTGGACATCAAGGTATTTCCATACATCCTCTGAAATCTAGGTGGAGGCTTCCAAGACTCAATTCTTGCCTTCTGTACAGCCCTGGGCCCAACATCACATGAAAGCCACCAAGACTTGTGGCTTATACCCTCAAAGCAATGGCCTGAGATGTACCTTGGCCCTTTTAGCCATGCCTGGAGCTGGAGTGACTGGGCTGTAGGGAACCATGTCCCAGTGCTTCACAGAGCAGCTGGGCCCTGGGCCTAGCCTATGAAACCATTTTTCCCTCCCCGGCCTCCCAGCCTGTGATGGGAGGGGCTGTTGCAAAGGTCTCTGAAATGCCCTGGAGGCATTTTCCCCATTGTCCTGGCTATTAACATTCAGCTTTTTTACTTATGCAAATTTCTACAGCCTTGAAGTCCTCTCCAGAAAATAAGTCAGGCTGCAAATTTTCCAAAATGTTATTCTTGGCCTCCCTTTTTTTTCTTTTTATGTTTTTTGTTTTTGTTTTTGTTTTTGTTTTTGTTTTTGAGACAGAGTCTCACTCTTGTTTCCCAGGCTGGAGTGTAATGGCACAATCTTGGCTCACCACAATCTCTGCCTCCCAGGTTCAAGTGATTCTCCTGCCTCAGCCTTCCAAGTAGCTGGGATTACAGGTATGTACCACCATGGCTGGCTAGCTTTGTATTTTTCATAGAGATGGGGTTTCTCCATGTTGGTCAGGCTGGTCTCGAACTCCTGACCTTAAGTGATCCACCCGCCTTGGCCTCCCAAGGTGCTGGGATTACAGGTGTGAGCCACCACATCCAGCCTCTCTACTTCTTTTTTAAGCATAAGTTCCAGTTTCAAATAACCTTATTGCTGTTAGAATCAGCAGGCCGAATCTTGAACACTTTGCTGCTTAGAAATTTCTTCTGCCAGATATCCTAAATCTTCTCTCTCAAGTTCAAAGATTCACAGATTTTTGAAGCAGGGGCACAATGCCGCCAGTTTCTTTACCAAAGCATAGCAAGAATGACCTTTATTCCAGTTCCCATGAAGTTCCTCATGTCCATGTGAGACCACTTCAGCCTGGACGTCATTATCCATACCACTATCAACGTTTGGATCAAACAATTTAACAAGTCTCTAGGAAGTTCCAAACTTTCCCTCATCTTCCTGTCTTCTTCTGTGCTCTCCGAACTGCTCCAACCTCTGCCTTTTACCCAGTTCCAAAGTCACTTCCACATTTCCAGCTATCTTTGTAGTGATGCCCCACTTCTCTGGTACCAATTTTCTGTGTTAATTCATTCTCACACTGCTATAAAGAACTATCTGAGACTGAGTAATTTATTTAAAAAAAAGTAAGGGGGTTTAATTGCCTCACAGCTCTGCAGGCTATACAGAAGGCATGGCTGGGAGGCCTCAGGAAACTTACAATCATGGCAGAAGCCAAAGGGAAAGCAGGCACATCTTCACAGGGCAGAGCAGGAGACAGAGAGGCAGGAGGTACTAAGACTTTCAAACAACCAGATCTCATGAAAACCTTATCATGAGAACAGCAAGGGGGAAGCTCACCCTCATGGCTCAATAATCTCCCACCTGGCTCCTACTCCAACACTGGGAGTTACAATCTGACATGAGGTTTGAGTGGTGACACAGAGCCAAACCATATCACTATTCTTCTACTCTCTATCCTCATAAGTTCAATTGTTTTAATTTTTAGTTCCCACCAATAAGTGAGAACATGCAAAGTTTGTCTTTATGTGCCTAGCTTACTTCACTTGACGTAATGACATAACATAACTCTAGTTCCATCCATGTTGTTGCAAAGGACAGGATCTCATTCTTTTTTATGGCTAAATAGTACTTCATTATGTATATATAACATATTTTTTAATCCAGTCTACTTTTTTGATGTAAGCACTTATAGCTATAAACTTTTCCCCTCAGTGCTGCTTTTGTAGATTTTGGTATGTTGGGGTTTCATTATCATTTGTTTCAATATATTTCTTGGTTTCATTCTTAATATCTTCATTTCCCCACTGGTCATTCAGAAGTACATTGCTTAATTTCCATACTTGTACAGCTTCCAAAATTCCTCTTGTTATTTATTTCTAGTTTTATTCCATTGTGGTCAAAGAATAGGCTGGATATTATTTCAATGTTTTGAATGTTGTAACACTTGTTTTGTGACCTAGCATATGGTCCACTCCTTGAGAACAATCCATGTGCTAAGGAAAAGAAAGTGTATTCCGCAACCATTAGATGAAATGTTCCATAAATATATATTAGGTCCATTTGGTCTATAGGGTAGATTAAGTCTGATGTTTCTTTGTTGATTATCTAGAAGGTCTGTCCAATGCTGAAAGAGGGGTGCTGAAATCTCTAGCTAATATTGTTTATTATTAGCTCTCTCTCTCTCTCTCTTTAACTCTAATAATATTTGCTTTATATATCTAAGTGCCTAGGGGTTGGGTGCATATATATTTATAGTTGTTACATCTTCTTGCTGAATTAACTCCTTTATCACTATATAGTGACCTTATGTGTCCCTTTTTATAGTTTCTGTCTTGGAATCTGTGTTGCCTGTTATAAGTACAGAGACTCCTGGTGTTTTCTGGTTTTCATTGGCATGGGATGTCTTTTTTCATCTTTTTATTTCAGTCTATGTGTGTCTTTAAAGGTAAAAATTGTTTCTTGTAGGCAACAGATCAGTAGGTATCTTTTTTTAATCCATTCAGCCACCATGTCTTTTTATTGCAGAGTTTAGTTTATTTACTAAAGAATCTGTGTGCTTGGGGAGGGAGAAGGCAGATATTGTGCATTATTCAGTGTTATTATTGACAAGTCAGGACTTACTCTTGTCATTTTGTTATTTATTTTCTGTTTTTTTTTTTTTTTTTTTTTTTTTTTTTTTTTTTTTTTTTTTTTTTTTTTTTTTTTTTTTTTTTTTTAAACAGATTTTCACTCTTGTTGCCCAGGCTATGTGCAATGGCATGATCTTGGTCCACTACAGCCTCTACCTCCAGGGTTCAAGCAATTCTCCTGTCTCAGTCACTCAAGTAGCTGGGATTACAGGCTGGTGCCACCACATCCTACTAATTTTTGTGTTTTTAGTAGAGACGAAGTTCCATCATGTTGGTCAGGCTGGTCTCAAACTCCTGACCTCAGGTGATCTACCTGTCTTGGCCTCCCAAAGGGCTGGGATTCCAGGTGTGAGCCACTGCACCTGGCCTAATTTCTTGCTTTTCATTTTTTCTGTGTCTGTTGTATGTTTTTTGATTTGAGGTTATCAAGTGGCTTGCAAATACTATCTTATAATCTATTTTAAACTCATAAAAACTTAAAATTGCATAAACAGAAACAAGAAAAAAGAAAACTAATAAAAACTCCACACCTTAATTTTGTCTCCCTTCTTTTTAACTTTTTGTTATTTCTATTTACATCTTATTGTGCTGTCGATGTGTTGAAAAGTTTTTTCTTTCTTTTTTTTTTTTTTTTTTCAGTTAGAGTTTCACTCTTGTTGCCCAGGCTGGAGTGTAATGGCATGATCTTAGCTCACCACAACCTCCACCTCCCAGGTTCAAGCAATTCTCCTGCCTCAGCCTCCCAAGTAGCTGGGATTATAGGCATGTGCCACCACACCTGGCTAATTTTGTATTTTTAGTAGAGATGGGGTTTCTACATGTTGGTGAAGCTGGTCTCGAACACTTGACCTCAGGTGATCTGCCCATCACCTCCCAAAGTGCTGGGATTACTGGCTTGAGCCACCATGCCTGGCCAAATGTTGTTTTCATTATTATTTTTTATTGGCTCATTGCTTAATCTTTCTATTTAAGATAAGATTAGTTTATACATTACAGTTATGATGTTATAATATTCTGTATTTTCCTGTGTATTTATTATTACCAGTGAGCTTTGTACTTTCAGATGATTTCTTCTTGCTGGTTAACAACCTTTTCTTTCTGATTGAAGTACCCTTTTTGCATTTCATGTAGTGTAGATCAGGTGTTAATAAAGTCCTTCAGCTTTTTCTTGTCTCAGAAAGTATTTTTTTTTTTTTCATGCTTGAAGGATACTATTCTAGGTAAAAGTTTTTTCTCTTTTAGCACTTTAAATATGTCATGCCACTCTCTCCTGGTCTGTAACCTTTCCATTGAAAAGTCTGCTGCCAGATATATTGGAGATCCTTTGTATCTTATTTGTTTCTTTTCCCTTGCTGTTTTAGGATGCTGTCTTTATCCTTGACCTTTGGGAGTTTATTTAATGGCTTGATGTTGTTCTTTTCTGGATTAATTCTGCTTGGTATTCTATAACCTTCTTGTACTTGGACATTGATACATTTTTCTAGGTTTGGAAAGTTCTCTGTTATGATCTCTTTGAATAAACTTTCTACCCTTATCTCTTTCTATGTCCCCTCTCTAAGGCCAATGACTCTAAGATTTGCCTTTTTGAGGTTTTTTCTAAATCTTTCAGATATGCTTCATTCTTTTTTATTCTTTTTTGTTTTATCTTCCCTGAGTGTGTATTTTCAAATAGCCTCTCTTCAAGCTCTTTCTTCTGCTTGACCAATTCTGTTATTAAAAGACATGGATGCATTCTTTCAGTATGTCAATTGCATTTTTCAACTCCAGAATTTCTGCTTTACTATTTTTAATTACTTCATTCTCTTTGTTAAATTTTTCTGATGGAATTCTGAATTCCTTCTCTGTGTTATCTTGAATTTCTTCAAGTTTCCTCAAAACAGCTATTTTGAATTTTCCATCTGAAAGATTATATATCTCTCTTTCTCCAGGATTAGTCACTGGTGTTTTATTTCGTTTGTTTGGCGAGGTCATATTTTTCTGGATGGTCTTGATGCTGATGGATGTTTGTCAGTGTCTGGGCATTAAAGAGTTAGGTATTTATTAGTCTTCACAGTCTGGACTTATTTGTACCCATCCTTTTTGGGAAGGCTTCCCAGGTGTTCAATGGACTTGAGTTTTGGGATCCAAGCCATATCTGCATTAGGGTCACCCAAAGCCCTGTAACACTGTGGTTCTTGCAGACTCACAGAGGTACCACCTTAGTGGTCTTGGATAAGATCCAGGCAAATTCTCTGGATTACCAAACAGAGACTCTTGTTCACTTCCTTGCTTTCTCCCAAACAGAGTCCCTCTTTCTCTCTGCACTGAGCCACCTGGAGCTGAGAGAGGGATGACACAAGTACTCCTGTGGCCATCACCAGTGAGACTGTGCTGGGTAAGACCTGAAGTTAGCATAGCACTGGGTTTTGCCCAAGGCTCGAGGTAACCGCTATGTGGTTACCACTTACATTCGCTCAAGGCCTTACAGCTGTATGATCAGCAGGTGGTGAAGCCAGACAGGCTTGTGTCCTTCCCTTCAAGGCAGTGAGTTTCCTTAGGATCTGGGTGAGTCCAGAGATAGCATCAGGAACCAGGACCTGGATTCAAAACCTTAGAAATCTACCTGTGTTCTATTGTACTGTTACTGAGCTGGCACTCAAAGCACAAGACGCAGTCCTTCCCACTCTTCTTCCCTCCCTCCTCTAGGTCTTCCACAAACAGAGAAGCCTCATACTGTGGCCGCCACCTTCACAGTCCCACGGGGAATACTTTCAGGCTCCCACCGACGTTCACTGAAGGCCCAAGTGCCCTTCAGTCAGCTTGTGATGAATATTGTCAGGTCTGGGACTCACCCTTCAGGGCATTAGGCTTCCCTCTGGCCCAGGGTAGGCCAGGAAATGCTGTCCAAAAGCCAATGCCTAGTTTTGGGAGCCTCAAGAGCCCACCTGATGCTCTATACCCTGTGGTTCAGCTGGGTATCTAAAGTGCAAAACAAAGTTCCCATTACTTTTCCTTCTGCTTTTCTCAAGCAGATGGAGTCTCTTCCTGTAGCCACCGCAGCTGGGAATGTGCTGAGTCTCATCCGATGCCAGCAAGTCTGAGTCTCACCAAGAGCCCACAGTGTACTACCTGGGTATTACTGCTGGTTATGCAGGCAGTAATGGGCCAGGGCCCATGGTTGTTTTTTTTCTTTTTTAATCAGAGTCTCACCTGTCACCCAGGCTGGAGTGCAGTGGCTTGATCTCGGCTCACTGCAGCATCTGCCTCCCGGGTTCAAGCGATTCTCCTGCCTGAGCCTTTTGAGTAGCTGGAACTATAGGGCGTGGGCCACTATGCCCGGCTAATTTTTATATTTTTTAGTAGAGACTGGGTTTCATCATATTGGACAGCTGGTCTTAAACTCCTGACCTCGTGATCTGCCTGCCTCAGCCTCCCAAAGTGCTGGGATTACAGGAGTGAACCACCACCCCCAGTATGTTTTTTAAACATAATATGTTTTTTAAACATTTTTCTGTCAGTTTTGTGGTGAATCAGTTGAGAAAGAGGAAAGATGAGTGACATGTCCAGTTAGAGACCATTGCTCTGGTTCCATGTAAAGATGAAAGTGATTTAGCCCAAAGAGGTAACTCCTTCTTGTTGGCTTCTGTCACCCATTCAACGACTGTGGGCCATGCTTTTGGTTATTTGAGGAAAACTTGCCACCTCCCTGTGGTCTCACATGGGGAGACTGCTGTTCCCTATGCCAGTCACGCTCTAAAATGCTCAATAAACTTCCCTGTTTTTCTCTTTAGAGAAAGTGGAAACAAGGTAGATATATTGAAAACTGAGATCTTCTTTTAAGTTCTCATTATTCTCCTTTGTGTTTCCTTGCCCCACAAGGGTTTGTTATAAACATGCCCATTTTATTTTTATTAACGGGAGAGCATTGCATGCTAGACTCAGATCCCCTTTACGTTAGTGAACACAAACAGTTGATGTTCATTTCTTGTTCAAATTCTTTATTGTGGTAACTACACATAACATAAAATTTATCGTTGTGTTATTTCTGTTCATGTTGTTACAACAAAATACCACAGACTGGGTTATTTATACATGATAGAAATTTATTTTGCACAGTTTTGAAGTCTGAGAAATCCAAATCAAGACACAAGCAGGTTTGGTGTCCGGCGAGAGTTGCTTTCTCTGCTTTCAAGATGGTGCCGTGGTACTGTATTCTCAGGAAGGCACAGATGCTGTGTTCTCACATGGCAGAAGAAATGGAAGGGTAAGAGCAACTAAGCTAGTTCCCTCCAGTCCTTTTATAAGACACTAATCCATTTACAAGGGCAAAGCCCTCATGACTTAATCACTTCCCCAAAGGTTCACCTCTTAATACCACCACAATGGGGATTAAGTTTCAGTGCATGAATTTTGAGAGACTTTAGTAGACCCCAGCAACTATCCTAACCATTTTTAACTATACAATTCAGTAGTATTAAATACATTCAAAATGTTGTGCAACCATTACCACCATCCGTCTCCATAACTCTTCATCTTGTTAAACTGAAACTCTTTATCTATTAAATAATAACACCACATTCCCCCATCCCTCCAGCCCCCAGCAACCACTATTTTACTTCCTGTCTCTATAATTTGAACTACTCTAACTTCTTCATATAAGGGAAATTGTAAAGTATTTGTCTTCTGGGGACTGGCTTTTTTCACTTGACATAATGTCCTTAAGTTTCTTGCATGTTATAGCATATGTCAAAATTTTTTACACTTTTTTGGCTGTACTGCCCAAAGCAATTTACAGATTCAATGCTATTCATATCAAACTATCAATGTCATTTCTGACGGAATTAGAAAGAAACATTCTTAAATTCATTTGGAACCAAAAAAGAGTTCAAATAGCCAAAGCAATCCTAAGCAAAAAGAACACAGTTACGGGTATTACAGTACCTGACTTCAAACAATACAACAGTATTGTAGTATAGTATACTGGCTACAGTATCCAAAATAGCTTGTTACTGGCACAAAAACAGACACATGAACCAAAAGAACAGAATAGAAGACCAAGAAATAAAAGTGCACACCTACAATCATCTGATTTTAGACAAAGCTGCTAGTAACAAACAAGAAGGAAAGGACACCCTATTCAATAAATATACTGGGATAAGTGGCTAGTTATATGCAGATGATTGAAACTGGACCTTTACCTTTCACCATATACAAAAATCAATGCAAGATGGATTAAAGACTTAAATGTAAAACCTAAAACTATAAAAACTCTAGAAGAAAACCTAGGAAATAACATTCTGAACATTGACTGGCAAAACTTCATGACAAAGACTCCAAAGCAATTGCAACGAAAACAAAAATTGACAAATGGAACTTAATTAATCCAAAGAGCTTCTGCACAACAAAAGACACTATCAACAGAGTAAACAGACAACCTACAGAATAAAATAAAATATTTTCAAACGATGCATCTGGAAAAAAGTCTAATATTCAGAATCTGTAAGGAACTTAAATTGAGAAGCAAAAAATAAACATCCCCATTTATAAATGGGCAAAGGACATGAACAAACACTTCTTAAAAGAAGACATACATGCAGCCAAAAAGCATATGAAGAAATGCTCCACATCACTAATCATCAGCGAATTACAAAAGAAAAACCCAGTGAGATAGCATCTCACAGCAGTCAGAATGGCTTTTATTAAAATGTCAAAAACCAAAAGATGCTGGTGAGGCTGCAGAGAAAAAAGTATGCTTATATACTGCTGATGGGAGTGTAAATTAATTCAGCCACTGTGGAAAACACTCGGGAGATTTCACAAAGAATTTAAAATAGAACTACCATTTGGCCCAGCAATCCCATTACTGGGTAAATACCCAAAGAAATATAATGTATTCTACTGTAAAGACACATGTATGCATATATTCATCACAGTACTATTTCCAATAGCAAAGACAGGGAATCAGCCTAGATGACAATCAACAGTGGACTGGATGAAGAAAATGTGATAGATATACACTAGGGAATACTACACAGCCATAAAAAATAATAAGGTTATATCCTTTGCAGCTACATGGATGAAGTTGGAAGACATCCTTCTAAGCAAATTAATGCAGGAACAGTAAATCAAATATAGCATGTTCTCACTTATAAGTGAGATTTAAACATTGAGCACACATGAACACAAAGAAAGGAACAAAAGACACTGGGGCCTACTTGAGGGTAGAGAATAGGAGCAGGGCAAAGATTGAAAAACTAAGTATGGATATTATGCTGATACCTAGGTGACAAAATTATCTGTACACTAAACCCCTGCAACATGCAATTTACTTACATAAAAAATGTATTAGTCTGTTCTCATGCTGCTAATAAGACATACCTGAAACTGAGTAATTTATAAAGGAAAGAAGTTTCATTGACTCACCTTTCAACATGACTGAGGAGGCCTCAGGAAACTTACAATCATGGCAGAAGGGGAAGCAAATACATCCTTCTTCACTTGACTGCAGCAAGGAGAAGTGCTGAGAAGGGGGGAAAGCACCTTATAAAACCATTAGATCTCATGAGAACTAACTTACTATGGTGAGAATAGGGTGGAGGAACTGCCCCTATTATTCATTATTTCCCAACAAGTCTGTTCCATAACACATGAAGATTATGGGAACTATATAATTCAAGATGAGATTTGGGTGGGAACACAGGCAAAACATCAGCAAACCAGTCCTGTATCCCTTGAACTTAAAATAACAATTGGAAAGAACAAAAGAGAATTATCTCCATTTTAAGGCTGAATAATATTCCACTCCACATTTTGCTTTTTCATTCATACATCCGTAGACACTTGGGTGCCCACAAGAAAAAAATTGATATTTGAGATGGATTCTCACTCTATTGTCTAAGCCAGAGTGCAGTGACATGATCTCAGCTCACTACAACCTCTGTCTCCCAGGTTCAAGCGATTTTCCCACCTCAGCCTGCTGAGTAGCGGGGACGACAGGCTCATGCTACCATGCCCCACTCATTTTTGTATTTTTAGTAGAGCCAGAGTTTTGCCATGTTAGCCAAGCTAGTCTCGAACTCCTGAGCTCAAGTGATCCATCCACCTTGGCCTTTCAAAGTGCTGGGATTACAGGCATGAGCCACTGTGCCCAGCCAACAGGATTTTTAAAATCATTTAAATTAAAAAAATAGATATTTGGGTTGCTTCCATGTTTTAGCTATTGTGAATAGTGTTGTTATGAACATGAGTGTACGAATATATCTTCCAGACTGCTTTCAAATCTTAAATATACACTGAGAAGTTGGATTGCTTGATCATATGGTAATTCTATTTTTAATTTTTGAGGAACTCTAGTAGTGTTTTCCACAGCAGCTATACTATTTTACATTGTTCCTAACAACAGTACACAAAGGTTCCAAATTCTCCACATCTTTGCTGATACTTGTTATTTTGTATTTTTTTTACAGTAGCCATCCTAATGGGTATAAGGGTTGTCTGATTGTAGTTTTGACTTTCATTTTCCTAGTCATTAGTGATGTTAAACACCGTTTTGTGTACTTATTGGATTTTGTATTTTGGGGGGAAAAATGTATATATGTCATTTGCCCATTTTTGAATCAGGTTATTTGTTTTTCTGTTTTTGAGTTTAGGAGTGGATATTAATCCCTTATCAGATATATGATTTGCAAATATATTCTACTATTCAGGGAGTTGCCTTTTTATATTTTTGATACTCTCTTTTTATGCACAAATATTTTTCATTTTCGTGAAGTCCAATTTGTCTATTTTTTTGTGTGTAGCCTGTGTTTTTGGTGTCATATCCAAGAAATCATTGCTAAATCCAATAACAAGAAGCTTTTTTCTTTTACTTCTAAATGTTTCAGATTTTGCATTTAGGTCTTTGATACATTTTGAGTTAATTTTTTTACAAGGTGTTAGGTAAGGGTCTAACCTCATGCTATCACATGTAAATATTCAGTTTCCTGGGACTGTTTAGTTGAAAAGAATCCTTTCCCTATTGAATGGTCTTGCCATTTTTGTCAAGAATCATTGGTCTACACATGTAATGGTTTATTTCTGGGCTATATTATTCCACTGGTCTATATGTCTGTCTTTGTGTCAGTACCACACTGTTTTGATTATTGTAGCTTTGTAGTAACTTTTGAAATCAGGAAATGTGAGTCCTCTAGCTTTGTTCTTTATTTTCAAGATTGTGTTGACTATTTAAGATCCCTTGAGGTTCCATATGAATTTTAGAATGAGTTGTTCTATTTCTGCAAAAGTATATATGTATAGGGATTTTGATAAGTATTTTATTGAATTTGTGGATTGCTTTGGGTAGTATTGACATCTTAACAATATTTAGTCTTCCAGTTTATAAACATGGAATGTGTTTTCACTTATTTGTGTCTTAAAATTTTTACTATACAAGTTCTTCACCTCCTTGGTTAGGGTAATTTTTATTTCATTCTTTTTCTTGCTATTAGAAATGAAACTATTTTTATTACATTCTTTTGAGATTGTTAATTGCATATAGAAAAAAAACTGATTTTTGTGCATTGACTTCATACTGCACTTTGCTGAATTCATTTATTAATTCTAACAGGGTTTTTGTATAATCTTTAGGGTTTTATCACATAATATTTTATCACCAGTGTACAGAGATTATTTTGCTTCCTCCTTTTCAATTTGCATACTTTCCATTTTTTTTTTAAATCTTGCCTAACTGTTTGGGCTAGAACTTCCAGTACTATATTGAATAGAAGGGTAGAAACAGGAATCCCTGCCTTTTTCCTTGTTTTAGAGAAAAAGCTTTCAGTCTTTTTTTTTTTTTTTTTCAAGACAGAATCTTGCTCGGTCACCCAGGCTGGAGTGCAGTGGCACGATCTTGGCTCACTGCAACCTCCACCTCACAGGTTCAGGTAATTCTCCTGCCTCAGCCTCCCGGGTAGCTGCGACTATGGGACCACAGGCGCGTGCCACCACCCCTGGCTAATTTTTGTATTTTTAGGAGAGACGGGGTTTCACCATGTTGGCCAGGCTGGTCTCGCACCCCTGACCTCAGACAATCCACCTGTCTTGGTCTCCCAAAGCTCTGGGATTACAGGTATGAGCCCACTGCCCCCGGCCAAGCTTTCATCACTGCGTACAATATTTGCTGTGTGTTTCCAAATGTGGCTTTTACTGTGTTGAGGTAATGTTCTTCTATTCCTAGTTTATTTGGTGCTTTTATTTTGAAACAATGTGAATAGTGTGATTACTTTTTCTGCAACAGTTGAGGTTATCAGGTGTGTGTTTTTTTTTTTCCATTCTGTTAGTGTGCTTTATTATATTGACTGATTTTCATATGTGAACCACTGTTATGTATCAGCAATGAATCCCATTTGGTCATGGTGGATAATCCTTGCAATTTGCTGCTGAATTAAATTTGCAAGTATTTTGTTGAAACTTTTTGCATCAATGTTCATAAGGGATTCTAGTCTGCAATTTTTTTCTGTTGTAGTGTTGTTGGTTTTGATATTGGGGTAATGTTGGCCTCACAGTATGAGTTGGAAAGTGTTCCCTCCTCTTCAATTTTTTGAAATAGTATGAGAAAAATTGGTATTAGTTCTTTGAATGTTTGGTAGAATTCACCAGTGAAGGCACAAAGTCCAGGACTTTCCCTTGCCAGATTTTTGATTATGAATTCATTTTCTTTTCTTGTTTTCCTTTCTTTACTTACATATTTACTTATAGGTCTATTAAAATGTTCTATATCTTTGTTATTTACACTTGGTAGGTTTTTTTCTAAAAAATTTTCCATTTCATCTAGGTTGTGCAATTTGTTGTCATATAATTGCTTTCTTATAATCCTCTTTGTTTTTGCAGAATCAGTAATATCCCCACTTTCATTTCTGATTTTAGCAAATTGAGGCTTCTCTCTCTCCTGCTTAGTTCAATTAGCTAAAATTTTGTCAACTGTGTTGGTTTTTTCAAAGAACCAACTTTGGTCATTGATTTTTCTTTATTGTTTTTCTATTCTCTGTTATCTTGCTCTAATCTTTATTATGTCTTTTCTTCTGCTACCTTTGGGTTTTGTTTGCCCTTTTTCCAGTCCATTATGCTGTAAAGCTAGGTAGCTGATTTGAGATTCTACTTACCTTTTAATGTAAATCTTTATGGTTCTAAATTTTTCCCTTCACACTGCTTAACTGAATCCCATAAATTTTGGTATGTTGCATTTTCACCTTCATTTGTATCTAAAAATTTTCTTTTTAAATTTAAATTTAATTTTAATTTGTATTTATTAATTTTTCCTAGTAGTTTTAGATTCCAGGTTTACATGTGCAGTTTTGTTACATGAGCATATCGTGTGAAGCTGAGGTTTGGGATACGATTGATCCCGTCACCCAGGTAGTGGGCACACTACTCAACAGTTGTTTTTCAACCCCTGTTCTCTCCCTCCCTCACTCTCCCTTATAGTAGTCCCCAGTTTCTATTGTTGTCATCTTTATGGCCATGAGTACCCAGTGAATAGCTTGCACTTATAAGTGAGAACATGTGATATTTGGTTTCTGTTCCTGCATTAATTCACTTAGGATAATGGCCTCCAGTTGTATCCATGTTGCTACAAGGGAGGTACTTTCATTCATTTTTCTGGCTGCCTAGTATTCCATGGTGTACATGTACCACATTTCTTTTATCCAATCCACCACCGATGGGTACCTAGATTGATTCTGTCTTTGCTATTGTGAATAATGCAAAACATACAAGTCTATGTGTCTTTTTGGTAGCATGACGTGTTTTCTTTGGGATATATAGGCAGCAATGTGATTGCTAAGTCAAATGGTAGTTTTGTTTTCAGATCTTTAAGAAATCTCCAGACTGCTTTCCAAAGTGGCTGAATTAATTTAGACTCCCACCAGCAGTGTTTAAGCATTCTCTTTTCTCTGCAAACCTCACCAACATCTTTTTCTTTTTTTTTTTTTTTTTTACATTTTAATAATAGCCATTCAGACTGCTGCGAGAGTCTATCTCATTGTGGTTTATTTTGTCTTTCTCTGATGATTAGTGATGTGGAACATTTTTTCATATGCTCTTTGGCTGAATGCATGTCTTCTTTTAAGAAGTGTTTGTTCATGTTCTTTGCCCATTTTTAAATGAGGCTGTTTATTTTTTGTGCTTCTTGATGTGCTTAAGTTCCTTGTAGATTCTGAATATTAGGCCTTTTTCAGATGCATCGTTTGAAAATATTTTCTCTTGTTCTGTAGGTTATCTGTTTACTCTGTTGATAGTGCCTTTAGCTGTGTAGAACTCTTTCAATTAAACAGATTTCACATGTCGATTTCTGTTTTTGTTGCAATTGCTTTGGAGTCTTTGTCATGAAGTTTTGCCAGAACCAATGTTCAGAATATTATTTCCTAGGTTTTCTTCTAAAATCTTTATGGTTTTAGGTTTTACATTTAAGTCTTTAACCCATCTTGCATTGATTTTTATATATGGTGAAAGATAGAGGTCCAGCTTCAATGTTCTGCATATCGCTAGCCAGTTATCCCAGTATCATTTATTGAATAGGGAGTTTTTTCCCTATTGTTTGTTACTATCAGCTTTGTCAAAAATCAGATGGTTGTAGGTGTACACCTTCATTTCTGGGTCTTCTATTCTGTTCCATTGGTCTATGTATCTGTTTTTTTATCATACCGTGCTATTTTGGTCGAAATAGTCGTATAGTTTGAGTTCAATAATATGATGCCTCTGGCTTTGTTGTTTTGGCTTAGGATTGCTTTGGCTATTCAGGCTGTATTTTGATTCAATACAAATTTTAGAATAGTTTAGGCCAGGTGCGATGGCTCACACCTGCAATCCCAGCACTTTAGAAGGCCGAGGCAGGCGGATCATGAGGTCAGGAGATCAAGACTATCCTGGTTAACATGGTGAAACTCCGTCTGTACTAAAATACACAAAAAAATTAGCTGGGCATGGTGGCATGTGCCTGTAGTCCCAGCTACTCTGGAGACTGAGGCAGGAGAATCGTTTGAATCAGGGAGGCAGAGGTTGCAGTGAGCCAAGATCATGCCACTGCACT
>NW_016107395.1:8437932-8439132 GCF_001604975.1 Cebus imitator
AAAAAAAAAAAAAAAAAGAAGAAGAAGAATAGTTTTTCCAATTCTGTGTAAAATGACATTGGTAGTGTGATACAAATAATATTGAATCTGTAGATTTCTTTGGGCAGTGTGGCCATTTTAATGATATTTATTATTCCAATCCATGAACATGGAATATTTGTTTGTTTGTGTCATCTATGGTTTTATTTTTAAGCAGTGTTTTGTAGTTCTCCTTGTATAGATCTTTCACTTCCTTGGCTAGATGTATTTCTTAGTATTTTTTGCGGCTATTTTAAAAGCGGCTGTGTTAGTGATTTGGCTCTCAGTTTAAAAGTTATTGATGTATAGAAATGCTACTGATTTTTGTACTTTGATTTTATACCCTGAAACTTTACTGAAGGTTAATATCTTCTAGTGCTCTTTGTGGTGTCTTCTTTAATTAATGTTGCTTAATATCTGTGAATACTCTGATTTTACTTCTGTTATGTATTTCTAACTTTAACCTGTTGTGGTCAGAGAAAATGCTTTGCATGGTATCCTTCATTTAAAATCAGTTAGAACTGAACTTATGGTTTAACATATGGTCTATTCTGGAAAATATTCCATGTGCACGTGAGAACGTTTATCCTGTGTTCTTGGGTATAATATTCTGTGTATATCCGTTATACCTAGTAGATTTGTTAAGTCCTCTCATTTCTTATCTTCTGCCTCCCTCTTAGAAAAGTTTGATTATAATGTCTTTTTGTGCATATCTGTGTTCATTTTATTTGGAATTCATTGAGCTTCTTGGATATTTATATTCATGAGTTTCACCAGATTTGACGTTTTCAATCATTATTTCTTCAAATATATGCTCTCTTCTTTTTCTTATCCTTTCTTGGAATCCCACAGTGCACACATTTATCTGCCTAATGGTATTCCACAAGTCCCTTAGGTTCGGTTCACTTTTTTTTTTTTTGAGATGGAGTTTCACTCTTGTTGCCCAAGCTGGAGTGCAATGGCACAATCTCAGTTCACTGCAACCTCTGCCTCCAAGGTTCAAGAGATTCTCCTATCTCACCCTCCCAAGTAGCTGGGATTATAGACATGTGCCACCATGTTCAGCTAATTTTTCTATTTTTGGTAGAGACAGGGTTTCATCATGCTGGCCAGGCTGGTTTCGAGCTACTGACCTCAAGTAATCCACCCACCTCAGCCTTCCAAAGTGCTGGGATTACAGGT
>NW_016107395.1:8439752-8442571 GCF_001604975.1 Cebus imitator
CCAAAGTGCTGGGATTACAGGTATGAGCCACTGCACTCAGCCCCTCTAGTGTATTTTTAATTGTGCTTTTCAGCTCACAGTTTCATTTTGGTTTTAAGTTTTTCATCTCTTTATTAATATGTGTGTGTGTGTGTGTGTGTGTGTGTTTGTGTGTGTGTGTGTGTGTGTGTGTGTGTGTGTGTGGCTTTCTTGACTTTTACCACATCTTCTTTTAGTTTTTTGAGCATTTTTTAAGATGTTATATTAAAGTCTTTGTCCAGAAAATCTTCCATCAGCCCCTTTTCATGGACAGTTTCTGTTGATATATATGTTTTTCCTGAATAGCTAGTTTCCTATTTCTTTGTATGCCTTGTGATGTTTTGTTGAATACTGAACACTGGAATCTACTAATATATAACTCTAGAAATCAGATTTTCCCCTTTCTGCAGAGTTTGCTACTTTTTGTTATTATATTTGCTATTGTTTTTATTTTGTTTCTGTCTGCTATCTCTGTGCCAAGGATCAGCCTGAGGTGTAAACTGAAGGTTTTTAATGAGCCTGTGCCATTCTCTGGGTATGCACACCTACTTTCTAATTTACCCCATGAATACAGTTTCTTTTGAATGTCCTTGTTTTTGTTTTTATTTTTGAGACAGTCTCATTCTGTTGCCCAGGCTGGAGTACAGTGGCATGATCTTGGCTCACTGCAACCTCCACCTCCTGGGTTCAAGCAATTCTCCTGCCTCAGCCTCCTAAGTAGCTGGGACTACCAGCACACACCACCACTGCCAGCTAATTTTTGTATTTTTAGTAAAGACAAGTTTTTGCCATGTTAGCCAGGCTGATCTCAAACTCCTGACCTCAAGTGATCTGCCCACCTCAGTCTCCCAAAGTGCTGGGATTACAGGCATGAATCACTGCACTTGGTCTTAATGTCCTTGTCTTTAGTGTCTGGCTGCTAGAAGTAAACAAATAAAGGTGTATGGGGGTGTCAAAAAGAAGTTTTTATAAAAAAGAAGAAAGAGGTTAGGCATGGTGGCTCATGACTGTAATCCCAGCACAGTAGGAGGCTGAGGTGGGCAGATTGCCTCAGGTCAGGAGTTTGAGATCAGTCTGGCCAACATGGCAAAACCCCATATCTACTAACAATACAAAAAGTTAACCAGGCATGGTGGCATGTGACTGTAATCCCAGCTACTTGGGAGGCTGAGGTAGAGGAATTGCTTGAACCAAGGAGATGAAGGTTACAGTGAGTCAAGACTGCACCATTGTACTCCAGCCTGGGAAACAGAGTGAGACTCCGTCTCAAAAAAAAAAAGAAAGAAAGAAAGGTGAGTAAAAGGAGCACAGGTCCTTTAAATCTCCTGGCAGTCACTTCAGCTCTGTGATCATTAAATGCAATTAGTGATCAGGACACAGATCCCTAATATTTGGAGGACATTGTTCTTTTTGCCTGCTCTGGCTCCCACGAGGTATGTTCAGGTTGCTTCATGAACATGTGCACAATTTCCTGCCTCCATCTAAAGGTGAAGGATGGGTAGCTGCTACTATAGTAAGAGCTGGAATTGACTGAAATTAACCACAATTTATGTTCCAAGCCTGCCCCTGGAAGCTGCAAGCCCTCAATAGACTCCAGAGTTCCAAAATAGTTACATCCGACAGATTCTGCCAGTGCAGTTGTAATCTAGGTAGGGAGACAGATTCCTGATGCTTCCTAATTAATCATTTTTCCAGATATTTATTTTTCATTATATATTTACTGGTATTCATTCCATTTGGCTTCATTTCTTTAAGAGTTTTTATTCTACATGGAGCACACTTTAAAAATAAAAAAGAATTCAGCTGGGCACAGTGGCTTACACCTGTAATCCCAGCACTTTGGGAGGCTGAAGTGGGCAGATCACAAGGTCAGGAGTTCGAGACCAGCCTGGCCAACATGGTGAATTTCCATCTTTACTAAAAATACAAAAATTAGCTGGGTGTGGTGGCAGGTGCTTGTGATCCCAGCTACCCAGAAGGCTGAGGCAGTAGAATTACTTGAACCCAAGAGGCAGAGGTTGCAGTGAGCCAAGATTACACCACTGCACTCCAGCCTGGGCAACAAGAGTGAGACACCGTATCAAAAAATAAAAAAGAAAATTATCACTTCCTAAGAATCCAGAGAGAGAGATCCAAGATGGCTGATCACTAGCAGCTCGGGATTGTAGCTCCCACTGAAAGCGCAGAGAACGAGAGGACGCCACACTTTCAGACCAATTTTTGTTGCTCATGCACCAGGAGATTCCCAGCGGAGGAGCCCCACGTGTGTCTCCAGCGCGACTCTTGAGGCCGATGAGGCAGTTTTGCCGCTGCCTTGGAGCGATGGTTCTTGGTGCAGAGTCAGAAAAGCACCATCAATCTTAAAGCCGCTGTTTTGACCGGCACAGTGGGTTGCTTAGATTCTAGCGCCGGGAATCAACAAGTTGGACGTCCATTCAGAAACCCAACTATAAAGACGGTAATTATAAAGACCACAGATGGATAAGTCTATAAAGAAAGGAAGAAAACAGCCTAAAAAGACTGAGATACCCAAACTCAGAACGCCTCTCCCTCTACAGGGGATCACAGTTCCTCTTCAGCAACAGAACAAGGCCTGATGGAGAAAGACTGTGTTCCATTAGCAGAAGCAGACTTCAAAAAGTGGACGATAAGAAACTTCTGGGAATTAAAAGAACTTGTTCTAACCCAATGCAAAGAAACTAAGAACTTTGAAAAAAGATTTGACTAAATGTTAAAAATAACACACAATTTAGAGAGGAATATAAGTAAATTAATGGAGCTGAAAAATACAACACAAGAAC
>NW_016107395.1:8444232-8451059 GCF_001604975.1 Cebus imitator
TTTAGACATAAGATATAATATGCTTTCCTGGAAACTGTTCCAGAAGTAGCACTGGGATTTAAAGGTCACTTTGAAGCAAGGAAAGCATATTTCTAGAGAGGGTATAAAGCAGAGGTTAGTGAGAAATGAGATTGAGGGAATAGAACTGTATAGGAAGGGAATTAGACATTAAAAAAAAAAGAAAGAAAGAAAACACTTCAAAGCAATGCTTGCTTTCCTCAAAAGGGGTGATTTTATTTTAAAAACTCTAAATATTTAAATGCATTCAAGTTACACTTCTCTATGCTTATTTGCAATATGCTTCAGATTCAGGTGAAGGTCATATTCACAGAGTTCTATCTGAACTATAAAAGAGTTTATACAACTTGCAACATTTTTGTGAGATACTTGTTATCTTGTATGAATATAACAATTGTATGAGATAACTTTTATGAACATAATGACATGCTCCCTCAACCTCATAGTTGACCCTACTCTTAATACTTCAGTTCTACTACTATATCAGATGAAGAATCCAGACATTTTTTAAATCTCATATTTTCTCAATACTTAAAAATCTGTGGCCAAGCACAGTGGCTAATGCCTGTAATCCCAGCACTTTGGGAGGCTGAGGCAGGTGGATCACCTGAGGTCAAGAGTTCCAGACCAGCCTGGCCAACATGACAAAACCCCGTTTCTACTAAAATTACAAAAATTAGTTGGGCGTGATGGCAGGCACCTCCCGAGTAGCTGTAGGCTAAGACATGAGAATCCTTGAACCTGGTAGGCAGAAATTGCAGTGAGCTGAGATCACGCCACTGCACTCCAGGCTGGGCGACAGAGCAAGATTCCATCTCAAAAAATACACAAAAACAAAAATTCTTCTCACATTTTTGAAAATGTGTGAAGGATGAGATAGATATCCGAAAGAGTATGCACTTTCCCTAAGCCTAATTTTGACAGCTTTACGAAAAGGGTTAATCCATTATAAAACCTTATTAGGCTGTAAAGAAATTCAGTCAAAGGTTCAATCCATCAGTCTGTACTTTAAACACCTAAACCAGTCAAGACTTTAAATTTTATGCTTCCCTTGTGGTGGAGCTAAATATTATGGGTTGTAAAATCTGACCCAATCCATTAATTCCTTTTATATAATATAAAATATAAAAGAACCTAAATCAATGTCTTTTTTTTTTTTATCACTCTAAGGAACATTGCTTACATCAGCAAACCTCTGGTCATGTGAGAGAGTAAGTTCATCTCATCCATTGTATTATCAATATATTAGTAACTGCTAGATTCTAAACTTTTAAGTTCATGAATAATGTCTATGTTGTTCATTACAGCTCATTCACTACCTAAGATGCTGTCCGGTATGTAGTAAGCCCTCAACAGATATCTGTGAAATGACTAACTGCACTTAGTTTTGACGTAATTCAGCATTACATAGATTTTTGTATATAATTCTTCATTCCTAGGAATTACTGTATTACTGCCTAATCCACTAATTCCTGTAATTTCATCATCATCAGACCCACACATAAGTATCCATTTTAAATCATCCTTTGAAGCCTCTAAGAAGCAATATTCTGAATTTGTAGATTATAAGAATCACAGTTACTATATTAGTCTTTGAGAACAAGCAAAATGCCTTTTAAACTGAACACTTTAACAAAAGTAAAGAAGGTTTTTGGGTGAAAGAATTAGTATTTCAGCAGAAAACCGAGAAGCATGAAGTTGCTTTAAACAACAGAATATCAATATCAAAATTCTCCAGATAGGAAGACAGGAGTAAAAACCATATGTCTGACAAACGTCAAAGCGCTATAATTAAAAATAAATTATAGGCTCAAGGTTTTGTAAAGTTATCCAAAATCAAAACTGAGGCTATAAGCTTATTTAGATATTTACTGTCTTACTAGGTTGGTGCAAAAGTAATTGTGGGTTTTGCCATTACTTTCAGTGGTAATGATGCAATTATCTTTGCACCAACCTAATATAATGTACAAGAAGCACTAAAATGACTCCACAAAGTACTAGAAGCATACTTCTTTGAACACTGCTTTGAATAGTACTGATGTATTATACTGCTCTTGCTTTTTAAGTATTTCATATTAAAACTCTCTCTGTGTGTGTGTGTGTGTGTGTGTCTGTGTGTGTGTGTGTGTGTGTGTGTGTGTGTATGTAAAACACACAGAATATTGCTTTGGTAGGCATTTTTCTCCTGATAAGTCAATTACTAATCAGCAGTCATATACCATACTGATTTTGCCTCAATTTCAGTAGACATATCAATTTGTTTCTTTACTTGAGCATGGTAAAAATGAAGGCAAAAAGGCGGTAGTCTATTTCATGTTTTGGTGAATAGTTTCAGCCCATAGTCATTGATAAAACATGTGCATGTTGTATTATAGAACTGAATGTGCTCCAAAAGAATCAACTATGAAAATAATTTTCTATGTTAAAGTGCTTGAGGACAGTAAGCGTCTTCTAGGAACAGATGGAAGAAATAAATGGCAAATATAGTGTCATTTAGAAATAGTGATTATCCTTTCACCTCACTACAGCCAAGAAATAACCAACAGCTGTGTGAACAATGGTTGGAAAACATAAGGTCAGGAACATTTCTTGCCCTCAGAATATTTGAAGGAGATAAAAATCAAAATTGTCAATACAGCAATGATTTCATGTGATTATCTATTTGCAGTTTACACTCCCCTGTCTATAATAGCAACCCTGTGCTAACAAAATGACTACATTAAAATGACTACATTTGACTACTTTAATTTTCAAGTTGAATCATTACAGACTACTTATTTGATTTAATTGAAGCAAAAAGTAGTTTCTGAGAATTAATCCCAAGGTTAGCACTTTGGTGAATGTGTTAGGTAAATAAAGAAAATACAAGTTTTTTTTTCCCATGAGTAGAGCATGAATTCACCGGTGAGCTAAGACACCAAATAAAACAACTGGAAAATAAAACAAAGAGTTTATATCTCAAAGTCTAGCCATTTAATGTGAAACACCAAATAAGTTCTATTTGAATTAAATTAGTCCAGGTACAGTTTACAACCAGCATGGGAGTTAAACTTGTTCTTGAAATATAGATATACTTTAGTTCATTTTGTGCTGCTATAACAGAATACCACAGACTGTAATTTATAAAAAAAAAAAAATTATTCACTCATAGTTCTGGAGGCTAGGAAGTCCAAGATCAAGTCACCAGCAGATTTGGTCTCTAGTTACAAGTTGGTGCCTTACTGTTCCTCCAGAGAGGAGGAAGATTCCTCACATGGCAGAAGAGCAGAAGAGAGAGTTCATTCTCCCAAACCCTTTTTATAGTGGCATTAATCCATTCATGAGGGTGGAGCCTTCGTGACCCAAACATCTCCCAAAAGGACCCACCTCTCAACACTAGTTGCATTGGGATTAAGTTTTCAACGCATGAACTTGAGGAGGCACATTCTAACTGTAGCAGAATAGAATCAGATATCAGAAAGGAGGAAGATATTTTAGACAGGGGAACATAAAAAGTGAAGGCAGATCTTGTGTAGACATAAGTTTTCAACTCCTTTAAGTAATTACCAAGGAGACTGCACACTACAACTATGGTATGGTGAAAAACCATGTTTACCCTCATAAGAAACTATCAAACTATCTCCAAAGTGGTTGTACACCATTTGGCATTCCCAGCAGCAATAAATCAAAGTTTCTATTGTTCCACAGCCTTGCCAGCATTTGGTGTTGTCAATGTTCTGGATTTAGGGACGTAGTGGTTGATAGCAGCTTTATTCATAACTGGAAAACTTAAAGGCAGCCAAGGTGTCCTTAAGTAAGTGAATAGATAAATAAACTGGTACATTCAGACAATGGAATATTACTCAGCCACAAAAGATATTAGCTATTAAGCCATGAAAAGGCATGTAGAAACCTTAAGTACATATTACTAAGCATAAGGGGCCAATCTGAAAAGATTACATACTGTATGATTCCAACTATATGACAATTCTAGAAAAGGCAATGGAGACAATAAAAAGATCAATGGCTGCAAGGGGTTATCTGGTGGTGGGAAGAGGGGGAGGAGGGATAAATAGGCAGAGGGCAGATGACTTTGAGGGCAGTGAAAATACTCTGTATAAAGTACTCTATAATGACAGATTCATATTATTATACATTTAGCCAAACCCATAGAATGTACAAAACCAAGTGAATCCTAATGTAAACTGTGGACTCTGGATGACTATGGTATGTCAATGTAGGTTCATCAGTTGTAACAAATGAACCTCTATAGGGGAGGATGCTGATTACTGGGGAGGCTATGCATGTGTGAGGTGAGGGAGTATATGGGAAATTTCTGTGCCTTCCTCTCAGTTTTGCTATTAACCTAAAACTGCTCTAAAGAAAATGAAGTCTTAAACACACGTGCACACACATACACACAAGTGAAGAGAGAGAAGTTACAGTGAAACAGGTGGATACAACACAGGAATGAAGTATGTAATTCTTCATATAGATGTATATTGTAACTATATATTTTTGTAAAATTTCATGTATTCATTTAAAAAATCAAAACAGTACAGAAAAAGTCAAATAACAGAAGCATCCAAAATATGAATATCCACACCTAGTGATAACTGCTTTTGATTTTGTGAATATCTTTCCAGATACTATTATGCCGAGTACTGTACTTAGCAGTCAATTTTAAATAAATGAGCTCATTCTATACATGCTTTCTTTTTCACTGATAGAATCTTGTGTATATATTTTTTCATGAATCAATATAGAATCATATATTAATTTTTAATGGTCACAGAGTATTCCACTATAGGATTGTACCCTAATTTTCTTGTATAGTTCTACGATAATGAATTGGGAGAGGAGGCTAAAATAAACAAAATCATAATAAATATCTTTATACATATATATATACACACACATATATATATATACACACACACACATATATATACACACACATACACACACACACACACACACACACACACACACACACATATATATATATAATTTTGCACTTGTACAATTTTCCCTTTGCAGTAAGTCCTAGAATTGAAATGATGGGTCACAGCCTACAGACATTTTACATTTTGATAAATTGTGTCAAACTGCCTTCTAGGAAAATTGTATTGATTTAAACATCCACAGTGAATGAGAGGGTCTATTTTCTTTCACCTCCTACAACAATGGGTTGTTTTAATCTTTTAAAACTTTATAGACATAGAAACTACATTTTACGGTTGATTTTAGTTACATGTCTCTTAATATTGATAAAGTTGAATATAATTTTGCATTTATTGGCTAGCTGTGCTTTTTCACATAACACACATGTGCTAAAGCCTATCACTGATTTTTTTCCATTGAATTATTTTTACAGGCTTATTCATTTGTACATTATGGCCTTTCATCCTTTGACATGTGTTGTGACTCTTTCACAATTGTTTGTCATTCAGCTTGTTTATATTATTCATTACCATAGGAAAGCTCTAAGGTTTAATACAATTTCCAGTTTCTATAATAATGCCCAAACAATAAAATATAAATATATACACATATTTTATTTAACTTCCTTTACATTTAAATCATTCATTTAAGTTTGTAGAGATCTAAAAATAGGAATTTGGCTTATCTTTTCTAAATGACTAGCCAAATGCTAAAATGTCATTTTATGAAAAACCCATCTTTTGTTCCACTACTTCGAATGCACTTTTACTATATAATAAATACCAATATGTACTTAGTCCCCCATGACATTCCTGGGCTTGTGGCCACATCACTCCAATCTCTGTCTTGGTCTTCCCATTGCCACCTCCTCTGTGTATCTCAGAACTTCCTTTGATTCTAATAAAAATACACAAGATTGCATATAGGGTTCACCCAAGTAATCAATGACAAATCCCCCTCTCAAGATCTTTAATTTTTATATATATATATATATAAAACATTACATTTTAGGCTCTGGGGTACATGTAAAGAACATGCAGGATTGTTGCATAGGCACATAAATGGCAATGTGGTTTGCTGCCTCCATCCCCATCACCTATATCTGGCATTTCTCCCCATGTTATCCCTCCCCAACTCCCTACCTCCACTGTCCCTCCCCTAGTCCTCCCCAACAGACCTCAGTGTGTGATGCTCCCCTCCCTGTGTCCATATGTTGTCATCGTTCAACACCCACCTATGAGTGAGAACATGCGGTGTTTGATTTTCTGTTCTTGTGTCAGTTTGCTAGGAATGATAGTTTCCAGGTTCATCCATATCCCTACAAAGAACACAAACTCATCATTTTTTATGGCTGCATAGTATTCCATGGTGTATATGTGCTGCATTTTCCCTGTCCATTCTATCATCGATGGGCATTTGGGTTGGTTCCAAGTCTTTCCTATTGTAAACAGTGCTGCAATGAACATACATGTGCATGTGTCCTTGTAATAGAACGATTTATAACCCTTTAGATGTATACCCAGTAATGGGATTGCTGGGTCAAATGGAATTTCTATTTCTAGGTCCTTAAGGAATCGTCACACTCTCTTCCACAATGGTTGAACTAATTTATGCTCCCACCAACAGTATAAAAGTATTTCTATTTGTCCACATCCTCTCCAGCATCTGTTGTCTCCAGATTTTTTAATGATTGCCATTCTAACTGGCATGAGATGGTATCTCAATGCAGTTTTGATTTGTGTTTCCCTAATGACCAGTGATGATGAACTTTTCTCACAGGTTTCTTGGCCTCATATATGGCCTTCTTTTGAAAAGTGTCTGTTCATTTTCTTTGTCCGCTTTCGAATTGGTTCGTTTGTTTTTTTCTTGTAAATCTGCTTTAGTTC
>NW_016107395.1:8451434-8453055 GCF_001604975.1 Cebus imitator
CCATCTGGAGTTAATTTTAGTGTAAGGTGTCATGAAAGGGTCCAGTTTCTGCTTTCTGCACATGACTAGCCAGTTTTCCCAACACCATTTATTAAACAGGGAATCCTTTCTCCATTGGTTGTTTTTGTCAGGCTTGTCAAAGATCAGATGGCTGCAGATGTCTGGCGTTGCCTCCGAGGCCTCCGTTCTGTTCCATTGGTCTATATCTCTGTTTTGGTACCAGTACCATGCTGTTTTGATTACTGTGGCCTTGTAGTATAGTTTGAAGTCAGGTAGCATGATGCCTCCTGCTTTGCTCTTTTTGCTTAAAATTGACGTGGCTATTCAGGCTCTCTTTTGGTTCCATACGAAGCTTAAGGTGGTTTTTTCCAGTTCTGTGAAGAAGGTCATTGGTAGCTTGATGGGGATAGCATTGAAACTATAAATTACTTTGGGCAGTATGGCCATTTTTATGATATTGATTCTTCCTAACCATGAGCATGGAATGTTTCTCCATCTGTTTGTGTCCTCTCTTATTTCATTGAGCAGTGGTTTGTAGTTCTCCTTGAAGAGATTCTTAACATCCTTTGTTAATTGTATTCCTAGGTATTTTATTCTCTTTGTAGCAATTGTGAATGGCAGTTTGTTCTTGATTTGGTTCTCTTTAAGTCTGTTATTGGTGTATATGAATGCTTGTGATTTTTGCACATGGATTTTGTATCCTGAGGCTTTGCTGAAGTTGCTTATCAGTTTCAGGAGATTTTGGGCTGAGACGATAGGGTTTTCTAAATATACAATCATGTCGCCTGCAAATAGAGACAATTTGACTTCCTCCTTTCCTTGTTGAATACACTTTATTTCTTTTTCTTGCCTGATTGCTCTGGCTAGAACTTCCAATATTATATTGAATAGAAGTGGTGAGAGAGGGCATCCTTGTCTAGTGCCAGATTTCAAAAGGAAAACTTCCAGATTTTGTCCATTCAGTATGATATTGGCTATGAGTTTGTCATAAATAGCTTTTAACATTTTGAGATATGTTCTATCAATACCTAGTTTATTGAGAGTTTTTAGCATAAAGGGCTGTTGAATTTTGTCAAAGGCCTTCTTTGCATCTATTGAGATAATCATGTGGTTTTTGTCTTTGGTTCTGTTTATGTGGTGAATTACATTTACACGCTTCCTTATGTTGAACCAGCCTTGCATCCCCAGGATGAAGCCTACTTGATTGTGATGGGTAAGTTTTTCATGTGCTGTTTCACTCAGTTTGCTAGTATTTTATTGAAAATTTTTTGAACTCGATCCAAGATGGCCGTTTAGGAACAGCTCAGGATTGCAGCTCCCAGTGAAAGCGCAGAGGGTGAGTGGACACCGCATTTTTATTGCCCACAGACTAGGAAATTCCCAGGCGGAGGAGCTCTGCAGCTCACCAGCGCGGCTGTTTCGGCCAGCGCGGCTGTGCCAGCCGGCGCCGCTGCTTTGCCCCGCGTGGCTGCTTTGTCAGCACCCCGGAGCAGCGGTTCTCCATACAAAATACACCGGTCCGGGTGCCCTTTTGGCTGGCGACTGGAGCTACGGGAAGTCGCCCATTCGTCTGTTTAAAAAGGGGACTGAGCAGGGAACCAAGACAGTAGATTCCAGGGCA
>NW_016107395.1:8458563-8539267 GCF_001604975.1 Cebus imitator
GGGGGGTGGGGAGCTGGGGAGAGATAGCAAGGGGAGAAATGCCAGATGTAGGTGATGGGGAGGAAGGCAGCAAATGGCACTGCCACGTGCGTACCTATGCAATATTTTGCATGTTCTTCACATGTACCCCAAAACCTAAAATGCAATAAAATAAATAAATGGGGGAAACAAAAAAAAAGAAAACTTTTGCATCTATGTTCATATGGATATTGGCCAGAAGTTTTCTTTTCTTGTTGAGTCTCTGCCAGGTTTTGGAATCAGAATGAAGTTGATCTCATAAAATGATATGGGGAAGGTTCCCTCTTTTTTCGTTGTTTGGCATAGTTTCAGAAGGGGTCCTACCAGCTCCTCTTTGTATGTCTGGTAGAATTCGGCTGTGAACCCATCTGGATCTGGGCTTTTTTTGGTTGGTAAGCTATTAATTGCTGCCTCAACTTCAGCCTTTGTTATTTGTCTATTCAGAGTTTTGACTTCCTCCTGGTTTAGGCTTGGGAGGGTGTAAGTGTCCAGGAATTTATCCATTTCTTCCAGATTTACTAGCTTATGGGCATAGAGTTATTTGCAGTAATCTCTGATGGTGGTCTGTATTTCTGTGAAATCTGTGGTGATATCACCTTTATCTTTTTTTATTGCACCTGTTTGATTATTCTCTTTTCTTTTTTATTAATCTGGCTAGTGGTCTGTCTATTTTGTTGATCTTTTCAAAAAACCAGCTCCTGTATTTATTGACTTTTTGAAGGGTCTTTTGTGTCTCTATCTCCTTCAGTTCTGCTCTAATTCTAATTTTAGTTATTTCTTGTCTCTTTTGAGTTTTTTTGATCTTGTTCCTCTAGCTCTTTCAATTTTGATGATAGGGTGTTGATTTTAGATCTTTCCTTGCTTCTCATGTGGGCATTTATTGCTATAAATTTTCTCTAGACACTGCTTTAAATGTGTCCTGGAGATTCTGGTACATTGTGTCTTCGTTCTCATTAGTTTCAAAGAACATCTTTATTTCTGCCTTTATTTCATTGTTTATCCAGTCAACATTCAAGAGCCAGTTGTTCAGTTCCCTCGAATTTGTGTGGTACTGAGTTAGTTTCTGAATTCTGAGCTCTAATTTGATTGCACTGTGGTCTAAGAGACTGTTTATTATGATTTCCGTTCTTTTGCATTTGCTGGGGAGTGATTTACTTCCAATTATGTGGTCAATTTTAGAGCAGGTGTGATGTAGTGTTGAGAAGAATGTATATTCTGTGGATTTGGGGTAGAGAGTTCTGTAAATGTCTATTAGGTTTGCTTGTTCCCGGTCTGAGTTCAAGTCCTGGATATCCTTGTTAATTTTTTGTCTGGTTGATCTGTCTAATATTGACAGTGGAGTGTTAAAGTCTCCCACTACTATTGTGTGGGAGTCTAAGTCTCTTTGTAGGTCATGAAGAACTTGCTTTACGTATCTGGGTGCTCTTGTATTGGGTGTGTATATATTTAGGATCATTAGCTCTTCTTGTTGCATTGATCCTTTTACCATTATGTAATGCCTTTCTTTGTCTCTTTTGATCTTTGTTGGTTTAAAGTCTATTTTATCAGAGACTAGGATTGTAACTCCTGCTTTTTTTTGCTCTCCATTTGCTTGGTAGATCTTCCTCCATCCCTTTATTTTGAGCCTATGTGTATCCTTGCATGTGAGATGGGTTTCTGGATACAGCACACCGATGGGTTTTGACTTTTTATCCAATTTGCCAGTCTGTGTCTTTTGATTGGGGCATTTAGCCCACTTACATTTATGGTTAATATTGTTATGTGTGAATTTGATCCTGCCATTTTGATGCTAGCTGGTTATTTTGCCCATTAGTTGACACAGCTTCTTTATTGTATCAATGCTCTTTACCATTTGGCACGTTTTTGGAGTGTATGGTACTGGTTGTTCCTTTCTATGTTTAGTGCTTCCTTCAGGAGCTCTTGTAAAGCAGGCCTGGTGGTGATGAAATCTCTGAGCAATTGCTTGTTCATAAAGAATTTTATTTCTCATTCTCTTATGAAGCTTAGTTTGACTGGATATGTAATTCTGGGTTGAAAGTTATTTTCTTTAAGGATGTTGAATATTGGCCCCCACTCTCTTTTGGCTTGTAGGGTTTCTGCTGAGAGATCTGCTGTGAGTCTGATGGGCTTCCCTTTGTGGGTAACCTGACCTTTCTCTCTGGCTTCCATTAGCATTTTTTCCTTCATTTCAACCCTGGTGAATCTGATGATTATATGCCTTTGTGTTCCTCTTCTTGGGGAATACCTTTGTGGTGTTCTCTGTATTTCTTGGACTTCAAT
The DNA here is from genome assembly GCF_001604975.1 of Cebus imitator. NCBI lineage: Eukaryota > Metazoa > Chordata > Mammalia > Primates > Cebidae > Cebus > Cebus imitator. Next base: position 8,460,862 of record NW_016107395.1, read on the forward strand.
GTCGGCCTGCCTTGCTAGGTTGGGGAAGTTCTCCTGGGTAATATCCTGAAGAGTGTTTTCCAGCTTGGATTCATTCTCTCTGTCACATTCAAGTACACCTATCAAACATAAATTAGGTCTTTTCACATAATCCCATATTTCTTGGAAGCTTTGTTCATTTCTTTTTACTCTTTTTTCTCTAACCTTGCCTTCTCGTTTTATTTCATTGAGTGGATCTTCAATCTCTGATATCCTTTCTTCTGCTTGGTCGATTCAGCTATTGAAACTTGTGTATGCTTCGTGAAGTTCTCTTGTGTTTTTCAGCTCTGTCAATTCGTTTATGTTCCTCTCTAAGCTCTTTATTCTTGTTAGCATTTTGTCAAACCTTTTTTCAAGGTTCTTAGTTTCTTTGCATTGGATTAGAACATGATCTTTTATCTCAGAGAAGTTTGTTATTACCCACCTTCTGAAGCCTGTTTCTGTCAATTCATCAGACTCATTCTCCATCCAGCCTTGTTCCCTTGCTAGTGAGGAGTTGTGATCCCTTGGAGGAGGAGAGGCATTCAGGTTTTGGGTGTTTTCATCCTTTTTGCACTGGTTTCTTCCCTCTTTGTGGATTTATCTACCTATGGTCTTTGTGGTTGGTGACTTTCACATGGGGTCTCAGTGGACATCCTTTTTGTTGCTGATGAAGTTATTTCTTTCTGTTTCTTAGTTTTCCTTCTAACAGTCAGGCCCCTCTGCTGTAGGACTGCTGGAGGTCCACTCCATACCCTGATTGTCTGGGGATCAACTGCAGTGGCTGCAGAACAGTAAGGGTTGCTTCCAGTTTCTTCTTCTGTTATCTTTGTCCCAGAAGGATACCTGCCAGATGTCAGCCTGAGCTCTCCTTTATGAGGTGTCCCTTTGGTTATACCGGGGTCAGGGACCTGCATGAGGAGACAGTTGGTCCCTTATAGAAGTTCAAGTGCTGAGCTGTGAGTTCTGTTGTTCTGTTCAGAGCTGCCAGGCAGGTACTTTTAAGTCTGCTGCAGCAGAACTCCTAACTGCCTTTTTTTCCCAGGTGCTCTCTCCTGGTGAGGTGAGGCTTTATTTATAAGTTCCTATCATTCTGCTGCCTTTTTTCAGGGATGCCCTGACCAGCAAGGAGGTAGCCTAGTCACAGTCTGCCAGCAGAGACATTGCTGAGCTGCCATGGGCTCTGCCCAGCTGCTGTTTACTTCCTTGCAGTTTTGTTTATAGGGGTATAGTTAGAACTGCCTCAGTAATCACGATCTGCCTCAGTAATGGCTGACTGTCTATGCAATGGCAGACTACCTCAGTAATGGCAGATTGCCTCAGTAATGGCGGGACTGCCTCAGTAGTGGAGGACTGCCTCGGTAACGGCGGACTGCCTCAGTAGTGGTGGACTGTCTTGCCCTTCCCCCCACAGAGCTGGACCATCCCGGGTCCAGCTGTGCTTGGTGTGAAACTGTCAATCCAGAGCATTTCATATTGCTGGTCTTTGTGGGGGTGGGACCAGTTGAGCCAGATCACCTGGCTCCCTGTTTCAGCCCCCTTTTTTTCAGTTGAATGGGTGACTCTGTCTCCCAGGCATTCCAGTCACCAGTTGAAATGGCACCCAGATTTGTGTGAGTTTCTGTGTGGAGACCTGCTGCGCCAGCTGACACAGCCACCCTGGAGACTTGTGGCGCTTTTCTACCCAGGAATCTCCTGGTCTGTGGGCAGTAAAAATTCATTTGGAAATGTGGTGATCGCTCACCCTCTGCATTCTCACTGGGAACTGTGATCCAGAGCTGTTCCTATTTAGCCATGTTGTCTCCTCCCCCAAGATCTTTAATTTAATCACATTTTTTGTCATGTAAGACACTATTCGTTCTTTTGCCATAGAAGGCAATATTCACAGATTCTGGGGATTAGGATGTGGACATCCCTTTTTGGAGGTGGGGCCGCCATTTAGCCCACCACACCTATTAAATTGGCAAAGCTTTAAATCAAACAAATTTTAATGTAGGCAAGACAGTAAAACAAAAGCAAAAACAAACCAGGTATGCACACTGACTTACAATTGGTAAGGATATAAATTGGTACAATTCAGTTTCAAAGCAATACGACAGCATGAATCAAGGCCATTAAAAATATTCATTATCTTGTCTAGTAATCCCTCATCAATAATAGCAATCGGTCTTAGACAAATATATTTTGGTATGGACCAACAGAAGATTCCAATTTAAATATATATAAAAATTCACACACTTGTGGAGAAAACAAACTAGAAAAAAAACATTAAAATGCCTGTAGCCATTATTTCTGCACTGTAGCATTACGAGTCACTTTTATGAATATTTGTCTATGGTATTTAAATATTTTAGGGTGAACATGCGTAACTTTAATACCTATTTAAGTTTACTTTCAAATTTTAATTATATAAAATGTAGATTGGCATTTGATTGACAATGAAGAAATAAATAAGTAGCCATAGAAGATTTGTGAATTATTTTTAAAAACATTAAACATTCTATTTAACTGTATTTCCAGAGATAAAGTAAGACAAAATAAAAAATAGATTCCAGAAATCAAACTTCTGAGAATTGTGACTAAGTCCCCAAATGTAACAGGGTCTATCTGACTTTAGAGGAGATTAAAAATGAAGTTGGGTGTGGTGGTTCACTACTGTAGTCCCAGCTACTAAACGGGCTGAAAAACAGAAGGATCCCTTGAGGCCGGGAGCTAAAGGCTGCAGTGCACTTTGATTGAGTCTGTGAATAGCCATTGCACTCCAGCCTGGGCAACATAGTGAGAACACATCTCTACAAATAAAAATTTAAAAAAATAAGAGAGAGATAAGCGAAACTGGTATGATCTGCTAGGACCTCCCTTTTATGACAGTAAAGGGGACTTTAAGAAATCATCTTGCTCATTTTATTAACTAAAGCGAGGCTGCACTCCAAAGAAATTTAAGTCTCTTTTACAAGAAGTATTCTAGAACAAGAAATCCAATATCTCCATTGGGTTTCCATGTTGTTCAATATATCAATTATTTTTGACAATGTTCTGCAGGTTAAGTAACTCAAGGAGAAATGTGAGTCTACGAATTTTCTTTTGGGAACAATTTAAGAAACAAAGGGCAAACTGTTCATTTGATTCTATATTAAATCTAGCCACATACAGCACAAAATTATTTTATGATCCTAATTATAACAGACTCCTATATGAACTCTGGTTTAAAACATAGATATTGATAACAAAATAATTGTTAAGGAAAAGATTATCTCTAGGTAAAATGTTGTTAACAAAATTAAAATTCCCTCTGGAATAAGAAATAGTTTAATATGCCAAATTTAGCTAGGAGTAATATGTTAACCCTCATCATCAACTTTTAAAAAATTACTTAGTTCAACAAGCAAATCCTTTTTCATTATGAAATGTTAGCATGTATGACCAGAAATAACCTGAGGGCACCAATCAACCTTAAAATGTAGTTACAGCAAATTTATTTAGCATGTGCTTATTTAGTGACTATGAACTTCGCCTATTCAATGCATTACTCAATAAACTCACTGAGGAGCAAATATCTTACAGACCCTGCCTCAGGAAGCCTTAGAAGAAATGATGGCTTCTCCATTCATGACACACAAAACATCTTAAGGATTAAGACAATTGTAGTCGAAGGACTGTCCTCTTCCATTATGTACAAAGATCCTCAAAGCTTTAACCCTAAGAGATTATGCAGAAAATGTGCATACAGTTTCCTCAGAGGAAATTCAGTTTGGCTGACTAACTCTATGAGAAGATAAAGCATAAGAAAGGGATGAGAATAACCAAGGAATACATGCTGGAGTTGTGCAATTATACTGAAAATTAAGATCTAGTTAGGTGTATTCATCCTCAAGACAGTGGCTACAGTTCTGAAAGATATCTTGCAATGGAAGTGATTATGCTATAAGCAGGGAACTTGTGTAAGCTACATTTGCAAATAATGTATTGTTTAATGGAGTTGGTAAAGATATTTGGATCTTCTTATCATTACCTATGGGGAAATTATTTTAAATGGAGAATGAAATTTTAAAGTAAATACAGCAAAAAATAAATACAGACATATTTCAGACATACATGCGTACATATATGGATATATAAACTCATAAATATATGTACAAGAACTATCTTTTGTGTTCTTTAGTTGAAAAATCATGAAATGACAGAAGTACTCATTTTTGGAGGGAAACCCAAGAAGGCTTCAGTCTCGATGGATTGATGTGAGGATAAAAAATTAAGAAAGGCTATAACAACAGTAGTTAAGTAGTCTAGGACTACATAAGAGAATACTAGATAACTATTAAAAGATGATGTAGACATATATATTTGACATATTTTTATTATAGAAAAGCAAGTAATAGAACAGCATGTATATGGTATGTTTCTATTTATGTAAAATTATTTACATGTGTGTATAGAAAGATATCCATTATATGGTAAGCACCCAATAGATAGTTTGTTGATTAACAGGGTTAATCTTACAGTGGTAAACCCTAAGGTGAATTTTAATCCCTTCTTTTTCTTTTTCTATATGGTTTTATTTATTTTTTCAAATATTTTACAAGTAGGAAAAAAATTTTTTTTTAAATAAAAAGCACACAAATAACATCGTTACCTCCCTGCATGTGACTCAGTAACACATAGTCTTGACATCCCATTCATCACTCAGTTTGGATTTCATTTGCCTTTATCTTCTTGTTTCAGGTTTTCTCCTGTTCCAAAGCCCAAGTTCCTGTAGTCCCAGCTACTACAGGAAAGCTGAGCTGGGAGAATTGCTTAAGCTCAGGAGGCTGAAGTCAACCTGAGCAAAATAGCAAGACTCTGTCTCTCTCTCTTTTTTTAAGCCCAAGTTTTAGAGATAAAATGATTTATAATTTGAGTGAGTAAAAATAATCTAAGATAACAGTGCATATAGTAACTTCTATAAAGTTAGGAAGAAAAAAAGATTTCACCTTACTGTGTTTTCATTCAGTGTTTCTCATACTTTTCTACTTGGACAGCTTAACAGTTCAGAAGAATGTACTTGAGAAAGTATCAAGAAGGTCTCCACAACTTCAAAATTGTTTTGAAGCGTCTTATGTTTGACCTAAACAATTATGAGATGTTTGCACTGTATTCCATAATATTACACATTTTTAATGCAAAATGAGGTTTAAAATTAACTACCCTGGAGTAAATTGAGTTCCAAGAAAAAGCTGACTGCATTTTTTCTTGCGGTTTTGAGTGCTTGGTAGGCTAAGAAGGTGGGGGTGCTCATCCTAGCTAGAGAAGCAAGTCAGTCTTCAAAGTGCAGTTTGTAAAATCAGCATCATCTATAGACCAGTTGCTCTTGTGAACCAAGGCTTCAACTCTGCCAGGGTTTCTCAGCGCCTGATGGAAATCACAGATCAGGGAATGGAAACACATGATGAAAATGTCACAGAAGGTGTTCGATTTTACTTTCTGTTACTTTAAAAAATATTGTTTATTTTAACTGGTTATTTTCAACATTCTAAAATTAAAATCTTATTTTAAAAAGCAAAATACGGATTGATAAGGTAAATAAAACATAGTCACTAAGGACTCATTAAGTAGTTTAATTTTGGTACACAAAAAGAAAATCAGGGATAAAACTGAATTTTTTTTTTATTTCAAAAGACAGTGTTTCTGCTGATCTTATTGGTCAAGTCTGTCAATATTATACCTTTACTACAAATTTTTTGTAAAATTTTTTACAGATGCTTACTAGCAAATGAACAAGCCCCTATATATCCATAAATCACCCACAATATGAACTTTAATTTTAAAATAAGATATTTTTCTTCCTCTTGAAGGATAGCAAAAGATGATTTATAGTATGTATCTACCCCAGGTAATAATGTTATTCTTTAAAGCCTGCCTTTTTTCTCTTAAGAAAACTGTTCTCACAATTTTTTAAATTAAAAAAAGAAAAATTTATAATAAAAGTCTTAGATAACTCAAAATCTACCCACAACCTTTATCACCGTTTTTGTTTTGAAAGGAAAAAATTATTACCCGGTATACTTCAAGATGAGGCAGGAGTGGAGTAATAAAGATACCAACTGATGAACATTAAATTAAAACCACGTGAAAACTTAGCAAGACTATTAGGACAACAAAATTAAAATTTGAAAATTAATCTTTTAAAATTTGTGGCAACTGAGCAATCAAGAAAATAAATTCCATGTTGTGCTGCTTGTTCAAAAACTAAAATAATATTTGCTTTTGCAGGAAAGTGTAGCTGGAGCTGACAGTCTGGGGAATGTTTTCAGAGCTAAATAAAACTTTAAAAGGCTTCTTATTCTTTTGCAATTATTCCTTTCTTGGGTTCAGTGAAACGTGTTGAGTCACAAAGAATGATCTTGTTTTAGTTTTCTTTCCCCCCCAAAACACAGTGCTATTATAAAATAAAAGTTATACAAAAAATTAATGTACTTCTAGCAAAGGGGGCATTTTTAAAAAAACGAGTGTTTTTTGTTTTTGTTTTTACATTCAAAAGCAACTCAATGTAGTAAATTACTGTATCTGAATATCCTATTTTTGCACCACATTTAAATTGCTGGAGACTGAAAAAGTAAGTGCCAATGCTTGATTCAAAAAGATATTTATCACATTCTCTAAATTGATGGGAAGAATACACAGACACAATAGGGATTACAAGTCTCTTTGATGGAGTCTCCCTGATTTGAACCTGTTTTTTCCTCTTTCATGGAACAAGAGATAATCACCCTGAAATAAATATTTCCCCCTTTGAAAAATGATGCAAACAAAAGATAATTGGGCGAAATAAGTCACTGCATTCATAGTTAAGGTGGGAAATAATAAATAAATACAAACAGATAAAACACTAAGATTATGTCTCTTCACTCTATTTTCAAAAGGAAAAAGGTAATGAGTAGACACCCACTTGTAATTTACAAGCTGAAGTCTTCCTTTGACAACCCACAGATCAATTAAATCCTCTTCAAATTAGTTTTGATGTGTTAATGTGAGTCCCCCCACCTCCCTAAGTTTCCACAGACCATGGCTGGGTTTTTATGCTGGCTTTCTACTGAATTGTTTCTAGCGTTTTGTTGCATGTTAATACAAGGTCATTTAAAACTATGTAAATATGGAGAAAAGTAACTCGAAAGTAGATTATTTCCTGCTATGCTTTATTTTCTCACACCGTTTCCTGCCTTCTACTAGCTAATAAAAAATAGAAAATATTTGAATCTTGATTAGTTTTTCCCCTTCCAGAGCTGTATTTGTAATCTTTAGCAATACTTAGATTATCAAAATATAGCAAATGACCATATTCCAAGTTCTACAACCCATTCAAAAACACCTAGATTTTATAAATTGTTAACCTTAATCTGTCACAAATACTTAACTCTAATACAGAGTGACTAACATTAAAGAGAGAATATTTTAAATTTATGACTGGGTAATTCTTTTCACATATGACGGAATCCAAAACAATACCTCAGTTTTATCTGACAGGGAATTACTGTCACGTTCGCCTCCCCAATGCTTCCTGTTGGGGGTGAGTGGTCTATTCTTCAGCATGACAAAGTCTGATTTCTGAATGGCTGGTAGTGTCAAAGGGCCATTAGTATGCTAAGCCTTTTAGTGGCATGGGATAGCTCCATTCTGCTTTCCTCAATTGTTGCAATTGGGCCACGTGACTAACTGATGATTTCAAGGCAAGCTTTGGAATCTTGATGTCTTCCAGAAATTAATACTCCTCCTGGTAATAAAATCTATTGACTATTAGTGCTCAACTTTTAATGCCTGAAAGGAGGTACAGTATTAGTGAAACTCTCAAGGATTGAGAAAAGAGAAGCAGCAAACGAAATGTTAGCTTCACTCATAATTAGGTTTTAAGAGTTTAAAAAGGCAAGTCTAATCTGTTTGGAGAAACTGCTGACAGTTCTTATCATCCTCTTCATTTTTAAAATTCCAATAAAGATGATAACAGACAGCAATTTTTAAAAATTGAATTAAACTATTAATATTTTATAGTATCTTTTTTATAGTCACCCCTTTATTGTTCAGCACTATTTCTTTTTTATTTCTTAAAACATTTTTTATGCTTATTAACTCCCAGAATCCACAGGAAAATGGAATAAACACAAAACAATCATTTGAAAATTAAAGGAAGTGAACTAGATGATTTCTGATTCTATGCTGACTGTTTTAGTACATCTTATACTCATGCTACACTTAATCTGCAAGCCAATAAGTTTGTTGAAATAGCACATTTATTTCCAAAGAATATTTGAAAGGTGACACACTTTAGATTAGTTTGCAAACGGTTCCAAAGGAGGAGACTAGATGGCAAAACTGAGCAGTTTCCTGGCTTTGCAAGAATGAAATCTGTATAGTGCGTGTTATTTGCTTAGAAAGATATTTCAAGAGTATCAGCCGCATATATACTCAAAAGCAGAGAGAAAATACCTCCCAAATTTCAATGCGCAATGTTTTTTAGATTACGGAAATTTAAATTATCCACATATTTGCTTTTATTTCTCATGAGTTAATAATTGAGAACTGAACAAATCTTGTTACTTCTGTGTCCTAGGTTAGCAGAGACTGGTTGGCTTTTCAGAAAGCCTGTTTCTGGTTGTTTTTTTTTTTTTTTTCTCCCCTGTGCACACAGCCAGACCACACATCCCTGCCTCTCTTGCAGTTAGGTATAATTATGTGACTGAGTTTCAACTAATAGGATGTATTTAGCTAATAGGATGTGGCTTCACTGCCAGGTCTGGCCTATAAAAGTCTCTTATATGATCATTTATGCCCTTTTTCCATCTCCCAGCCTCTCTCAGAACACAGTGACTTTGAAAACTTAGGATGAAGACGACTGAGCTACAAAATAGAAAGAGCCTTGAAACACGTTCCAGAAACACTTGAGAGGAGAATCACCAAACAGGAATACGTATATTGGACTTTATGTGAGTGAAAAAATATATATCATTTTTGAACTGTTACACATTTCATATTGAAACTAAAAAACTGCTGAATATAAGAAATTTTATGACATTGGTTTTAGTGGCTGGGTATGAACGAGGAAATGGATACTGCAGGCTGGAAAGATAGAGACTCATGATATCCTGAAGCAAAACACATGGTAAAGCTGCCTCCAGTGAGAACTTGAAAAAAGTCAGTGGAACCGCAGAACCTGTAGCATCAGTGGAAGTGAGTGGGAAAAATTAGACTGATTGCTTTCAGCAAGCTATCACAAGAGACAAAAGTGCTCAGGAAAGAATGAACTGGTTTGCAAACAGAAATAAAGGGGATAAAGAAAGGGTAGAAATATGGTTCCTCAAAGGACTGGAAAAGTTGGCTTCTTTTAAACTTTGGGGAATAGAAGATAACACTGAGAAAAAAGGCTCTGAGCAACAAAGGGCCATAGGGTGACTTTCTGTCCCAGTTTGCCCAGGATAGTCATGGTTTATAACTTGTTTCTGCCTAAATATTAATAGTACTAATACAACTCATTCTGAGCCAAATAAACAGATTACAAGTGTGGCCTTCCTATCCAAAGTCCAGGTGCTTTTAAGTTAGCTGGCCGGGTAAGAGAAGAGAAAAAGGCATATCATAATAAAGTTACCTACTGCTGTGTCACAAACCACCCTAAGCTTAATGGTTTAAACACAACCATTTATCTACTCATTTTTGTGCAATTGGGAAGAAGCTTAGTGAGGATGCCTTGTCGCTGCCCCACAAAGGATCTCTTAGCTCTATTTATCTGGATCTCTATTCACCATAAGTGTCAAAGAAAGCAAAGAAATAAATGAGGCTTGAGAGCTATGTCTAAGGACTTTCGGATATGGTTACTGAAACATGGAACTGACTGAAAAGCACATAAATCAGAAAGCTACTATGATTCTAAAGGAATTGAATTGTCAATATCATCACAAGCCCAAACTTGCATACCAGGAGAGAGTGGTAAACATGGTCCACAACTAAGAAGTACACACTTCCGGTGTATCTATGGAGGATAGGACATGCAAATATTTCTTAGAGGCCAGGATCTAGGAACCATACAGAACAATGGATAATGGAATTCCTACCAGAGAAAAGAATAAGGATCTAGTCAAGGTTCAAAATCTTCATAATGCCTGTGCATCAAAATTTCTAAATTGCAAAGATCTACCAGGGACAGTGGCTCACGCCTGTCATCCAAGGCAGGTGGATCACCTGAGGTCAGGAGTTCAAGACCAGCCTGGTCAACATGATGAAAACCCCTCTTTACTAAAAATACAAAAAAATTAGCCAGGTGCAGTGGCACACACCTATAATCCCAGCTACTCGGGAGTCTGAAACAGGGGAATCACTTGAACCTGGGAGGCAGAGGTCATGGTGAGCCAAGATCATGCCACTGCACTCCATCCTGGGAAACAAAAGTGAAATTTCTCAAATAAAAAACCAATTGCAAAGATCAATGAGAGCTGGATATCTTTCTTTTTCTTCCTAAATAGATGTGTCTATTGCAATTCCACCATTGTAATTTGAGTGGTGGCAGTGGGGGGAGTCATATAACTTGTCCTTTTCTAGATCATGGTAGGCTGCAATTTGGTACATCTACACAGATAATGTATGGATGGAGTGTCTGCTTTAAACTTTGGTTTATTTATCTTAGGAAGGGGATGAGGGTTTTCTGTATGTAAGGAGAAAAGAGAAAAAAGATGTTGGGTGATGAGATGATCAGGCTGTGGCAGAGGCTTTTATGTGTTAACCAAAGTCCATTTCCTTTTCCGTCAAGGCACATAGATATGCCATTTTTCCCAAAATTACCTTGCAGTTATGTGTGACCGTATGACTGAATTCTGACTAATAGACTATGAGGAGAAGTGACATACCCAAGTCTCATCCATAAAAACTTTCCACACCACCTGCATGGCATCTTTTCTTCTTGGCTTATTGAATGGAAAGATCTCCAAGGACCTTGAGAAGGATGGAGCCTAGTTTTCTGGCCTGATAGGGAACACCTTCAAGTGTACTGACATATGAGAAATATAAATATATATATATATATTTTGACACATAATCTTGCTCTGTCACTCAGGCTGGAGTGCAGTGAAGCAATCTCAGCTCACTCCGCCTCTTGGGCTTAAGCAATTCTCAGGCCTCAGCCTCTTGAGTAGTTAGGGCTATAGGTGCACACCACCACATCTGGCTAATTTTTGTATTTTTAGTGGAGACAGGGTTTCACCATGTTTTCCAGGCTAGCTTGAACTCCTGGCCTCAAGCGATCCGACAATCTCGGCCTCCCAAAATGCTGGGATTACAGGTGAAAGCCAACTCATCTAGTCCCCAGTGAAATAAATTTTTATTGTGACGAGTCACTGAGAATTTAGGGTTTATTTGTTAAAGTAATTGTTAACTAATACAAGGAAATCGAATGTACCAGAGACGAATGTTACCAGAGTCACAATGACTATAGGTGTAATATTAGTCTTATTTATAATCAGTAAACGCAATTGTGTTCACTGTCAACAAACTTTTTTAAGTTTTTATTTTCTTTTAGGGGTTCAGAAGCAATATAAAACCTATACCTCTTAGGCAAATGTTGGGGTATTTACTTGGTACATACTCTTTCCTGTGGCACTGGTCTCTTCTGAAGGGATGGGTTTGGCTTCAGCAGCCGTATCCAATCAGTGCTACCACCTGTCCGGCTGATTGACAGGGGTGGAAATTTGACCCAAGATGAACCAATTTGATTCCAGCTCCATAGGATTTTGGTATTGGGAAACTACTGTGCAGGAATTGAGCAAAACTAAGTCATTGTAGTGGCAGGATCCTAGTGTGAATTCCATAAGCTTCTGCTGATTGATGGGTAAAATATATGACCAAAATTTGTTTTGAAATACTCCCAGAAAAAAAAAAAGTTTGAAGAAGATATATGCATACATATGCATGTGTGTTAATTTAAAAAATAAAAACAGTATCATTAGTACACATGTAGTCATCAACAAGCTTCAATAATTATCAACATTTGCCACTCATTTCTTATGTTTACATGCACACATACATGCACATTTTGTTTTTGAAGTGTATTTCTCATATGGTTAAAAATTCATATACTGGATACTGATGGACTGGCTTTCATATCTTGTCTGTCACTTTCTGGAAGTAACCAGCTTGGGTGAGTCATTTTATCTTTTGTGCAATTCAATATTCTCATTTGCAACACAAAGAAAGTATTTATACTTACATTTTAGAGATGATTAAAGATTAAATAAAATATGTGAAGCCTTTACTATGTTATTAAAAAATAAAATAAAAGATGTAAAGCCCTGAGTATATTATTAAAGATCAAATAAAATATGTAAAGCCCTTAGTATGTCCAGCACATAGTAGGTATATAATACTTGTTTTCTAAAAAATAGTGCAGGTTAAGCACGGTGGCTTATGCCTGTAATCCCACTTTAAGAGGCCAAGGCAGGCAGATCACTTGAGGTCAGGAGTTCAACAATAACCTGGTAAATATGGTGAAACCCCTACTCTGCTAAAAATACAAAAATTAGCCAGGTGTGGTGGTACGTGCTTGTAATCCCAGCTACTCGGGAGGCTGAGGTAGGAGAATCACTTGAGCCTGGGAGTTGGAGGTTGCAGTGAACCGAGATCATGCCACTGCACTCCAGCCTGGGTGACAGAGCAAGACTCTGTCTCAAAAATATAGATATAGTGCCATGGTAGAAGTTTATATAATATATAGTAATGGCAAAAAGAAAAGACTGATGGATACTTCTTGGTGGGGAAATTAAATGAAAGAGCAACAGTTAACTTAGATCTTTAAGGTTGCATTGGAAATTTCTAAAAAACGAGATTGCTTAGAGGGTATCCAAGAGAGAAAAGTGATAGCATTTTGGGTACATACAAGGATACAGTGAACATTTATGATTTTTTTGATTGTCCTGCATGTAAATCCCATTTGTATGTTTGGGGAATTACCATCTTATGGATATTAACAAGAGGTGGAGACTGCCTCTTACCAAGAAACCTGAAAATGATACATCCCCTTTCCCATGTCCTGTGCAGCTAAGATATAAGCATATTACCCAGATTCAGGAATTGAGATATATTTGCCTTGGATTTTGGAGAAGGAGCCACTGGGCACCCAGGGCAGTGAAGGATCCATTATTGAGATAGGTGGCAGTAGCGGTGGCAGCAGTCATAGTTTTCATGGACAGAAGAAGTCATGGTTCCAGAAGTGTGGTCTAGGAAGCTGTGCATCCTATATTTAACACAATACTGAAGTCCTCACTGGACTAGTTTTGTGGCATGATTTGGCTTTGGTCCTGTTTTCTGCCTAGTTTCATTTATTATTGCCCTGTGAAAATTTAGCTCAGTTCTTCAGACCTCTTGTGATTCAATTTCCTACTCAGCATGTTTTTAATAACTTCCTTTACTGATGCTCCACTGACTGAGCTGTCTGGGATCTTCGATAACTTCCTTTCTATAACCACAATAGGTTTCTCTTGCTTACAACTAGGAGTCCTGACAGATAAGAAAGTGGAGCAGGGTAAGCGGTTTGGTAGTAAGTGGTAGGCGTGAAGATTGGGAACTTACAATTTTGGATAGGGTGGTATGATGGAATTCTGCCAGTTTGCTATTAGATTTCTTCCCTACCTTTCCCTGCTCTACTATTTATAACATACAACTTCCCCTGGGTTCTCTTGACTTCTGGCTTCTAGCTTACATTAGCTAATGGGAGGCACCAGCAGACTGGAGAGTAAATTGGCTACTTATCCTTCCTTCCCCTGCTTGGGGTGGGGTTATCCTTGGAAGTGGTTGCATAGTTTTCCCCATGATTTTGGTTTCCGTTGGACAGCATCTCCTTCCCTGATCCCAGCTCCTGCCACACAGCCCTTGCTGTGGTTTCAGATCCCATTGGCTAAATCAGCTTTAGAGCTCTGGTAACACCACTTATTTCCTGTGGTGTTTTAGCTCTTTGGGGTGATAGCAGATGTTGCTCATTCTAATATCTGCGTTGCTTCATGATCTTTCTTGTTTGGTTTCTCAGAAATGCTATCACCTGTGTAAACAATTCCCCTAAATTAGATGTCCTCTGTTTGAATTATCTGAAGGAGTTTCTGTTTTCCTTACAAGACATTGACTGATATATACGTCAAGGAAAGCCTCACTGAAAAGGTGACATCTGATCAAAGACTTAAAGAAAGGAGGATGTTAACCATGTTGATATGGGGGGAAGTGTATTCTAGGCAGAGGAAACATTCCATGCAAAAGCGCTAACCTGAGAACCTGCCTGGTGTGGTTAAGAAAACAACAGAAAGAGGAAGATAAAACTAAAAGCAGATGTAAGAGATCAACTCTGATGCTAGGACCTACTGGAGGGTACGGAGCAAAGAAGGAAAATGAATTGCCTTACATTTTTAAGAAGACTACTGTGGCTGCTGTATTGCGAATATGCTATAGGTCGGTAAGGATAAATGTAGAGAGACATATTAAAACACACTTGCAGCATTCCAGGCAAGAGATGATAGTAGCGAGGACCTGTGTGCTAGCAATAGAGGTAGTGAGAAGTGGTCATATTATAGTTATACTTTAAAGGTAGAGTAAAATAAATAATGTGTGTAGTGATGTCTCATCATGGTCCTAATTTACATTCCTCTAATGGCTAATGATGTTGAATACCTTTTCGTGTGCCTATTTGCCACCTTGTATATTCTATTCAGTTAAATGTCTCATATCTTTTGCTCAGTTTCTAAATGGCAATACTTGATTATTTTTCCTGTTACATTTTGAGAGTTCTTTATGTATTCCAGATAAAAGTTTTATCAATATGTAGTTCACAGATATTTTCTCCCATCCTTAGTTTCTCTTTTCATCTTCTTAATAGGATCTGTCACAGAACAAATGTTTTTAATTTTGATGTAGTCCAATTTATTCATTTATTTTTGTTTATTTATTTGTTTATTTTTGAGACAGAGTTTTACTCTGTTGCCCAGGCTGGAGGGCAGTGGCATGATCTTAGTTCATTAACTTCTGTCTCCTGCATTCAAGCTATTCTCCTGCCTTAGCCTCCCAAGTAGCTAGGATTACAGGCATGTGCTACCACATCCAGCTAATTTTTGTATTTTTAGTAGAGACGGGGTTTTCACCATGATGGCCAGGCTGCTCTCAAACTCCTGACCTCAGATGATCTGCCCACCTCAGCCTTCCAAAGTGTTGGGATTACAGGTATGAGCCACTGCACCCGGCTATATTCATTTTTTTAAATGTATGGATTGTGCTTTTGGTATGAGGTTCAAGAACTATTCACCAACCCTATGTCCTAAAGATTTTCTCCTGTTTTCTTCTAAAGGGCAGGCTTACCGAAAAGATCTTATATAGGTGGTTTGGGGTGGGATGAGATCTAGTCTACAAGTGGAGGGATTTGCTTTAGACAGAGGCATGAATAGTTCATCTACGATAATAGGAGACCAGATAGAGTATGTGAGTGCAGCTGCTGGTAAGTGATAAGGTAGTGGGTATCTGAAGAAGTCTTTTGATTGCTCCATTTTTCTCAGTGACGTAGGAAAGCCATTAGCAAGAATTGAGAAATGGAGAGATTTGAGGAGCGAGAACAAGGTGTGAAAGATCCACATAATAAGTTGAGAAAATTAATGGTATAAGAATGCAAACAAGTTTAATATAATTGCCAAGTAGCAATATGGCCAACTTAAAGTTTATGGTCAAGTGAGACAAATCAGTATGGTTTGACACTTTTCTACAGTCCTGTTCACTTGCATGGGTGTAGTTGCAGAACAGAAAAAGAGTTGGATTTAATTTAGAGAGAAATAGGAGAGTCATGAGTAGAAGCATAATAGTTGGCCATGGAATTCAATCTGGATAAGAGAAGAGAGTCCTCATTGAAGGAGTAGAGAACAGGGGAATGGTAGTAGGATTAATGGACTGGCATTTCTTGTGGAATGAAATGATAGAGATCCAGGCTTCTTCCATACCATTATTCTTTCTTCACTAAGTATAGATATTGTCCTCACATTCTGAGTTTTCACACTTACCTCCAGGCAGCAGGATAAAAGAAGTAAAAGGAAGGGAAAAGAGGTGTGACTGCGATATGTATTTAAAGGAGGTTTCCCAGAAGTTGTCACATGATACTGCCCCCCCCCCCCCCGTATTTCAATGGCCAGAATCTAGTCACATGGTTACTCTTAGCAATAAAGAAGCTGAAAAATAAAGCCTTTATTCCAGAAACCAGTAAAACAAACGAAAGAACAAAAACAGGCTCTATTACCAACAAAAAAGGGGAGGAAATATATTGGGGCAGGAAATTACTACATTTCTTTGATTTTAAGATGTCTATTTTCCCACAGTTTACTTCTGTGAAATCAAGATATATAACTGCTACTATGTTATGGTTCAATTGCTGCATTTTTTTCTTTCTTAATAGTACAGAAAAAATGGTGCCTTTTACAGCAGATGACATCTGTTAGAAGAAAGATGGTAGTATATCTTGCCAAGGCAGAGATACTGAGGGAAAGAACAGATTTTCTTGGGGCAAGAGAAAGGGGAGAAATAGAATTAGCTTGGTTTTCTACATGTTAAGTTTGAGAATGACCTACATTCAGTTGAAAATTTAGGGCTGAAACTCCAGAGGGTGATGGAGCATGTTCTGAAATTTATATGGGACAATTCCTTGAGTTCTTAGGAATTTGATTATTTGTACCTCTTGTTTTCCAAAAATAATTTCAAGTAGCAGTTCTTCACTATAGGTAGAAATTCTTTCATTTGTTGCCAAAGCCTCAGCTGCCCTGCTAGATGTCATGATAATTTTATAAGATGACAAGAATTAAGTTTTTCAAATAAATTGGCAGTGAAAAATGAGATGTGATTAAAAAAATTAGTTTGTAGCCAATAAGTGATAGTGGAATTTTGTCATGTCTATAGTGATTGTATGTTACACTTCTGATAGAAATGTCTGGTTTTACTTTACTTTTTCTAGATGCTTTACCAAAGACTCATGTGCAAGGGGAAAAGTTAAAAACAGACAACTTTGGGTCCACTGTAACTTTCACATGCCATCAGAAAGTCTAAGATAAATGTTTCTTTTCCCATCATGGATGAAGTGCAAGCAAAAAGTAAAGTCAATTTACATTTTAATGCTCCTATTTGAAGTAATAAAATGGTATTTGGACATTGGCATTCTACTGTGCTTACTGGTAGAATGTATAGTTTGGTTGAAGTTGTAAAAAAAAAAATGCACACAGCAAATTATTTCTGTTTCATTCTCAGGTCTATATCCTGTATTTGAAATGTGAGAAATAAGGAAATGAAAGAAGTTATTACATTTTTTTAATGCAAGCCTGGTAAAAGGTAAATTTATGTTTTTGGGTCTCTTGCCAGCAACATGGATCTCCTATCCCCAATATCCCACCGAGTTCTTCAGGAAATGACACCTGATCAAAGATGAAATTTCAGAAACCAATAAGATCTGTACCCCCAAGAGAAAAATCACATTAATTTGTATGAGCTTTTCCTAAGCAAAAATAGCAAATAGAGATAGCACTTTTTTTTTTTCATTTTTTGACATTTTAAAAGTTGCAATTACTTTCATTCACTTATTGTATACATCGTTTGGAGTCTACTGTATGTGAGGGACTAGGCTATATGTCAGGTAAATAATATCAAAATCAGATATGATCCTTGTCTTCAGATTTACATTGTAGAGAAAGTGACGATGATAGTGTATTAAAACTTAGGCATGAGAGGTGGTATGAAGAAGGAAGATATGATGATAGGAGCATCTACAAAAAGAATTGACATAAAGGGAAGTCAGAGAAGTACTTTTCACAAAAAAGCATCATCGGAAAAGATGTTTTTGGAGGTGGGACATCCAAAAACATCTTGTCTATAGTGATTGTATGTGAAACATCTTGCAGAACAAGAGGCTTTGGACACTAACTAATAGAGGTTTAAACAATTCAGTCATTTTACTATCTCATGCAACAGGAAATTTGGAGGTATTTTCATCAGGGTTGGTTTAGAAGTTGTTTCAGGATTGGCTCAATGATGTCAACAAAGCCCTGCACTCTTTCCTGCTCTCTATTCCTCCACCCCTTCTTGTTAGCTAAGTTCTTCTGCTTGTCCCCTCAAGTTCAGAAGATGTCACAATTCTAGGCATTATGTCCTCATAGAACTGCATTCAGAGGCAGGAAAAGAGGTATTTCTTCTTGCACGTCTCTCTTTTTTTTTTTTTTTCAGGAGTCTTCTTTCTTAAAAGGGATTTCAGATCCCATTGTCTTTGGACATGTTCATGTGCTAGCCGTAGGCGCTCATGGGAAAGCCAATATACAGCAACCTTAATCTCTATCGTAGGAGTCAGGATCTCTCAGCAAGGGTGTTAGAGGTGAAAAATGCCTGTAGGATGTAGTTTCTACCACGGGGAGTGACTCTGAAGGTTGTGACCACAGCTGTGATCTGAAGGGCAAGGAGGATGACTAGAGAAAAGGCTAAGAGGTGGACTCCACTAGTCAACACCCTGTGAAAGGCTCTGGAGCAGCACACTGAAATAACAAAATAGTATTTGGACCTAGACATTCTAGTAAGCTTAATGGTACAGCCTATGGTATAGGTGAAATAGTATAAATAAATAAATGCATATATCAGGTTATTTCTGTTCCATTCTTAGGCCTATATCCTGTATATAAGTTCAGAAAGGACCTCAGGAATGGAGAGTGGAGGGAATCCAGCAGAAGGTGAAAAGAATCAAAGATTCCACTGGAGTGCTGGCAGTGCTGATGTTGGATTACAGGCTGTTTGAAAGACAAAGAGATTAGAGACTCCACGCTTTCCTGGAGAATTCAGATCCATGGAAGCAGGGGACCAGAATAGGTGGGAGGTGGAGAGGTTGAGCTTTGGTTGATAGGGCCAGTAACAGGGCTATAGTAAGTTGCTCTATGAACATTGGGACACATCACATTACTCCTTGGCATAGAAAATCTTTATTAAAGTTAACCCAAACATCAAAGCCGCCCTTGGGCTTAAAATTTCTCTCAGAAATAGAAAGCCCAGAAAAAGCTACCCACAAGTATGGCCAACTGATATTCTGACAAAGGAGCAAAAGGGACTCCATGAAAGAAAGATAAGCTTTTCAATAAATAGTGCTAGAGCAATGGGATAGCCACAAGCAAAAACCTGAACCTAAACCTCATACCTATTAATGGAAAACTTAACTCACAAAAGTTAACTCAAAATGAGCCAAAGACTTAAATGTAAAAGGTAAAACTAAAACATCTTTTGAAAGAAAACAAGATAAAATCATTAGGACATAGGATTGGAGAATAGTTCTTAGACATGACACCGAAAGTGCAATCCATAAATTTAAAAAATGAATAAACTGGACTTTATCAAAATTAAAAATATTTGTTCTGTGTCAGATCCTGTTAAGAGAATGAAAATACAAAGTACAGATTGAAGAAAATATTTGTGAATCATGTTATCTGGTAAAAGACACACCTAGTATATAAAGTACTCTCAAAATATTACAGGAAAAAAAAACAAATAATGCTAATTAGAAAATGGGCAGAAGACATAAGATATTTAACTGAATGGAATATACAGATGGCAGATAAAAACATGAAAAGATATTCAACATTATTAGCCATTAGGGGAATGAATGTAAATTGAAACCGTGATGAGGTATTACTATACACTCATTATTTACTTTAGCTCAGCTGAAATAAAAAATAGCAATAATAGAAAATAATAGCAATAATAGAAAATGCTATTATAAATAAAAATAGCAATAATAAAAAATGCTAGTGAGGTTATTGAGAAACTGGATCTCTCATACAGTGCTGGAGGGAATGTAAAATGTTACAGTTACTCTGGAAAATAGTCCTTAATTTCTTTAAAAAATGAAACATACATGTATCACATGACCTGGCAATTGCACTTTTGGGCATTTATCTCAGAGAAATGAAGATTTTTGTCCACATAAAAACTTATGTTCAATTGTTCACAGCAGTTTTATTTGTAATAGCCCAAAATGGGAAACCACCAAAATGTTCTGCAATAGGTGAATGGTTAAATTGTGGTACATCCATACCATGGAATATTACTCAGCAATAAAAAGGAATGAACTATTGATACACACAACAACTTGGATGGATCTCAGGTGTGTTATGCTAAGTGAAAGAAGCCAATCTCAGAAGGTCACATACTGCATGAGTCCATTTACATAACCTCTCAAAATGTCAAAATTATAAAAATAGAAACAGTGTAGAGATCACTAGGGTTAGGAGGGCAAGTGTTACTAAAAAGGGTAGCACCAGGGAGATCTTTGTGAGGGTGGAATAGTTCTGTATCTTGATCATGGTGGTGTTTACACAAATATGCAATAGAATGACACAGGACAATACAAATACTTTATATCAATGCCAGTTTCCTGGCTTTGATATTGTACTAAAGTTATATGAGATGTAATCACTGGGGGAAACAGGTACACAAGACATCTCTGTACTATCTCTGCAACTTCATGTGGATCTATAATTATTTCAAAATGAAAAGTTTAAAATAAAATTTTCTCTGAGGCGTCTCTCCCCTGCCTTCCTTCGTCTTGTGCATTTCTCTTTTCCTGAGTATGACTTTTTCTCTCTTTCTCTTCCCCTTTCCCTTATGTACTGGATTTTCCTTTAATGGTCCATAATGCCAAACTAAGTCATTGCCCATCCTCCCATTGTTCCTATTTACTTAATGAAGATTATGTTTTCATGTGCTTAAAAAGGCAGGAAGGTACTAAGTCATTAAACAAATGTCTTTAAAAACAAAACCCAAAACTAACCTGCTTTTTATTTTATATAACTCAGTTAATCATTGTTCTTTAAGGTCAGAAGTCCACAATACAAACAGGTTTCCAACACTTGCATTGGAAGATAATTTTTGTTTTATATGCATGGAGCTTTAATATCATTCTTTGTGTCTATGGATTATGAACACACACACATTCAGGATTTACTGGGGAAACAGTGACATAAAATATTATGTTCTATTGATTCTTCGTATAAATCTACATGTCAAAAAATAATCCTTTGCCAGATTATGTATCCAGATTTTTCGTTTGGAAAATGTGAACATCACAACTACGGAATACCAAACTGAATACAGCCCTGTCTTGAGGTCTTGCAAAGTGAATTTGGCAATACTTTGGAAAAGTACTACTTTATGTTCTTAAGGACCCAAAGAGCTCTCCGACTTTTCCAGTGGGCTCAGCCCCAAATATTCTAATTTCTTCAAGAAATTACGAGTTGCAGGTGTTCAAATTTGCAAGTACCTTCTTTTGGTCTTTTCATTATCATTGCAAAACACCAGTCCTAACAACCAGTAAAGATTATACTTTATGGTGGTAATATTTACATTTAATGCACTTTTGCATTTCTTCCTATACATTTTTCGTCTTAATTCTTTCAACTAAACGTTTCTCCTCTTTTTTTAAGCCCCGTATTAAAAGGAACATCGCACAGAGCTTCGCTACATTGCGATTGCACTGGGTTGAGAACGAAGGAAGTTAGTCCCTTGCGGTGATCCGTCCTCTCATCCTAGTGTTTGCCTGCAGCAAGATGGCGGCGGTCTCAATGTCAGTGGCGCTGAAGCAGGCGTTGTGGTGGAGAAGGGCAGTGGCTGTAGCTGCCCTTTCCGTTTCCAAGGTTCCGACCAGGTAACAGAATTGTCACACTTCTTCTTCAAGCTTCTTGGGTTCGTCCATTTTTGCGGAGTCTCTGCTGGCTGAGTCCCGGAGGAGGCCTCGGGGAAAGCGTCCTCTGGTGACCCTTTTCTCGGGAGGGGTCGGGTGGACTAGAGACTGTCTGCTATCCACCGGCGCTGGCCAGGCGAGTGAGGGCCTGAGTGCGAGGCTGGGGAGGAGGACCTGTGGTTTCCTAGAAGCTTTTAGCTTGTGGCTGAGGGAGAGGGTCTGTAGGGAGGGTTTGCCTCCGGAGCTGCAAGCTGAACCTTAGCCCTCAGAGAAGGGGAGGAGTCTCACTGATTTCTGTCTCCACTTTCTGCGTCCCTTCCGTTTGACATCTGTTTGCCCACCACTACAGTCCTTACAGAAGGGTTAAATCACTGTATTCCTTACATGGTTTTAAGTGCTTTTAATTTGGTTTCTGCATAGGAAGATTTTTTGTTCATTAGTCTGCTTGAGAAGAAAACTTGTTTGGAATTCAGTGTTAGTAAAAATAGCACTGCTAGTAATATTGGCAGGTGAGTTTTAAAAGGCTGATGGTAATGCTTGGAGGTTTTACATCAACAGTTTTGTAAAAGCCTCACAGTGATTCAGGGATTGAATTGAGTTGCTGAGGGCTCTTTGCGTTCTTGAGAACCTAAAGTACTTTTCCAAAGTATTGTCAGATTCATTTGTCAGTTGATTGAGTTGTTAGTGTTTTTTCCTTGAAGCATTTTTGTGATGATTTTTTCTGCTGGATTACTTAGTCTTCCATTTTCTATTTTTTAGAATTTTCTTGAGTTTTTTATTATAGTACTAATACTATACATAAATACACACATTAGAACAAAGAACGGAAAAACTGGATGGAGAGATTTGAAGGGGGTAGGAGGGATGCAAGTGGTTAAAAGTTGAAAAGAATTTCTAATAGAATGCTAATTGATGTAATGTTAAATATAAATGGAATGCAGATAATTAGGATGAGTTAATTCGAAAGAATTTTTAAGGATGAATTTTATTAAGGGTTTTCAAATAGTGGGTGTTGGGTGGGAAACAAGAGAGTGTCCCAGTCGGGTCCGTGGCTTATGAAAAGGCTCGAAGGCATTAGTAAAACGATTACTAAATACATAAAATAGTCACTCAAAAATAAGGTGCTAAGATTGGGGAAAGGCAAATGATGTTTGTAATTAAGTGTTCCATATATGGAAAGTATTTTTCTAATGTAAAATACTCCACTGGTTAACTTAGAGCTCATATAGCAGCAACCAATTCCCCCGTACACATTATAGGGATTAATTGTGCATTCCCAGATAAAAATGTACTCATGGTAGCCCCAGAACTGAAAACAAGTTTGAAGGGACCACTGGTTTATGGCTAAACGTGCCTGTAAGTTTAAGTCACAGCCATTTTGTCAGCAATTATAGTAGTTGAAGTTAAGATGACATTAGATTTTGAGAACTCTGATGATAATTATTACTGCACGTCCAAACTTAAGAGTTTTTGCCTGCAAATGTAAGAGATTTGAAAATAAATCGTTTAATCATAAAATTAAAAAAAAACTTTAAAAAACATAACAGCAAAGGAAGTCATTTTTAAAATACAAATTAACACATTTATTTGTTTTCTGTGCCACATTTTTACCCCAAGAGCTTGTCATGTTCATCTTAATTTGAGGGAACTTTATAGACCTCTCCCTTACATACTGTTTGTTCTTCCTCCTTAAGCATTCTTTTCCCATTATGATTTGATAGTAATGAGGATCTGAAAAAGGTGAGTAGAAAGAACCAATTAATGGGGAAATCTACATCTAAAATTCATTTTATTGTAGTGCTTAGAAAAACATTTGCAAATCATGTAATATTTCAGATCACTTGAATAAAATATGGGAAATGGAATCAGTAAGATAAGGAGTGGAGTAGGGAACTGAAGAAAAGGAAGGATGCAGTTAGCTGCTACATTAACATATGAATTCAATTATAGTATATCAGTAAAAAGCAAAACAAATAATGCAACAACATATACAAACAAGAGGAAGAAAAAATTAATTTGGGTGATTCAGCTGATCTAGTTACTCATTGAGCTTGTGCTCTAGAGTTGGTCTCAGTTTCCATGTGCTTCTCATTTCATTGTACTGAATGTGAGGAGGGACAGAACAGGTTAAATTGTCTACTTTTTTTTGAAATGTAGTTTCGCTCTTGTCACCCAGGCTAGAGTGTAATGCACAATCTCAGCTCACTGCAACCTTCGCCTCCCAGGTTAGAGCAGCTCTCCCACCTCAGCCTCCCGAGTAGCTAGGATTACAGGCGACCCCCACCACGCCCAGCTAAGTTTTGTATTTTTAGTAGAGACGGGGTTTTAACATGTTAACCAGTCTGGTCTCGAACCGCTGACCTCAGGCAATCCACCCACCTTGGCCTCCCAAAGGGCTGGGATTATAGGCATGAGCCACTGCACCTGGCCCTAAATTGTCTTACATTTATCCTTACTTTCCCTGACTTTCTTAAGGGTTTTTCCGGGGTAAACATATTCAAAATGGATTTATCAGCCAGATGAAATGGCACTCTATTTCAAAATAGCAACATTTAAGATATTTGATGCAGTGATGTTATTTATTCATTTATTTGTGTTCATGTATACTTATCTCACCTAGTGCTGTATCATCACTTCTCAATATTTACTAGGTCTTGTGTTTTCCTCAAAAAAGGGACCTGTTTGTGAGGCCTATTTATGCCCTTATCTGTGGCTTTGGTCTGTTGCTGTATTTCTTTTTTCAGCATTAAATAAACTAGCATGAAATTGAGTCTTCAGCTCATTGGGGAATTGAATTGGGACCTCCAATTAGTAGCAGTCCTTAAGGTTGACAAGAATTTTGTGTATGTTAATACCTTGCTGGGAAATAGGCTCAGACCAAATATAGGACACTTAAGACCAATAGGTTCACTTCTACATCAGATAAACTGAATAAACAAATTCCTCTCCAAGGGGCAGCTACTTTTGCTATCTTTGTAACGCATCCAAGCCAAATTTTGAGAGCTTGAAAGGTTTCTAATATGTTCCTAATAGGTTTATTGTTTTGTTTCTTTTAATCTTTCCAAATGCCTATACTTAGTTTTCATCAATAGCAGGCATCTTTGTTGAATTTTTGTTAGAAAAATTATTATTATTATTTGAGATAGTCTCATTCTGTTGCCCAGGCTACAGTTCAGTGGTGCGATCTCAGCTTTCTACAACCTCCACCTTGCTCAGGTTATCCTCCTGCCTTAGCCTCACAAGTAGCTGGGACTGGAGTGCACCTGCTACCACATCCAGCTAAGTTTGTATTTTTAGTACAGACGGGTTTTCACACTGGTATTGAACACCAGGCCTCAAGTGATCCACCTGCCTTGGCCGCCCAAGGTGTTGGGATTACAGGCATGAGCCACTGCACCCAGCCGGAAAATGAAATATTTTAATATTTAATGTCTGGCACGTAAGCCTTCCCTAAATAAGTGATAATTTTATTATTGGTTTAAATAGCCTGAATATTTTTCATTTCTTTAATCGTGGTCATAACTACTGTGATAGATGGTATTATTGCTTAAAGTATTCATACCATTATCTGTAACAGGATGATATATCCAAAAACCATTGGCCCATTGACTTGCTTTATCCAGTAAAATGTTAGTGGAAATAATATGTCATGTCAGACAGAAGCTTTGAGAGCTGTCCTGTGTTTTGTCATATTGCTTTTCCCTCTGATGTGAAGTAGGCATACTTCAAATGAGATCTGCTCTTGTAGCCCAGATCTTGGAATGTAGACTACATAGTGCAAAGCAGAAACTGATTCTTGTTGCAAGATTTTGTAAAATATAAATTGAGTGAAAAATAAACCTTCACTGTAAGCCACAAAGGTGTTTGGATTGTTGGTTACCTAAGCATTGCAACCTATATGCTGATTCTATTTTGTATACACACATCTTTGCAAGTGAGGAGGTTTTAGCACATGGACCAATATATCAGCAGTGAAGTCACAAGCTTTTTGAGGACACAACCACCATATTTTTATTTATTTTTGTGTACTTCATGGCACCTAATGTAATGGCTTGCATGTAGTAGGTAAATGCTTATCTTATAGATGAATAAATACATATTTAGAGATGAGTGATTATCAGGAAAACAGGGAGCATTACACAGTATTTCTTTTAATAGCTTCATTAGTTATAGCCAGATAGGCACTAGCCTACATAAATATGAATATAATTTATGACACACATTCTTTGCAATTATTTGCAGTGTCTGAGTGTAGGCTATTCACCTAGAACTCTGTTACCTTTTGGATTGAAGTCTTATGAATGGATTTTGTACTCATACGTTTTGACAAGTGTTCAGACACTTCTTTTGTAATCAAATTTAAAAATGCAAGAGGAAATGAATCTATTTGGGAAAGGGTACCCTGGAACATGAGAACTTTTTTGAAGAAGAGTAACTATGTGAAGTTTTAAAAAGTTAATACATGGGACTTAATGGAGAAAGATGGAGCAACTTGGTTCCTGTATAATATCTGCTAAAAGAGATCTGTTTGGGGTGGGGTATACATAGAATTTAGACAGAATACAGATTGTACTGAATACAAACAATTTCAAATGGAAAAGCTTCTAAAACATATAGCTTGATAGAAGTTGAGAATCATTTATTCTGAGCAAAATTAATAACAAGTAACATTTATTTTTAATTTACTGTGTATCAGCTACTGTGCCAAGGACTTCACCTGTATTATCTCATGTATTTCCCACAGTAATCCTATCAACTCAGGTGTTGTTATCCTCATTTTTCAGATGAGGAAACAGGTACAGAAGTGAAATTACTTAAGTTTACATTGCCTGGAAATATAGACATCCTATGGTATCCATGAAGGATTGGTTCCAGGACTCTTCAGGGATACCAAAATCCACTGATGCTCAAGTCGCTGATTTAAGATGGTGTAGTATTTGCATATAACCTCTGCGCATCCTCCTATGTACTTTAAATCATCTCTGAATTACTTATGATACCTAATGCAATGTAAATGCTTTGTAAATAATTGTCCTGTATTGTTTAGGAAATAATGACAAAAAAGACTGTACATGATTAGTACAGATATAATTTTTTCCTTCCCTGAATATATATATATTCAGAGATGGAGTCTTGCTTTGTCACCCAGGCTGGAGTGCGGTGGTGCAATCTTGGCTTACTGCAACCTCCACCTCCCAGCTTCAAGCAATTCTCCTGCCTCAGCCTCCTGAGTAGCTGGGATTACAGGCTAATTCCAGCTGGCCCCGCCATGGCCGGCTAATTTTTGTTTTGTATCTTTAGTAGAGTTTCACTATGGGGTTTCACCATGTTGGTCAGGCTGGTCTTGAAATCCTGACCTCATAATCCACCTACCTTGGCTTCCCAAGGTACCGGGATTACAGGCGTGAGCTACTGTGCCCGGCACCTCAAATGCTTTTAATCTGAGGTTGATTGAAGCCATGTTGTGGAACCCATGGATGCAGTGTTGACTGTAGTCTGATATAGCAGTCTAAATGAATATGTTGACTTTTGCACTGAGGAATATTATGTCTGATAATAATCAGTTCAAAACCTAGTGTCCTCTGTTTTTTCTGCCTTTTAGCAAAGTGTCTTCTTTATTTGAGAGACTATGGGATGCTTTTATCTTTACTGTTGCTCCATGGTTCCATTTGTACAGTGAGAGTCTCAAATGCACAATTAGTTTTTTATTTTTTTAAGCTAATAATTTTGTTGCCCTAAATTTTGTAATTATTTCTGGTGAGGGACTTTCCATAGGTGACTTGATTATTATACTTTTTTACCTACCCCCTTAAAAAATATGTAATGTATGTATTAAATAGGATATACTGGACATTTTTTTTTCCTGTTTTCTTATTGATTGCAGTGATCATTAGGAAAATTAGTTGAATTCTGTTGCCTTTAAAAACGATTAAGTGTCTTAGTGTCTGTTATGCTTTCTGAGTTCTCGTGTCTGCTTTTTAATAGTGTTGCATTCTTCCTTGACTGGTCTGCTTCCCTTTAGCAGTTTTAGCACCCCTTTTTCATTTATCATGGATTTGAATGTCAAACAACTAAATCTATTAGAATTTTGTGTAAAACCAAGTATGCTTAATGAAATTCTGATGATGGCAGAAGTTTACTTTTTGTGATTAAAGACTTGAGCCCTTTTAAAATTAACAAATACTTATATTTAATACATGAGCTCTTATGACTTTTCTTTTTTAGCTTGTAGAAGTCCAAAGATCCTGACGGAACCTTATTGTACCTGAATTATGCAGTGACCACATTCTTCGTAACAACTTTCATCTAAATATTTGAATAGTTTAATTAACTATTCTAATATTTTTCTTTTTTCAACAGAGCAATTTAGAATTCTTGCTTCAAGTTCTATTCTGTTGTCTGTTACTGAGTATTTTGGTAGGTAAGTACAACTTTAGGTAATTTAGAACTAGTTAGTTGCTCAGATGTGACCATTACTTTTTGTCTGGACTAACTAGACTTAATTTTTCCTTTATGGGATCATTCTTTAGTTCACTGGTTTTTAAACCCTTGTTGTGCATCAAAATTATGTGTCATGTGCCTAAAAAATTCAGATCCCTTGGCCCCAGTCTGTATTGGTTCAGTAAGTTTAGGTTGAGACTTAGTTCTATGGTGATTCTAATGGGAAGCTAGAGCTGAAAACTGATTTTTTTTTTTTTTTAAGTTTCCATATTATATCTTGTAAGACTTAGGAAATACATTTTCCTTGGGAGAGGTCAGGGAGATTTCCAGAAACAAAAATTCTTCCAGTTTTGCATATTTTTCTAATCTAAATTAAGTTTTATGCTTTTCACCCATGCACATAAGAGGTATTTTGTTGGAGAAAGTTTCCTTAGAGGGAAAGAAGGCATTTTGACAATTTTGGAGAAAGCAGGCCATATTACTCTCTCTCTCTAGAGACTCTTGTTCTTCCTTTTGGAAGGGCTCAGGTTTAATATAGCACAGCTGTTGAACTCTGCCCTACAAAATTTTAAGAAAGTTTTTTCTTTTAAAATGGAAAAGGTTTTTTTAGGGAGGTGGTCTTTGACTGGATGTAGTTCTCTAAGAAAGTTTCATGCTTCTCTATTCTTTTGTGTTTGAATTGTTTCAGTGATTCAGAGATCTGTCTCTGGCAGTAAAATCTGGCTGCTTTTGCAATATGTTTTGCTGTATTCTTAAAGCTAGATGAAGAGTTTATTTCTTTGTGTTTTCTAGGACTCAAAAATGTGTTTTTTCCTTTATTCAGCCACTTCATACATAAGTAAATGGTCCTTGAATAGGGCTTGCTAGACAAAAGATTCTGTTCTAGATGACTGTTCAGCAAGCCATATGCTTCTCCTAAAAATGTCAGTCTGTCTTGATGAGCTTTAAAGTGAATACAGATGTGTTGGCTCTTTTAAGGACTACCACTCTTTGTATGGAAAGAGTACTTCTTTTTCAAGTGATTTTTTTCAATATACTTATAGAAATTTGCATGAAATTTATAGCTTTGCCTTTTAAGTCTAATAAGATTAGGCTTAATTAGACATTAGTAATTTGAATTTAATTTTAATATTTGTAGTACAAATGAGATTTTGGGAAATACATCTCATAATATGGCTTTTGTTCAGATTTTGTGTTCAACGTTTTAAAAAATGTGAAACTTAAAGTTGCTTTGTAATATTTACTTTTGTGCAATAAAATGTGATATTTTGGCAGAAAAGATTACTTTTTTAGATGTTCAGTGTCTTCTATCTTTGTAGGTTAGCTCTAGAGTTACAGTTCATAGATTTAGGTAATGTTTAAGTTGAAAGAAAACTCTAGAATCATTAAGTCCAACTCTATTTAATGCAAGAATCTCTAGAACTTCCTGCTTCTTGATTTATCTAGTTGTTGAGGAAGTTAGGTGACTTTCTGATAAACCCAGAAAAACACTATACTTTTAGACTTACTACTAAGTGATGTTTTTCTTTGAAACTATATATAACAAGTTTAACCCTGTATACACTTGTCAGCCCTTCAGATAATTGAAGACATTTGTCATCACTCATTCTTCCTGCAAGTCTGTACTCCAGGCTTAGCATGTCCAGTTTGTTTATACTTTATTAATGATCAAATTTCCTGATGCTTTACTACCTCTTGGTACCCCTTAGGATGTTTTCCATTTTGTCAGTGTTGATCTTTGAACTATATACTGTACTTTTATTTAAATGAGATTATCAGAGATGATAGTTTCGTGAGCTGAAATTGAACCAAGGAAAAAAGTTGACTCTAGGTTGGATTTATTTTATTTTAAAAATTATAAAGAAAAATTAACTTTTTTCCTTTTGGTGTATACTTCTTAGAGTTTTAACGCATGTATGGTTATGTGTAACCACCACCATAATCATAGTATAGAATAAAGTGTAATATTATGTAAATAACAGTTTAACTGTATTGTTTCAGGGCACGGAATACCAAAGACATTACCCCAGAGTCCCTCATGTTATTCTTCCCTGACCACTGTAATCCGTTATCTTTTTGTCTTTATAGTTTTACACTTTTGAGATTGTAATATAAATGCAGTCATGTAGTATATCACCTTTTGAGATGGTCTTCTTTAATCAGCATAATGCCTTTGAACTTCACATAAGTTTTATGTGTTGATAGTTTATTCCTTTTTACTGCTAAGTTGTATTCTATTATGTGGAGGTACCACAGTTTATCCATTTACCTATTGAAGGATATACAAATTATTTCTGGTTTTTGGCAATGTACGGGATTTTATGTGAGTTATGATTTTGTTTCTCTAGAGTAAATACCTGGGTGGGAGATTCCTGGGTCATAGCTAAGTATATGTTTAACTTTATAAGAAACTGTCAGACCGTTTTCTAGAGTTGTACCATTTTGCTTTCCACCAGCACCATATGAAAGTTTTAGTTGTTTTGCATCGTTGTCAACATTAGCATTCTCAGTTTTTTTTAATTTTAGCCATTCTAATAAGTGTTTAATGGTATTTCATTATGGATTTTTATTTTGGAATGGCTTTATTGAGCTATAATTTATGTATTATAAAATTTACTCATATAAAGTATACAATTTGATGGGTTTTAGTATATCCACAGAGTTGAACAACCAAAACCACAATTTTAGAACCTTTTCATCTCTCAAAAGGAAACTCTGTACCCATTGGCAGTCGCTTACCCCTGAGGCCTAGATAACGACTAATCTACTTTTTGTCTCTATAGATTTGCCTATTCTGGACATTTCATACAAATGGAATTATGTAATATGTGGTCTTTTGTGACAGGCTTCTTTCACTTAGCATAGTGTTTTCAAGGTTTATCCATGTTATAGCATGTACCAGTACTTTATTCCTTTTTATTGAAGAATACTATTCTTTTGTATGGACAAACCACATTTTATTTTTAAGGGAAACCTGGATTGTTTCAACCTTTTGGCTATATGAATAGTGTTCTGTAAACATTCATGTACAAGTTTTTATGTCAACATATGTTTTTATTGTTTTGGGCATATATCTAGGAGTAGAATTGCAGGATAAAATGTAATAATTTTATATTTAGCCTTTTGAGTAACTGTCAGACTGTTTTCCAAAGTGGCTATACTACTTTACATTCCCACCAGCAGTGAATGAGGGTTCTAGTGTCTTTTGCATTCTCTCCAACTTTGTTATTATTTGTCTTTTTGAAATTATAACTATCCTAGTGAGCATAAGGTGGTATCTCATTCTGGTTTTGATTTGTACTTCTATGATGGCTAACTCATTGTAGTTTTAATATGCATTTCTCTAATGGCAAATGATGTTGAACTTTGGTGAAGTATCTGTTTATGTCTTTTGCCCATTTTTAATCATGTTATTTTCTTGTTCAGCTTTTATAGATCTTAAAATATTCTGAATACAAATTCTTTGTCATGGATGGGAAAAAATATCTCTCTCTAGGTTCATGGCTGAGCCCCCTATAACAAAAGACAGATTAAGAAGAGAAAACCATACAAATGTATTTAATGTAAGTTTTATGTAGCATGGAAGCTTTTTTTAAAAAATTGTTCATTTAAAAAAAAATGAACTTTTATTATTAATTGATACAGTAATTGTGCATATTTACAAGCTACAGAATGATATTTTGATACATGTCTATGATGTGTAATGATCAAATCAACATAATTAGCATATCTATCACCTCAAATATTTATCATTTGTGTGGGGAACATTCAAAACTCACTCTTCTAGCTGTATGAAAATATAAATTGTTAATTATAGTCATTCTTCAGTGCTACAAAAGACAAGAACATATTCTTTCTATCTAGCTATAATTTTGTATCTGTTAACCAAACTCTGTTTTCTCTTCCCCTTCTCAGTCTTTAGTAGCTGTATACCACTTTCTCCTTCTATGAGGTCAACTTTTTTAGCTTACACATATGGGAGAGAACATGTGGAGTTTATCTTTCTATGCCTGGCTTATGCTTCACATAATGTCCTCCAAGCTCATCTATGTTGCTGCTAATGAAAGGATCTCATTATTTTTTATGGCTGAGTAGTATTCCATGGTGAATATGTATCACATTTTCTTTATCCATATGTCTGCTGATGGACACTTGGGTTGATTCCATTATCTAGGCAAATGTGAATACTGCTGCAGTAAACATGGGAGTGCAGCTATCTCTTTGACACCCTGATTTCCTTTTCTTTGGGTATATAACCAGTAGCAGAATAGCTGGATCATATGGTA
Organism: Cebus imitator; assembly: GCF_001604975.1. Taxonomy (NCBI): domain Eukaryota; kingdom Metazoa; phylum Chordata; class Mammalia; order Primates; family Cebidae; genus Cebus; species Cebus imitator. The sequence continues at coordinate 8,493,310 of NW_016107395.1, forward strand.
GTTCTATTTTTCTTCTTAAATTTAAATTTTTTTATTATACTTTAAGTTCTGGGGTACATGTGCAGAATGTGCAGGTTTGTTACATATGTATACATGTCCCTTGGTGGTTTGTTGCATCCATCACCCTGTCACCTGCATTAGGTATTTCTCTTAATGCTGTCCCTCCTATTCCTTACCCCCTAGCTCCCCGACAGGCCCTGGTATGTGATGTTCCCCTCAACATGGGAGCTTTCATGAGGAGATAAAGATCCAAAGAAATAGTTAAACTTGTGTATTTTTATACTTAGGTTCGGTGAAGAGTGCATAGTTAGGGAGAAATATGATAGAACAAAGGGGATTTGGTATATGGTAATAAACTGGGGGAAACTTAGCAAAACCTGTTTGTTCTGATTCCTCTGTATGATGGACCATTTGTCTTCAGAGGTAGCAGTTTTTCTTTCTAGGGAAGTTTAGATAATCCTAGATTTTTTTTTTTTTTTTTTTTTTTTTGAGACTGAGTTTCACTCATGTTACCCAGGCTGGAGTGCAATGGCACAATCTCGGCTCACCGCAACCTCCGCCTCCTGGGTTCAGGCAATTCTCCTGCCTCAGCCTCCTGAGTAGCTGGGATTACAGGCACGCACCACCATGCCCAGCTAATTTTTTGTATTTTTAGTAGAGACGGGGTTTCACCATGTTGACCAGGATGGTCTCGATCTCTTGACCTCGTGATCCACCCGCCTCGGCCTCCCAAAGTGCTGGGATTACAATAATCTACTTCAGAGAAGAAGGGATGGGAGAAGAAAGTCAAAGGTACCTTCCTACTTCTGCCATTTTTTCAGTATTACAAGGTGGCATATTTTGGGGTAGCATGTCCTGAACTCTACCAATCAGATATGTAATTTTCAGATATTTTCTCCCAATCTGTAATTTTTCTCTTTCATTCTTTTAACATCATCTTTCACAAAGTAAAAGTTTTTTGTATTTTTCCTTTTAAGGATTGTGCTTTCATTGTTGTGTGTAAGAACTCTTTGCCTAACCCCAGGCTGTGAAGACTTTTTTCTGTATTTTCTTCTTCTTGAAGTTTTTTTTTTTTTTTTTTTTTAAGAGGCAGAGTCTTGCTCTGTTACTTGGGCTGTAGTGCAGTGGCATGATAATGCTCACCGTAGCGTTGACCTCCCAGACTGAAGTGATTCTCTCCCACCTCAGCCTCCTGGGTAGCCAGGAGCTTTTAAAATTTTCTTTTCTTTACTTTTCATTTTTTAGAGCTAGGACCTTACTCTTATCCAGGCTGTAGTGCAGTGATGCAGTCATAGCTTACTACATCCTTGAGCTCCTGGGCTTAAGCAATCCTCCCACCTCAGTCTCCCAGGTAGCTGGAACTATAGGTGTGTGCCACTCAGCTTGACTGATTTTCTTATTTTAAGGGAAGACATTCAGTTTTTCACCTTTAAGTATAATGTTAAAGTTTTTTTTTTTTTTTTTTTTTTTTTTTTTTTTTTTTTTTTTTTTTTTTTTTTTTTTTTTAGAAATACGCTTTATTAGCTTAAGAAGGTTCCCTTATGCTTCTGCTTTGCTAACAGTTTTTGTTAAAGGATTTTTTTTTGTAGAAATGCCCTTTATTAAATTAAGACGGTTCCCTTATGCTTCTGCTTTGCTAACAGTTTTCATCATGAATGGATGTTATAGTTTGTCTAATGCCTTTTATACATCAGTTGATGTAGTCTTGTTTTTCTTCTTTAGGCTGTTAATATGATAGATTGATTGATTTTCAAATATTGAATCAGCCTGCATTCTCAGTAAACTGCACTTAGTTGTGTTGTTAAATTCTTTTCATGTACTGGCACATTTTGGTTTGCCATTACTTTGTTGAGGATTTTTGCATCTATGTTTATGAATGATACTGATCTGTAGTTTGTTTCTTTTTTATTTTGGTACTGTGTTTAGATTTGGTATCAGGGTAATGCTGGAATCATAAAATGAGCTAGGAAGTTTTTTTCTTTTGAATTGCTTTAGTTTCATGCTACAGGTTTAGATATGTTGTATTTTCATTTGGTTCAAAATATTTTACTTCCCTTGAGACTTTGTTTTGACTTGTAGATTATTTAGAGGTGTTTTATTAATTTCCATTTATTTGGACACTTCTTTTTTAGGTTATATTTATATTATGTTTTTAGAACCCAATTCCCTGGAGTTTCCTTTATCATTGTCCATCCAGAAAACTGTGACTATCCATTACCTTGTACTGTTGCTGCGCCTGAATCAGGGGCTAAGGACTAGAGGACAGAGAAAAACAAAAAAACCATGGTAATGGCCCCACCTTCTCACATGGGTTATTTTTGAAGGTAAATTTGAACATTTCTTGCATCTTAGCACATCTGAATGAATTTAAAGACTCTAAAGTGACTCAATATATTCTTTATTTAATTAGATTTTTTTTTTTTTTTTTTGAGACGGAGTTTCGCTCTTGTTACCCAGGCTGGAGTGCAATGGCACAATCTCGGCTCATCGCAACCTCCGCCTCCCAGGTTCAGGCAGTTCTCCTGCCCCAGCCTCCTGAGTCACTGGGATTACAGGCACGCACCACCATGCCCAGCTAATTTTTTGTATTTTTAGTAGAGACGGGGTTTCACCATGTTGACCAGGAGATTTTTTTTTGTCTTCTTCTATCCCCCAGACTGGAGTGCAGTGGTATGATCTTGGCTCACTGCAACCTACACCTCCCGGGTTCACGCGATTCTTGTGCCTCAGCCTCCCAAGTAGCTGGGATTACAGGTGTGCACCACCATGCATAGCTAATTTTTGTATTTTTGGTAGAGACAGGGTTTCATCATGATGGACAGGCTCATTTCAAACTCCTGGCCTCAAGTAATCCACCTGCCTCTGTCTCCCGAAGTGCTGGGATTACAGGCATGAGCCGCACCTGGCCTATATGATCAGATTTTTAACCAGTTGATTCTCAACTGTGGTGGGAGAAAGGGAGGCAATCACATACCACAATCTTGGAAATGGCATGGAGAAAGTGTTTCACAACACATGTACTTGTGGTTGAAAATTATGACTTTAAATAAAAGATGAAATTTTGTTGCCCATGTAAGTGATGCAGAGGCAGAAAAATACATTGAATCACTGGTTTAGACCATCAAACAATACATCTTCTTTGAGAGGGTGTGGAGGTCAGAGATCTATTTGGAGTAACTGATGGAAGTTTTGTTGACTTTTCTCTAGAAATAGATACAGTCATATATATAAAATCAGAGTGGGGGATTAATGGATCCCAGGCTTTGTAGCCCTTCCATAGATAGTATTAGGTTTTATACAGTATTTTGTTTATACCTGTGTTTAACTTATTGTGTTAAACCTTTCTCACAAGTGACAGAAACCTAAAAACTAAGATGACTGGCTTAGGCAAGAGGTATACATTACCAAGCAATGGAAAAGGCAAGGGTGTACCTAGCTAGTCTCAGGTACTGGAGCTAGAAAGCTACCGGGCTCTTTTTCTAATTTGTCTGTGTCTGCTCTGAATGGCAGTTATGATTTCAGATTGTTTTTTTCACATGTGGTTGATACTATAACTGATAGAATTTTTTTCAGGTTTACGTCTTATAGCTTTATTACCAGGGAGGGACTGAAAATCCCTTTTTCTGATACCCAGTTTAAAAATCCTGGGGAAATACTTAATTTGAGTCAGGTTAAACAGATTAAGGGCTTACTATAAAATACTTAATGTTTGTAACTCTTGTGCAGTTGTATGAATATAGATCATGGGACCTCCTGGTCAAAAATTTAGAACAGGATTATTTTATATAGCGTTATCTTCAGGGAAAATTATAGTTTGTATATATTTTATAGGCTGACCTCCTACCTTTTTTCCTAATGAATTCTGAGACTTTGCTAGTGTTTATTCACCCATTCAACAAATATTTGTGTTTCTTTTATAGTTTCAAAGGCTGCATTTCTACAGACTTTACTAGGATGTATGCTCTTGGAACATCTGCTTTGAGAACTGGCAGTGTTCAAGCAAAGGCTGAATACTCATTTCTCAGAGTTTGTGGAGGGCTTCATCTTAGTTTGGCTTCTCCTAGAGTAGAATCTGAGACAAGAAACATAACCCTAGGTGGTTTATTTGAGAGCTTACCTGGGAAATAGGAGTGAGAAGCCTGGGGAGTGAGACAGGGAATAAAGAAAAAAGCATGACATTGCAATTGTTGCTGTGAGCAGTAGAGAAACCTCATGAGCAGTGTGTAGAATGCTACTCAGTATTACCCATTTGAAAGGTGGAAGGCTTGAACATTTATCCATAAGTTCTCATTCCCCCTTGATTAAAGATGTTAACTCTTCTGTGCTTTAAGCTATACTTGTGCTTCTGAAGACCCCAAGGCATAATGGGTTCCCTTGGGGTGGGATGCTAGAGGATAATGGTAGTATGAGCTCCTACAGCTGTGACTGAAATGACAAATGGGCCAAGAGAGTGTGACATGAACATCAGAAGTGTCTGTTACAGGATCCTCACAACTAGAGTTTCTATAAGCTGCTTTTTATTGGCCCTAATAATAAGGGTTTTAATAGCTATTGTTTATAGTGCACCTAGGCATAGTTACATTATTTCATCTCACTAAAATGAACCATATCATTTTAGATGGTCTCTTGGTGATTATATTATAGTTTGATGTTTTCCCAGAGTTGTAAAGCAATTCACCCTTACTGGAATTTGTTTAACTCACCTATTCTGAAGGATATGACAAAAGATTTGGAAATTGAGGTCTTCCAACTCGCTTAACTATAAATAATAATAGAAGTTCTCATGGGAAGAGATAGTTTCTTCTTTATAATTTTGTGTTTAAAGAATTCATGATAGCAGAATATTCGTATGCTATGTGCCAGGGTAGTTGAGCCAGGATTGTGTATAACATCCCAGCAAAGATCAACTTACAGTTTTCTTTGAATTTGGCAGCTTAGATGATCTAATTCCCTGGATGAGCATGTATTTTCTCTTCAGTGATACTGCCTAAAAGACTTAGGGTAGTTAGGAGAATTTTCTTCAACAGCCACCTTTTAGTCTCTTGCTCCTGTGCCACTTTCATCTCTGACTGATTATCATGTGGTAGTCTTGTCTTCCATTTTATTAATGTCTTAGCATACCATTTTAGTGCGTAGTTAGTACTAGAATGGATACGACATGCATCTGAGTTTGTTTCACAAATTTTAGATTCTTCTTTCCTTAGTTGAGACTTTAAACAGTGTTATTCTGTTACTGATGAAGTCTGTGGTTTATGTCCATACTTACTGCTTGTAAGTGGCCCCTCATTAAGGCTCAAGTTTTTATTTTGGTTCCAGATTTAGTATTTTGGCTTTAAGTTCAAATTTTTGTGGCCAACTCCCTTATAGTTTCTTACCAGTGTCCTTGACCATAGCTTTGGGAAAGACCCTTTTCTAGAAATTTTCTATTGGCTCATGATATTAGCCATGCTGTTAGGCTATATTCTTAGCCTTTTCATACTTGAGCTACTGTCATGTCAGTTTAGCAGACTAGTTAAGAACACAAGTTTTGGAGTCAACTCTACCTGCATTTGAGTTCCTGGTCTGATACTTCCTAACTCTGTGCTTTCCTTGTTTCTGTGTCCTGTTCTGTAAAATGGACATAAAAATTCCTGTTTTGTAAAGTATATAAAATGCATAGTACAGTGCTTGGAATATGCTATAAGTGCCTGAAAAATTATAAAAAGAACATTATCATCACCATCCTCCACCTCCTCAACATCATCATCATTCTTTCTTTTGTAGCTTCTTTTCCTTTTGGCTTTGTTCTCCCTCTCTACTTTTTCTTTCCTTTCCTTTTCCTTTTCCTTTTTTTTTTCCTTTTCCTTTTTTCCCTTTCCCTTTCCTTTCCTTTCCCTTCCCTTCTCTCCCCCTCCCCCTCCCCCCTTCCCCTCCCCGTCCACTTCTTTCCTTCTTTTTGTAAATCTTACCTAGATTCTAATTTCTTGTTTGGTTTATCCGAACATCCTGGATTTTGTCTTATTTACAGTATTTTATGCTTAAATATATAACATAATTTTGTCCATTTGGCTTTTTCCAAATTGTGACCCCCCATGCACTCCTCAACCCAAAGCAATATATCTTTGGCATCTACCATTCCACTGAAATAGCCTTGATCAAGGTCAACAGTGACCCTGTTGCTAATTGAAAATACTCTTCTCAGTCCTTATCTTATGTGACCATTACTATCCAAAAAGATGACTATCTCATTCTTGAAAGACTCTTCCCTGGACTTTTGTTTTGGCTTTACTCCATCTCATACATTATCTTTTGTCCATTCATCAGACTATCCTTTTTTCTTAAGAGTTTGGTTTCTACCTTTTTACTCTTTATAAAATGTCTTAAATTACATAATATTTTATATACACATGAATATATGTATTATATATGTTAGGAACCATAATAGCAAAATGAATTCTTTGAACCCGTCGTCCAGTTTACACACTAGACAATTACCAGTACCTTTATTTTTGTATATTCTCTATGGTCCACCCACCAAATATGTTCATGTCCTAATCCCCAGAACCTGAGAATGTTACCTTATATGGCAAAAGGGACTTTGCATGCCTGGGCAACATAGCAAGACCCTGCCTCCAAAAAAAGTAAAATCAAGTAAAAATAAAAATTTAGCTAGGTGTGGTGCCATGTGCCTGGAGTCCCAGCTACTTGGAAGGCTGAGACAGGAGTTTTGCTTGAGCCTAGGAGTTCGAGGCTTCAGTAAGCTATGATTGTGCCACTGCATTCCAGCCTGGGTGACAGAGCAAGACCACATCTCTTTAAAATAAAAAGGAGCGGAGGCTTTGCAGATGTGATTAAATTGAGGATTTTGAAATGGGAAGATTATCCTGGTGGGCCTGATTTAATCACAATGGTCCTTATAAGAAGGATGCAGGTAGAGTCAGAGAAACAAACAGTTTAGAGTTGGTAGCAGAGATTGGAGTCATATGACTATGTGTCAAAGAATGCCAACAGTCTCTAAAAGCTAGAAGAAACAAGAAACAAATTGTCCCCTGAAGCCTCCAGAAGATACCATCCCTTCTGACACATTGATATCCCTTTGAGACTGATTTCCAGCTTCTGACTTCTAGAACTGTAAGAGAATAAATGTAATAAATGTGTGTTGTTTCAATCCACCAATTTCATAGTAATTTGATACTGCAGCTGTAGGAAACTAATATACTTTCCCTGTGTCTCATTATCAACCATGACTTCATTTACTGTCTGTTTACACTAAAGACTAAATGTATATGATTTATTTACATCATATGTACTTTTCACTTAAGAAATTCAACACATATACATGACAGCTACAAATGGTAGAGAGTTTTTAAAAAAAACAGTTAAAAATGCAAGTTAATATTCTCATTCTTCTACTTAGTGATCATTTGGTACTCAACTAAAGGAATAGTAGTTTGTTCTAGTGCTAGAGGATTGGCTTATTAAGAGAGTGTGTGGGTCTCCTTTGGAGGGGAGCTTCCTAAATTAGAATTTCCAAAGATGATTTTTATTATTTGTAATTTTTGCCTAACAGTGACTTTAGGACCTGCTCTTCATAAAAGATGTGATTCTGTATCTTTTACTTGAATTCTAGATGCTTAGCTTTATCCAAGTCATCTACATCTTGAATTTTGCACAGGCATCTCAAATCCAGCAAATCCAAAACAATGTTATGATGATGATTTCCTCCACAACTTCACTTATTTTCCTTTTTTTTCCTGAGACAGAGTTTCACTCATTGCCCAGGTTGTAGTGCAATGGCACGATCTCAGCTCACTGCACCCTCTGCCTCCCAGGTTCAAGCGATTCTCCTGCCTCAGCCTCCCAAGTAGCTGGGATTACAGGTATGCGCCAGCATGCCTAACTAATTTTGTATTTTTAGTAGAGACTGGGTTTCTCCGTGTTGGTCAGGCTGGTCTCAAACTCCCAACCTCAGGTGATCCGCTCACCTTGGCTTCCCAAAGTGCTGGGATTATAGGTGTGAGCCACCATGCGTGGCCACACTTATTTTCCTTCACCAACATCCAGCCAGTTATCTAAGCCAGAAACCTATGTATTATTCTTGTCTCCTCCCTCTCTTAGGCCTATCAGCTAATCATTAAATCCTAGTATTTGTTTTCCTCTTAATTTCCATCCTTGCTGCAGCTATTGCTATTGTCCTGCCTCCTAACTGATTGATCTTCCTGTCATCAGTCTCAATTTGTTCTCCATGTTGGGTATATGTTGCAAAAGTCTAAACTTCCCAGCATGCCACAGAGTCCATTATATTATTCTCTGTTCACTTCATTCTTTGGTATTCATAGTTTTATCAGTCCCTTTCTGACCCAATCTCTAGCTGTACATAAACTCTATATTTTAGTATTTCTCAACTGCTTGCAATCCCTAAATGTTTTTTCTCTGTTTTATAGTTAAGGTTCTGTCTGCCTAGACTATTTCTTCTGCTTTCCCATCTGTGCCTTTTCTGTCCCTGCCTCACCCCCAATACCCTTTGCATATTTAAGTCCTGTTTATCCTTCAGGTGGCAGTTTAACCATCATTTTCTCTGAGGAGCATTATCTGAACTCACAAGTTTAGTTAAGTACTAATTCTATGATGTCTTAGAGCTCCCTCTGTTACCTCATCATTATGTTCTTGGAAACTGCTACTTTAAGAGAAACAATGTGTAACAAAACCAGTTTAACCATAGGCTAATTGATATAAAACAAGAGTAAAAAAAAAAAATCACATTTCTAAATAAAGGCCTAAGCATTTCTAATATTAATCATTAAAATAAATTTGAGCTATACACACATTTAAGGAAGGTGAATAAAAACAAATAAGATACTCATTCACTTATTTCAGTTCAGGATCAAGAGTGGCCAGAGCCTGTCCCGGTAGCTCAGAGCACAAAACAGGAAACAGCCCTGGACAGGATGCCATCACAGTGCAGGGCACACTGATAACCACACTCACTCATACTGGGGCCATGTAACATGCCAGTTTAGCTCACATGCATATCTTTGAGATGTGGGAGGAAACTGGAGTACTCAGAGAAAACCCATGTGAACATGAGGAGAATGTGCAGACTCTACACAGACAGTATCTGTGGCCGGGAGTCAATACTGTTTTTTCTTTTTCATCAACAGATAACGAAATGACTTGAACAAACCAATTTTGTTGAAAGACCTGCTGTACTTACTATGCTTCATCATGATGGCTTGTTTACTTGTCTGTGTTTCTCTTTAGACTTAAGTTCTTCAAGATCAGGAACTGTTTGTTTACCTGTGTGTTTTTACAGGATAACACAGTGCTTAGCATGTAATAGATACTTCATATAATAGATACTTGGTAAACATCTGTGGACTCATTTGATTATGGGATTGTATAGAATTTTTTTTTTTTTTTTTTTTTTTTTTTTTTTGGGGTTTTGCCTTTTTGCCCAGGCTGGAGTGCAATAGTGCAATCTTGGCTCACCGTAACCTCCGCCTCCTGGGTTCACGCAATTCTCCTGCCTCAGCCTCTCAAGTAGCTGGGATTATAGGTGCACAACACCACACCCAGCTAATTTTTTATATTTTTAGTAGAAACGGGGTTTCACTACGTTGGCCAAACTGGTCTTGAACTCATGACCTCGTGACCCACCCACCTTGACCTCCCAAAGTGCTGGGATTACAGGCATGAGCCACCACGCCCAGCCTAGAAATTTAAAAGTAATGCACAGCAGCATCTCCATAAGCAGTATAGTATTTTATATATTTTTTTCTTATGAAATAGTCTTTGGGTTTTAAATGTAGCCATCATGGACAATGTCAGAGATTACCAAAAAATGATGACTTTTGTAGCTTTATGATACTTCTCACTTCTTTCATACTTTTGAATAATACTATTGCAAACTTTATCTTCCAGCAATATTAACTAAAATGTATGTATGAAATTCTGTCAGTAAGACAGCTTTCTATGTGATTTGGGTTATTAGCACTCCAAAGTTGTTCATGAAAGAATGGAAATGTATTGCAAATCTAAGTAATTGCCAATTGTAATTTTTTTCTGTAATAAATAGCTGTATAGCTATTATGTTATAGATTTTAGAATAGCAGAATGCTTGGTATGCAGTATAAACCCAGACTTTTGAAATAGAAAATTACGCATTCTGTTTATAGTCTGCATTAAATAAACCGCATTATTTTATTTAGCTAAACTTGTTCAATTCTATTTATTTTGGAAATAAAAGCAATTTAAAAATAGGAATCAACTAGACTTTAAGGCATTTTTAAATAGTGTAGATATTGTTACATTTTATTATTTCAATTACTGGGAGTTGAGGGGTGGCAAAATAAGAAGCACTGGTGGAAATAAATTTGGGAAGATGAAGAATTCATGGCTTTTCAACCAAAATTTAAGCTACTGGTTATGAGATACTATACCACATTTAAAAGTTATGACGTGGTTGCCACAACTGTACCGCACTTAATAGGTACTAATATGTGAAAGAATTCAAGTGATATGCTAAATGTTTAATTTCCTTTTCAATCCTGTGTTGGATGATCAGTGAAAACAAAAGTATCTGGCAGATATAGGCAATATTGTTAAGAAAGCTTTTCCTTACAGTCCTGCTGCGTCTCACTACACCTCCCACTCCCCAATGCACAGTTATTTCTCCATGCATAGAAAAGTACCTCACATGTACCTTTTTCCTAGAAATTACCATTTGCATTCAAACTATTGGCATTGAAATTATCGTTTATATGTCTGCCTTCTCGCAATAAACTATAAAATCTTGAAAGCAAGTTATTATTGGGTCTGGCATTGTGCGTAAGACATAATATGTTTCATAGTAGATACTTCGTGAATTGAGAATGGGAATTAAATTTTTTTTTTTTTTTTTTTGAGATAGGCAATTCTTGTTGCCCACACTGGAATGCAATGGTGTGATCTTGGCTCACTGCAACCTCCACCTCTTGGGTTCAAGTGATTCTCCTGCCTCAGCCTTCTGAGTAGCTGGGATTACAGGTGTCTGCCATCATGCCTGGCTGATTTTTATACTTTTAGTAGAGATGGGGTTTCACCATGTTGGCCAGTCTGGTCTTGAACTCCTGACCTCAGGTGATCCACCTGCCTCAGCCTCCCAAAGTGCTGGGATTACAGGCATGAGCCACTGTGCCCGGCCTCAACTGAGCTTTTTAAACATAGTCATGCTAATTTGTAGTTAATAAGTATTAACTCCTGTTAGATCTTTCAAACTTCTCTTTAGAGTATTTTATTGCCTGGGTATTTACCAACATAACAAAAAATGGTTTTTTTTTGTTTGTGTTTTGAGACAGCCTTCGTTGTCCAGGCTGAAGTGCAGTGTGGCAGACTCTCAACTCACTGCAACCTCTGCCTGCTGGGTTCAAGTGATTCTTGTGCCTAAGCCTCCCGAGTAGCTGGGGTTACAGGTGTGTGCCACCACACCCAGCTAATTTTCTATTTTTAGTAGAGACGGGTTTCACCATGTTGGTCAGGCCAGTCTCAAACTCCTGACCTCAAGTGATCTGCTTGCCTGAGCCTCCCAAAGTGTTGGGATTTCAGATATGAGGCCAGCCAAAAATGTTTTAAAGTTAAAAATATCTGAGGTGAATATTTTAAAATTATGGAATATTATGAAAAGTCAATTGCGGAAGTACTGATTTTATGTCTCATTTTCTTGTTAATCAGATTGGCTTTGTGATTAAAAGCAAATTCCATATGTAATTCTCATAGTACTGTTGGGGTTCAGAGGTTCAGGGGAGCCCTCAGCTCCCCTGAGAGGATGTTTCTCCAAGGTTCTTGATCTCCTGCTCTCTCAGGAATGAGAGAGGGGAACAGGTGCGCTCGCAAAGTAAATACTAGACCCCAAATAGTTTTTTTTGCAGGAAGTGAATTTATTTAGTTAAAGAAAAGGGGAAAAAAAGGAGAAGAAGAGAGAAAACTTCCACGAAGAGTGTGGAAGGAGACTCCAGAGGGGAAATCCGCCCTGATGAGGGAGACAGGGACTTTTAACCTGGAAGGAATTCTGTCCTTCTCCAAGTCCCTTGGCCAATGAAAAGAGTTCCCTAAAACTTCTGCGGGAGTAACCTTTAGTTCTTCCTGCATGCATGAAAATTTAAAACAGAGACCTTTACACCTCCTGGGTGGAGAGAGATGGGAGCGAGGGCATGGTGCTGGGAAGTTCTTGCCCTTGAAACTACACCCCCTAGTGGACCCGGAAAGAGGACACCTTCCCTCATTGCCCCCTCTGAACAGGAAAGTTCAACTTCTGTTGGAACATGGGTGTCGATCACTCTGTAGCTACTTCCTGCTGAAATGGGGCATAGAAGGGGCCCTGAAGTTGAGGTTTCCTCCAGCGGGGAGCCTTTTTGGGGTGCAGGTTGATCCTGAGGTCCACGATAGAGCCCACGAGCCAAGGACATCCGGGATTCCAGTGGCAGGACTATTTGTGACCTTATGGTTCTAGATGAAATGAATGTGACAAGGTGGTTAAAGATGAGAGGCCCAGAGGCCAACAAATATAGAATGGTTATAAACGAGCCTAGGAGAGACTAGAGCCAGGATAGTCAGTTGTTAAACAAGCTTCACAATACTGTTTCTTGAAGGTCTTTAGCCCTGTGTTTGATTGATTCCTGAGTTCTATGTTCAAAACAATACTTGACTGGTTTACAAAATAGCATTTTTCCTAGAAAGAGACAGGCTCCCTTTCCACTATGAAAAGGATAATCAGGGTTGTCTCCTGGAACTTCAGGCTGCGGAGTGGAGGGTCTGTGACTTTCCTCAGGAGGTATCCAAGGCTTCAGCCGAGTGTGATGAATCCATGAGTTAATTCCCACCACCTTAACTGCCATTGGGGTAGACAGAATAACTGAAAATTGTCCTTCCCAGGATGGGCCTAGGGAGGGAGAGTCTGAGGGGAGAGAATTAACAAGCACCAAGTCTCCGGGGCAGGAGAGAAATACTGAGAAGGCCATGCCAGTGTTCAGGAGAAGATTAGCTTCCTGGACCTTTATGGTCAGCTTTACCTGGGGCTCTGTGAGGGTGATGGCTCCTGCTGGCACTTGCTCCAGGCACCCTCAGTCCTGCCATTGGATCATCTGGTCAGACAGCTCAGGCCCTTGGGCACCTTTGTCCCCTGGGATAGTGTGCTTTCCAGTGATTACCTTGGCACAGGGGGCATGGATGAGGTGGTGGTCCATTCCTTTGTGGACAATTTCTTATAAAATGTCTCTTCAGGCCACACTGGTAACAGGCTCTGCCAGACTGTCGGCTAACCCGAGCCCTTCCTTCATTTGAGCCCCAGGGGTCTGCCTGCCTGAAAGCCATGACTGAAGCAGCAGCCTTTCTCTGATCTCTCCTGTTCCTTTTGGTCTCTATTATAAAACACCGAGGTTGCCAGGTTCAGTAATGATTCTAGACTCTGTTTTGGCCCCAAGGCCAGTTTCTGGAGCTTCTGCCTGATATCTGCTGCTGACTAATAAACTTGTCCTGTAGTATTAACTGACCCTCAGTGGAGTCTGGTGATGGGGGGTGTACTTTCTTAAGGCCTTCCACAGTCGCTCAAGGAAAGCTGTTGGGTTTTTTTTACCTTCCCTTTGGGGGCTAGGTTTTCCCACTCGGCCGTGGGTGTTTCGGCTACTCTGTTTGGCAGAGAAAAATGAGCCTCTTCTTTAAAGACCATGTGGTAAATTGGTCCTAATTTTCCAGTATACACTTTAATGGGGACTTGATCTTGGGAAGATTGGCACCCACCTGAAATTGAACATGAGGGATGCCTGCACCCCCGGTTAAAGAAATTACAGCTGCTTCAACCTAAGGCATTCCTTAGGTAAAATGGGTACTGAAATGAAACGTCTTTTGGTCAGTACCCCAAAATTTCATGTGACCAGGATGCGTGATCCATGTTATCAGAGGGCCTCCCATGTACTGGGTTCAAATCACGACCTACCAGCGTCATAGGACTCACGCTCACTGTCTGCATGACCTCTAGTGACTACCATGAGGCATGGAATGAAAGGGGCTATCATGTTGGGTAGTAATCATACCAATGAGCCTGATGAGGTCAGTGAGCCTTAGGAGATGGGTACCAATATTCCCCAGCAAAAGTCCAGTTTGCACAGGCCAATTTATAAAACTACCCCAGAAGGGTAAACTTCTAGGGAGGGACCATTAGAGCACACAGTTCAAAGAAGCCAGGCCATGTGGCTGAGGCTGGAACAATACCCTCAGGACCTGGGCCTCCTCTCCCGACCCCATTTTCCATTGTAGGAAAACGCCCTTACAAATGCAAGACCTGCTGTTAACTATTTGGGCCCTAGAACTGGTTTAACTATGATCTTCTAGATGGAAAAGTTCTGCTGTAGAGAGAGAGCCAATCCTAAGCAAGACAAATTATACACCAAACACAAAGTCCCATAGCCTTCAGCTTCTGAATTTCCCAAAACGTTTCTCTAATCCACGACTGACTCCACCAGGGATTTGGACCAGCAACCATGCACTTGCAGGCCCTAGACCTTAACCAACTGTGCTAACAGGCCACTTGCGTTAAAGGAAGGCAGAAACCTTTCTTAAGCCATATCTGAATGCGAATGCTGCACCCTGAGAAAGTGTGGCCTGCTGAAAGCTGGGCAGGGCTGACAGCCAGCAGCGCTTCCCTTATCTCAGCTGGGAGAAAAAAAAAAGCCCCTTACCACTGTCAGTTTAAAAGCCACGTTTGCAGCCGCGTGATTTTAAAAGCCAGGCCTCTGCGCTGCCCTGCTATGTGCCAGAGGGGAAGTCCTGCCCCGCCCCTTGGGGCGTTTCATTTTGCTGTGATGCCAGGACCATGTGTGCACTCTGAGCCACTCCCCCAGCCACTGCCTACACAGGGACTCGCTGCTGGCAGGTGAACGCCCTGGAGGAAGTCCCCTTGTTCTGTCCCTGACTGCGATTTTATGCTGGTCCCGCCTCCAGAACCAAGCTACAGCCAGCAAAAGCACTTCCCCGCTCTGCTTTTCTCTCTCCTGGCAGTGCTGGCAGCTGCGGCTTGCTGTGCATGCCTGGCCCACCCTCTGGGCTGGGCTGTTCCCAGCAGGCAAGGAGGAAAGGCCTGTGGGGGAGTGCTTACCCTCTCCACCCCACAGGCTCCTGCAGGTTTTTGTCCCAGAGATAATAGTTGAGCCCAGCGGACAAGGAGCCAAGGAGCGAAAAGGCCTGGGGAGGTGGTCGGGGGGAGTGCTCACCCTCTCCTCCCCACAGGCTCCTGTAATAGCCAAAGGATAGAGAAGGAGCAGAAAGCAGCGAGAGAGCTTGAAGGAAAAACTGCGCCTTTAATTCTAGCTGGCCCGCACTGCTTAAGACGGGATGGGCTGCACCTGCTGCTCCAGTTCCCCGCAGCCCTGCCTGGCTGCGGCTGCTTCAGGTGTTCTTAAAGAGACAGGACAGAATGGAGCTGCTTTTACCTACAGTTAGAAGTTGTATTCTCCTGGCTGGCTCGCCAAAATATTGGGGTTCAGGGGAGCCCTGAGCTCCCCTGAGAGGACGTTTCTCAAAGGTTCCTGGTCTGCACTCTCAAGAATGAGAGAGGGGACCAGGTGCACTTGCAAAGTAAATACCAGACCCTAGAGTTTTTGCAGAAAGTGAATTTATTTAGGTAGAGGAAGAGGAAAAAGAGAAGAAGAGAGAAAACTTCCATGAAGAGTGTGGAAGGGGACTCCAGAGGGGAAATCCGCCCAGATGAGGGAGGCAGGGACTTTTAACCTGGGAGGAATTCCCTTCTTCTCCAAGTCCCTTGGCCAATGAAAAGAGTTCCCTTAAACTTCCACTGCAGTGATTGACCTTTGGTTCTTCTTGTGAGTGCAAAAATTTAAAACAGAGACAGTTAAATCTCCCAGATGGAGAAAGATGGGGTGGGGGCATGGTGCTGGGAAGTTCTTGCCCTTGAAACTACGCCCCCTGGTGGACCCAGAAAGAGGGCACATTCCCTTAATACTTAATAAAAAGTGATCGACTTAGGCTTTTAGGTAACTATTAATAATTTATAAGGGAAGCTAGTAGGAGTTTTAATTACTCATTCAGTTCTAGTAGCCTGCAGTTTTATTGACTGGATTTGGATGAATCTTATATAGTAAATGATTGTTGAGTTTTTCCTAAACAGTATGAAGGCCTACACGAGAATAAATTGAATAACAAGCAGACTATTTTCTTCATTAAGCTAACTGCTATGAAATTTGTGTGCGTGTGTGTGTATCTATGTGTATGCACGTGTACCTGTGTGTGTTGTAATTTACTTTTATGTGGCCTTTTGTGCTTTTATGCATATATTTTTTATGTTACATTTCTGAGCTGATATTTTGTTCCTTTGTTTTAAAACTCTATTGGAATTTTCTATTAATTTTAAGCAAATTATCAAGTACATGAAGTTTGTAGACATCCATTTTAAAAATTGTTTTTTGAAGTGACACTGCTTTGCTGATGAGTACACAATATTTCCAATTTTTTTTTTATTAGCAAATCATCTCCTCCAGGTGCAGTGGCTCACACCTGTAATCCCAGCACTTTGGGAGGCCGAGGCAGGTGAATCACTTGAGGTCAGGAGTTCAAGACCAGCCTGGCTAACATGGCAAAATCACATCTGTACTAAAATACAAAAATTAGCTGGGTGTGGTGGTGGGTGCCTGTAATCCCAGCTACTGGAGAGGCTGAGGCAGGAGAATCGCATGAACCTGGGAGGCAGAAGTTGCGGTGAGCCAAGATCAAGCCATTGCACTCTAGCGTGGGCAGCAAGCCTGGGTGACAAGAGTGAAACTCCCATCTCAAAACCAAATCAAAACAAAAAAATAATCTCTGGTTACAGTCATTTATTACTAAATTTTTCCTTGATTTGTATCTGATTTCAGAAAAATGATTATACTAGAACAGGCCATAGGTAACTAACTTTATCTACTGTAGTTGTTCAGGAAAATGAATTGTTTAGTTATTTTTAATTTGAACCTTTTCTTTCAGTTGAATCTAATCTAGCAACTTCAGTTTCTCAAAAGTAATAATAATGATCATTGCTAATAATTTTGCTTCTAATAGGCAAGGAACTATACGAAATGCTTAACATTTACATCTCATTTAAGTTTCTCGACAGCTCGACAAGGTGATACCTTGGCTTACTAAAGATGAGGTAGACAACATATTCTGATCATAGGAATGGTCACCTGTCAAGCCATACTATGGTGTCCTCTATGAAGAGGTGGTTCACAGGCCCCATGACAAGAATCTTAGTTCACTAAAGCTAAATAAACAGTAGTAGTCTGACGGTGGTACTGGTCAGGTCAGACAACAGTGTCTTCCACCAAATTGTAAATCCTAGGCCCAAATGGAGCTCTGAACAGTGTGTGTTACTCTAAAAGTCTGGGCTGCTGAACCTGCTAAATCGTACAGCCTTGTGTAGTGGTGCCCAAGCAGGTTTTCTGGCTAACCATATATTTCAAATGCCACTCATTTCATTAAGGAAAATAATTTCAATGTTGATTTATACCAGTCAGAAAAACCCTTTGATATAAATTTTGAAAATGGTGTTTGAAGTTCATATTCACAAATAACCACTTCTCGTGAGTGTCGTAACTATCTCTAGTGTTTGATTAAAAATAACTTGTACTGTTAATACTGAAGATTATTTTTCTTACTTCAACAGCTGGACTAGCTAACATTCATTGAGCTTTGACCAAGTGCCAAGCACTTACTAAGGTTTTAATGTACATTATCTGATTTAATCCTCACCATAATCATATGTCATAAGTAAAAATATAGTGAACATTACTTATCAATGTAATATTTTGAATAATGCAGTCATAGAGTTTTTTGTGTGTTTGTTTGTTTTTGAGACAGAATCTTACTGTATCACCGAGACAAAAGTTGAGTGGCACAATATCGGCTCACTGCAATTTCCACCACCCGGATTCAAATGATTCTTCTGCCTTAGCCTCCCAAGTGGCTGGGATTACGGGCATGTGCTGCCATGCCCAGCTAATTTTTGTATTTTTAGTAGCGATGGGGTTTCACCATGTTGGCCAGGCTGGTCTCGATCTTCCTACCTCAAGTGATTTGCCCACCTTGGCCTCCCAAAGTGCTGGCATTACAGGCATGAGCCATCGTGCCTGGCTGACTTATGTATATATAAAATAAATTCTCAGAGCCTCCATCTCTGTCCCATATACTCATTTACCACTGCTTACCCCACTTCCAAAATAATCATTATTAGTTTCTTATACTTGGAGTTTGTTTATGCATATTTAAGAAAATACATTATTTTCCCCCATTTTTTCACAGAGGAGGCATACTAATCATAATTTTCATTTTGCTTTCAATTTTTTAACATTTTACTAAAATTTTCACACATGCAGAAAAGTTAAGTGGAGTATGGTGAATCTATAAACCTACCACCTCGATTTAACATGGTTAGTAGGTTAGTGTTTTGCTGGTTTTTGCTTATTTTGCATATATATGTATATAAATGAGCAGAATGCATATATATGAGAGTGTGTGTGTGTATATATATATATATATATATATATATATATATATAAGCAAAAGACAAACACATATATTGACCTAAGCCATTTGAAAATCAGTTATAAATATCATGGTATTCCATCCCTAAATACTTTTTTTTTTAAATAGGAGACAGAGTCTTGCTCTGTCTCCCAGGCTGGAGGTGTGTGGTGCGATCATGGCTCACTGCAGCCTCCACCTCCTGGGCTCATGTGATACTCACCTCAGCGTCCCAAGTAGCTGGGACCATAGGCATGTGCCACCACGCCCAGCTAATTTTTGTACTTGTTGGCAGAGATGGGATCTCGCCTTGTTGCCCAGTCTGGTTTTGAACTCTTGGACTTAAGGAATCCACCTGCCTCAGTCTCCCAAAGAACTGGGATTACAGGTGTGACATCATGCCTGGGAATACTTTCATTTTTTAAGGTAAATTACCACTCAATCAATTAAGGATTTAAACTAAAAGAGTTGCATGATTGGATATAATTACTGGTTGAGGTTCATGGTGCCTTTGAAGAAGAAAAGACTAGAGGCAGAGAGGCCAATTATTAATAAATGATTAATAAGTGTACAGGCATATCTTGGAGATTCTGCAGGTTTGGTTCCAGACCACCACCTTATTGTGCAAATCTCATGGTAAAGTGAGTCACACAATTTTTTTTTGGTTTCCCAGTGCATATAAAAGTTATTTTTCCACCACACTGTAGACTATTAAGTGTGCAATAGCATTAAGTCTAAAAAGCAATGTACATACCCTACTTTAAAAATCCTTTACTGCTCAAGCGTGTTAGCGATCATCTGAGCCTTCAGAGGGGATCTCTTTCCTCTCTTGCCATCTGATGAATTGGTCCTGCTTGTTACTAGAGGGAAAGAAGTGAACATTTGTTTCTCTGTACACCAGCTACTTCATGCCAATTACTTAACTAGTTATTTAATTCTACCAGTAATTCTTTGAGATATTATTATCCTTATTTTTGCAGATGAGGAAATTGAAGTGCAGAGTTGTGAAATAATTTGTTTAAGATTATATTGCTCTTAAGTGGCAGATCTGGAATTTTACATGAATCTGGCTAACTCTGAAGTTACTACGTGACTCTTTTCCAGTTTGTTTCATGAAGTGAAAAAAATATGAATGCTGGTGATTTTTGTTTTCTTCTGCTTGTATTCGTTATTCTTAAAGATGTGATCATCAGCTTTTCAGAAAACAGTACGTCAGTCTTTTCACAAATACGTCACTCTAAGGCACTTTATCTTTGAATTGAAGTATGCAGCGTGTACCAACTAGCTTTCCCTTTGATGTAATGTTGCCAAACAATGAAATATCATGCCCTATAATTTCAGCATATTTTTTCAATTCACTTTTTATTTTGTTTTAAATGTATTTTTGATACAAATGTAATCCCAGTGGTTTTAGAGCTGATATAGAGAAATTTTAAACCAAAAAAATCCTAAACTGAAGCAAAAAGTGACAAGTTGGAATACTTCAAAATGATGAGAAAACGCATAGCCATCTTTTAAAAGAAAATTAGGAGGCTGCCTATCCAAGATGACACAGTAGCATTAGAGCAGTTGTGAAGCAAATCATCTAATGGCTTCTTGACTCCATTGGACCTTCAAAAAAAATTATCCTGCTCTTAAAGACCACCTTTTTAAAAGATGTCGCTTTTAAAAAGTGGCATCTTGATTTATTTGAAAATAGTAAACACTCAAGCTATAACACTCCCAACCTTAGTCAATATAAAACAGACATCATACAACTTAAATTCTCATGTAGTAGTCCTTAGAGAAGTGCTTGAATAGAGAATTGCTTATCAAGCTGTATTAGTCAGGATACTAAACCCTTAATACCTATAGCTTAAAATAACAGAGATTTATTTCTTGTTCATGCTGTATATCCCTTATGGGACAGTCAGGAATGCTACTGCATGTATTCTCACTTGGGAACTCAGGCAAACCACTGTTGGTTGCTGGGATGTATGAAAAGACGCAGTTAGGCATTGACTTCTAAAGCTGCTGGTTAATGTCATTTCCCCTCATATTTCACTAATTTAAGTAAGTTACGTTCCTTCACCTAACCAGAAGTGGCAATGGGAGTGTAGTCTCAAAATATGGTTAGTAGGAGAATGTGATGATTAATACTGAGTGTCAACTTGATTAGATTGAAGGATGCAAAGTATTGATCATTGGTGTGTTTGTGAGGGTGTTGCCAAAGGAGATTAACATTTGAGTCAGTGGGCTGCGAAAGGCAGACCCACCAGTAATCTGGGTGGGCACCATCTAATCAGCTGCCAGTGCAGCTAGAATATAAAGCAGGCTGAAAAACGTGGAGACAGTAGACTGGCCTAGCTCCGTACATCTTTCTCCCATGCTGTATGCTTCCTGCCCTTGAACATTGGACTTCAAGTTC
Source organism: Cebus imitator (assembly GCF_001604975.1). Classification (NCBI taxonomy): domain Eukaryota; kingdom Metazoa; phylum Chordata; class Mammalia; order Primates; family Cebidae; genus Cebus; species Cebus imitator. Next base: position 8,514,236 of record NW_016107395.1, read on the forward strand.
TTCAGTTTTGGGACTCAGACTGGCTTTCCTTGCTCCTCAGCTTGCAGATGGCTTACTGTGGGACCTTGTGATTTTATGAGTTAATACTAAATGAACTATATATATATATATATATATATCTTGTTAGTTCTGTCCCTCTAGAAAACCCTAATACAGAGAAGAACTGGAATATGGATGCCCAGCTAGCATGACTAACAAATAAGCCTTTTGAGGAATATTCAGACTTATGCATGATTGATTGGTAGAATTATTTTTAAAAAATGCCTAGTAGCTTTGAAGTAATCCTGTTTTGATTGAATGAAGGATCTTGATACTGAAAGGTGAACTAGGCAGTTTAGCGAAAAATGTCCAGTAGAGGAGTAAACTGGTTCATTGGACATCCTTTTCCTTGTGTGTTGTCTGTTAAATTTCCATAAGTATATTAAAGATTTGCTCTTATGTGCTTGCTTATAACATAAATCTATTAATAAAGATTCACAATTATCAACTATTTTTATGTAAAACACATGTTGAATAATGATGCTATGCAAAGTCTAAAAAATCAAGAGGTTAGTAATTGGTAGGACATACAACAAAAACTATCACATATTTTGTATTACATTGAAAAGCACTAGTCATTTTTAAAAAGTATATAATTTGGGAAAATTTGCTCCATGAGGCAGTACAAATGAATAATCATACTGAAGTTCAACAGCTTCAGTCTGGACTTCTAAAATTTTCCGAGGAGATGAGTGATTAATAAATACAAACATGGTATTTTTACGTACATATATGAAGAGGCTATCTCTAGGCAGAGTTATAAATCTTTGTGTGCATGTCTTTATTGGTGTTGTAAAGTAGGGTTTATCTGTTTCTTCACAAGACATGCTCTTTTTAAAATATTGTGGTGGATTATACATACTATGAAATTTACCTTTTTAAACATTTTTAAGCATAATTCATTGACATTAAGTACATTCACATTGTTGTGCAACCATTACTGTTGTATATCTCCAGAACTTTTTCATCTTCTAAAACTAAAGTCTGTACCCATTAAACAATAACTCTGTTCTCCTCTCCCATAAGCCCCTGGCAACCACCATTTTACTTTCTGTTTCTGTGAGTTTGACTACTTTAGATACCCCATTTAAATATAATTATATACTGTTCTTTTGTGATTGGCCTATTTTACTTATCACAGTGTTTTCATGGTTCATCCATGGTGCAGCATATGTCATCATCTGCTTCCATTTTATGGCAAAATAATAGTTGTATGTATGTACGTTTTGTTTACACATTCATCTGCCAGAGGACAGTAGGGTTGCTTCTATCTTTTGGCTGCTGTGAATAATGCTGCTGTAATCATGAGTGTACAAATATCTGTTCTAGTATCCATTTTTGTTTGAATATAAATCCCAAAGTGAAGCTGCTGGTAATGGTTGCACAACAATGTTAATGTACTTAATGCCAATATGGTAATTTTATTTTAAATGTTTTGAGGAATCACCCTACTGTTTTCTGTAATGGCTATATCATTTTACATTTCCACCAGCAGTGAACAAGTGTTCCAATTTCTTCACATCCTTGCGAGTCCTTGCTACTTTTTGTTTGATTTTTGTGTTTTTTTGTGGTGATAATAGCTATCTTAATGGAGATGAAATAGTATCTCCTGGTTTTCTTTTTCATTTTCCTAGCATTATTTTGCATGTTTTTATACGGATATATGATTTCAGCTATTTGGGCAAATACCTAGGAGCACAGTTGCTGATCATATGTTAAAACTATGTTTTAGCTTTGTAGGAAACTGCCAGACTGTTTTCCAAATTGGCCGTACCATTTTGCATTCCCACCAACAATGAATGAGACTTCTGTTCTCTTCATCCTTTCTAGGATTTGTTGTAGTGTTTTTGATTTTAGCCATTCTAATAGGTGTGTAGTGCTATGTTCATTTTAATTTGTAATTTCCTAATGACATATAATATTGAGCACCTTTTCATATGCTTATTTGTCATCTGTGTATCTTCTTGGTAAGGTGTCTGTTTAGATCTTTTACCTACTTTTCAGTTGGGTTGTTTTCTTATTGTTGAGTTTTGTTGTTGTTGTTTTGAGATGGGGTCTCACTCTGTCGCCCAGGCTGGAGTGCAGTGACACAGTTTTGGCTCCCTGCAATCTCTGCCTCTCTGGGCTCAAGTGATTCTTCTGCCACAGCCTCCTGAGTAGCTGGAATTAAAGGCACGTGCCACCACACCTGGCTAATTTTTTGTATTTTTAGTAGAGATGGGATTTTATCATGTTGGCCAGGCTGGTCTTGATATCCTGACCTTAAGTGATCTACCCGCCTCAGCCTCCCAAAGGGCTGGGATTACAGGCATGAGCTACTACACCCAGCATTGTTGAGTTTTAAGAGTTCTTTGTTTATTGTAGATACAGGTTCTTTATCAGAAATATGTTTTGCAGATATTTTCTCCTAGCATGTGGCTTGTTTTTTCATTCTTTTAGTATTAACAGTATCCTTCACAGAGCCAAAGCTGTTAATTTTAATGAAGTCCAACTTACTCATTTTCTTTTCATGGAACATTGTTTTGGCATTGTATCTAAAAACTCAGTACCAAACCCAAGGTCACCTAGATTTTCTCTTATATTATCTTTAAGAAATGTGATCGTTTTGCTTCTTACATTTCTAGGTCTATGAGCCATTTTCAGTTAATTTCTGTGAAAGGTGTATTGTCACTGTTTAGACTAATTTTTTGCATGTGGATATCTGGTTGTTCCAGCATCATTTATTGAATAAAGTGTCTTTATTGGGTTGCCTTTCTTTCTCAAAAATCAGTTAACTGTATTTGAATGGTCTATTTCTGTTCCATTCATTTATTTATGTTATAGCTAATACAGTCTTGATTACTATAGCTGTGCAGTGTGTAGTAAGTCTTAAAGTCAGGTAATACCAGTCTTCTGACTTCATTCTTCAGTATTGCATTAGCTATTTTGAGTCTTTTGTTTTTCCATATGAATTTTAGAATCATACCTAGAATAAACCCCATTTGGTCGTGGTATGTAAATCTTTTTATGCATTGTTGAATTCAGTGCTAATATCTGTTAAGGATTTTAGCATCTATACTTACATACTTATAAGAGAATTTGTCTGTATTTTTCCTTTCCTGTAATGCCTCTATCTAGTTTTGATGTTTGGGTGATGCTGGTCCCATAGAATGAGTTACTACATGCTTCTATTTCCTAGAAGAGATTGTAGAGATTTAGTGTCATTTCTTCCTTAAATGTTTGTTAGAATTCACCATGAAACCATCTGGACTTTGTGCATTTTTTTTGGAAGGTTGTTTATTATTGATTCAATATCTTTAATAGATATAGGCCTGTCCAGATTATTGCTGTTTGTGAGAGTTTTAGTAATTCCTGTTTTTCAAATAATTAGCTCATTTCATTTAAGTTATCAAATTTGTGGGCTTAGAGTTGTTCATAATATTTACCTGTTATCTTTTAATGTCCATGGGATCAGTAGTGATGACACCTGTTTCATTTTATATATTAGTGTTTTGTCTCTCTCTCTGTCTTTCTATATCTCTCTCTCACTCTGTTAGCCTGACTAGAGGTTTATCAGTTTTAATGCTCTTTTCAAAGAACAGCTTTTGGTTTTGTTTATTTTTCTTTACCAATTTCCTATTTTCAATTTCATTGATGTTTACTATAATTTTTTTTTGTCTTCTTCTTGCCTTAGGTTTATATTGCCCCCCTTTTTTTTTCTAGTTTCCTATGGTGGAAGCTTAGATTACTGAACTAAATAATAATAATCTAAGCTTCCACCATAGGCAACTAGGGGGAAAAAAGCTTAGATTATTGAGCTAAATAATCTAAGCTTCCACTATAGGAACGCTTTCTTCTTTTCTAATATATGCATTCAGAGCTATATATTTTTCTCTAAGCACTGTTTTTGGAGCATCCCACAAATTTGGAACATTGTATTTTTATTTAGTTCAAAGTATTTTAAAATTTTTCTTGAGACTTTTTTGACCCATGAGTTATTTAGAAGTGTGTTGTTTGATCTCCAAATAATTGGAGATTTTCCAATTTTCTGTTACAGATTTCTATTTTAATTCCATTGCTGACTGAGAGCTTACATTGTGTGATTTCTATTCTTTTAAATTAGTTAAGGTATGTTTTATGTCCAAGAATGTGGCCCATCTTGGCAAATGTTTCACTTCAATTTGAGAAGAATGTGTCTTTTGCCGTTGTTAGATGAAGCAGTTGACAGATGCCAATTATATCCAGTTAATTGATTGTGCTGTTTAGTTCAACCATATTCTTACTGATACTCTGCCTATTGGCTCTGTCAGTTACTATTCGAAGAATTTAAAGTGTCCAACAACAATAATGCATTTCTCCTTGTAGTTTCATCAGTGTTTGCCTAGCATATTTTGACATTATTTTGTTAGGTACATACACATTAACGATTGTTATGTCTTGTTGGAGAACTGACCCCTATATCACTATGTATGCCTTTTTCATCCCTGATAATTTTTCTTGTTCTGAAGTCCCCTTTGTCTGACATTAATACAGCTATTGATGCAAGATTTGATTAGTGTTAACATGCATGTCTTTTTCCATTCCTTTACTTTTAATCTGTGTCTTTATATTTAAAAATGGGTTTCTTTTCAAAGTAACATGTAGTTGTCTTATTTTTTAATCTACTCTGATACTGTATTTTAATTGGTATATTTAGACTATTCACATTTAAAGTGATTTTAATATCATTAATAGTAATATCTATTGTGCTTATATCATCTGCATTCCCCCTCCCTTTTCGGAATGATTTTTCTTTTGCTTTGTAAGCATTTTTTTCTTTATTCTAGAGATTAGTCTTTTATTTACTATGTGTTTTACTTATTATCTCTGATTTTTCCTTTATATGAATTTAGTTTGTATGCCTTTTGTTGTTCAGAGATTATTTTTCATTCATAATTTTCGTATTTTGCCTTAATTTGGAAGACTTTATCCACTCAAAAGTTATTAAAACAAACCTGTTTTATATATTATCCCAGTATTTTTTTAACACATACATATACACACATTGCATTTGTATATATGCGTGTGTGTGTGTTTGTGTGTGTGTATGTGTGTGTAGATTTTTAAATCCATCTGAAATTCTCTAGTATATGATGTAATTCTTTTAGAAAGGGATTCAGACGTTGTTCTTCGATGAAAGGCTGGCCAGTTGTCTCAATATTATTTATTGAATAGTCCCCTCTTTCGCCACTGATTTAAAATTGTACTTTTGTGTAATATCTACAGATCTACATAGTCTGTTTTTATACTCTGATCTGTACTGTTTGTTTGATGTGTATGTCTGTGCCTGTGCATATACCATGATATTTTAATTACAGTAGTCTGTTATCTGGTAAGGAAATCTTTATTATTGCTTTTCAAATTTCCTTGGTTATTTTTTATGAAATTTTTCTTCCTCATGAGAATCACCTAGTTTTATAAAAATTCTATTTGGATTTTTTTATTACTATTGTATTTAATTTATAAGTTAATAATTGACATCTTTGTGGTAAATTTGCTTCTTGTTATTAATAAGACATGTCAAAGGACAGCAACAGAGTTTCTTCCATTAAGGCATTCCAAACCAGTACACTTACTCTTTTGTAGCCAAGGTAGCTCTTTTGTAGCCAAGGTAGCTCAATGATTTGAACTTCTTAAATGTTGACATGTCATATATTCTTTGTGTCTTGTAATATAATTACTGTCATCACCATGACATCTTTATTTCTTATTCTCCTTATTTTTACCTCATGTCTTATTTTACCTCATGTTTATTTATTTGGATAACCTGTTGCTATAAATGTAGGTACACTTTTTTTCTCTTTCACATTTTTCATCACACCCTTCAGTTTCTTTGTTACCATCCTCCAGTATCTTGCCCCCATTCTCCTACTTAGTACTCCTCAATTCCATTTCAGAGTCTGTTATGTGAGCATAATTACCCTTAACCCTCTTGCACAAATCTTTTTAATCTGTTGGATGACTCTCAGAGGATTAGTTTCAGTTTTTGGCTTGAGCTGTGTCCAGAGACACAACTGCTGTTAGTTACTACCCCAGTTCTACCTGGTTCAGAAGAATGGGAAAAAGGATCCTTACTTTTTCCTCCTCTATGAGCGGGAGATGCTTACTTTTTACTGATTTGACCAGCTGAACATTTTGGTAATATCCAGTACTGTAGATGAAGATTAGAAATTATTGCAATAAATCTGGGAATAAAAGAATTTATGGTGTTCTAAAGAGATTTTAAATTATCTTCACTGTTGTTTTCTCTAATTTAAACAAAGCATTTGTGAGGTTTTTTTTTTTTCTTTTTCTTTTACTCAGTCTTTCTTTCCAGAATGTTAAAATGGTCCCTTAGGCTGGGCTTGGTGTCTCACATCTATAATCCCTGCACTTTGGGAGGCCGAGGTGAGAGGATCACTTGCGCCCAAGAATTTAAGACCAGCCTAGGCAACATGGTGAAACCATATCCCTACAGGAAAAAAAAAAAAAAATAACTAGCCAAGTGGGATGGTGTGTGCCTGTAGTTCTAGTTACTCAGGAGGCTGAGGTGGGAGGATTGCTTGAGCCGAGGAGGTCGTGGTTGCAGTGAACCATAAGTATGAGACTGCCCTCCAGCCTGGGTGATAAAGCCCTACTCTGTATCAAAAAGTAAATAAAATAATAAAATGGTCCCTTGACCTTTTATCTTTAATTTTCCCATTAACAATTGGTTCTTTCTTTTTTCTGCCTAATGAATACAGTATGCTGAAGACAGTTTTAAATTTTCCTTATTGATTCAAGAGATTGAAAAGCTTCAAGTTTGTTAACTTAAAAGTTTTCAAAGGTTTAATATCAACACATTTCAGGTGTGAGGAAATTATTGTGGCATGGAGAATATGTATATATAATTTTATCATTTCAATTAGAACTTTCAGCAGTATTTCCTATGGCTTAGCGTGGAAATAAATACTAATTTATTTCATGGAAATTTATGATTTAATGTGAATCTGGGTTAATTTAATTTGTAATAAATTGACAACAAACATAATTAGTTCTAATCAAAAGGCAAGGGTTAAATGACTCCATAATGGTTTTTATAGGATTAGGACTTTTACTTTGTCTAAAAGTCCAACACATTATTTCTGGTCCTTTGAAATTACTGATTCAATTTTAATGTTAATAAAACCATATTCAGTTATTTATAGGGCTAGTTTTTAATCTATAGCTGGACACAAACCATTCTAATCGTTGCTTAAAACAACAATAGTCTTCTCTGTTTTGCTTGCAAGTGTACAATTTGGGCGGGTTTTGGCAGGGAGGTTTGTCTGCTCCATGTGGTGTCTGCTGGGAGAGCTTAACTTCCGTTGGAAGTTTGATGTTCAGTATACCTTACCCACATGGTAAGGTAAAATGGTATTGGTTGGCAAAATGGTATTGGCTATCAGTTCCTTTTCACATGGATCTCTCTGTGGGACAGCTTAATCTTTTTTACAACTTGGTGGCTGGGTTCCAAAAGTGAAACATCCTAAGAAACAATATTCTAAGAGACAGGAGGTGAAAAATACTAGTTTCTTAAGGTCTGACGCTGGAAACAACCGTAACTTCAGTTTGACTTTCTTATATTGATCAAGCAATCACAGAGCTCAGATTTTAGGAGAAAGGGATATAGACTTCAGCTGTTAGTGGGAGGGAAGAGTGTCAAAGAAATTTGGAGTCACAGTTTCAAACCGCTACAAGGAATACAGGAATTTTACTAACTTTATTCTTAGTTGATAGGTTAATTTGTTTCAAAAGGGGCATAGTGTTAGTAAGTTGGGTTAGTAGTGTTATTCAGATACTGTTTTTCAGTGAAAATTTTAAAAAATATTTTCACTAAGACTTTTTGAAAGTATATTTTGAAGTATTAAAATTTATAAGATCTATGTGGAGAGAATTAGAAAACTGATGAAGGATATCAAAGAAGATCCTAATGGATACATGGATAGGAATACACTGTAAGCATCACCCATGAATGAAAAATGAATCAATTAAATTTCATTAAGATTAAAAGCTTCTGCTCTGTGAAAGACACCCTTAAGAGAATGCAAAGACAAGCCACAGACTAGGAGGATATATTTGCAAAACACATATGTAATAAAGAACTATATCTTCAGTATCAAATAATTTTTAAAATTCAACAGTAAGAAAACAGGCAACCCAATTAAAAAGTGGGCAAAAGATCTAAGCAGACACCTCACCAAAGAAGATATACAGATGACAAATAAGCATGTGAAGATGTGTTCAACATCATATATCATTCAGGAATTACAAATTAAAACAACAATGAAATAGTACTACACACCTGTTAGAATGGCTGCGATCCAAAATACCACACCAAATGCTGGCAAGGATGAAGAGAATAACAAGTCTCATTTATTGTTGGTGACAATGCAGAATGGTACAGCACTTTGGAAGACAGTCTGGCAGTCTCCTGTGAAGCTAAAATATAGTCTTAACATAACCAGTGGTTGTGTTCCTGGTTACCCAAACGAGTGACAAACTTAATGTCCACACAGAAACCTGCACATGAATGTTTTTAGCAAAATAACCCAAATGTTCATCAGTGGATGAAGAAGAAAGAAAGAAAATATGGTGTATATATATGGTTTTGAAAGATTTTTTTAAAGAAAAACAGATTATTGTGTGAGTTGGGTGATGATTGCATTGCATTTCCACAGGAGATTATTAAAACAAAGTAGAACTACCTTCAATTCTACTTAGTAGAATCAAATAGACTGTCGTCACTAGAAGAAACTTCAGAGCAGTAAGTTTCTCATTTTTTCAAAGAATAAAACCTAAAGGCAGAGGAGTTGAGATTTGCTAATATACAGCAAAATATGTTTACTTAACATCTTTTGTAAACATGAACTATTATAAACAGAAATTTATCTCATACTGTTATCAAGCTGTATGTAAAAGACAACACAATAAAAAAGAAAAATGTTAAGTAAAACTGTCTCACCAGATTGTTTTACTTAACCAGAGTTAGAACCAGAGTTAGAAATAAGGTTTATTGATAAAAACCATGAATAGAAATAAGGTTTATTGATTTTCATTTCTAGAATATCAATTTTTCTTTCAGGAATCGTATACAGAAAAGTAGAATAAATGGCTTTTACACTTATAATTACCTTGACCAGTAATGGTAATTGATAATAATAATCACAACCCTCAGAGTTTATCCTTTGTGCTGAAAATTAAGAATGATACTCGGTACACCTGGAAATGTGAACCGGCCAATTAACAAAACAAATAGATGGACAAAAATAAAGGCAAATCCGTGAGGCGAACAATGTTTTTAAGTTTCTCGAAAACAAGTATTAAATAGCAGAGAAAGTGAAATTGCCATTTATTTTCTAATGATTACATATTAGTCATTGTTTCTACATGAACACTTCCTACTATTTGGTACATTGCCCAGTAAAATAGATTATTAATATTTTGGCTGTTTTTGCTTTTGGCTATTCTGAATAATGCTGCTATAAACATGGGTGTATAAATATTTATTCACATCTCTACTTTTAGTTCTTTTAGGTATATACTCAGTAATGGAATTATTGGATCATAGGATAATTCTGTTTAATTTTTTGAGAAACTGCCATACTGTTTTCCATAGTGGTGGCACCATTTTACACTCCCATAAGGGTTCCAATTTCTGTACATTTCTGTTAATACATATTTTTTTTTTTAATAACCTAATGGGTGTAAAATGCTTTCTCATTGTGTTTTGGTTGCATTTCTCTAATTAGTTCTGTTGAGCATTGTTTCATGTACTTATTAGCCATTTGTATATCTTTTTTGGATAAGTAAATGTGCAGGTCTTTTCCCCATTTTTAATTGGGTTGTTTTGTTGCTGTTTGAGCTCATCTTTTAAAATTTAGAAATGACCCCCTACTTATTTGTAGAAGCATTTTTACCTCTTTTAGATGTTGATCCCTTACTGTTCTATTTTGTATTATTTTCTTCTTGTCTGTGTTACACTTCACTTACAGTATGTTTGGTTTTGATGTTTTTGGCTTTATGTAATAGCTTCTGTCATTTTTTTTCCTTTTTGCTTTGTAGGCCTTATATCTTTTTTTCTTAACAAGGGTTTTGTACTCTAATATTTTCTTTACCATTCACTGATGTGACATTCCTTATAGGGTAATCAACAAACAGGTATTTACTATATAATTCATGTGTAGTCTAAAATTTACTATATATTTTGTAGGTATAATTTATTTTATCTATTTATTTATTTTTGAGACAGAGTCCTGCTTTGTCACCCAGGCTGGAGTGCAGTGGTGTGATCTTGGCTCACTGCAACCTCCGCCTCCCAGGTTCAAGAGATTCTCCTACCTCAGCCTCCTGAGGGACTACAGGCACGCACCACCATGCCTGACTCATTTTTGTATTTTTAGTAGAGGTGGGGTTTTGCCCTGTTGGCCAGACTGGTCTTGAACTCCTGACCTCAGGTGATCTGCCCACCTCAGCCTCCCAAAGTGCTGAGATTATAGGTGGGAGCCACTGTGCCCAGGTCAGTAGGTATAACTTATTAAATGCTGTGTTCGTAATGGACTCTGGACCTTCGTTGCTGCCTTAACCATCCAGAATTGGAGAAAAACTTTTCTCCATATCTGATATTTGAGTCCTTTAGTTCTTTGCTTAGAGGGTAGTTACTTATCACATGATATAACTTACACAAGCACACATTACTTTTTAATTTAGGCAGATTTTTGTTAAATAAATCATATAAATATATTGTTTTAAATAAAAATTAAAATCCCTATTTATGATCTCTTTGTACTCGAACCTATCTTAAAAAATTTTTTACCAAAAATTTTCATCGTGATTTTTTAACTTTATGGTAGGACTGTTTTATTTAACATTTTTGTCCTTTTTATTATATTGTCTTTTACGTACAGCTTGATAACAATAGGAGATAAATTTTTGTCAATGCATTTGTTTATAATATTTCACATGTTTAAAAAAGATGTTATGTAACTTTATTGTTGTAATTAGTTGGAGGTTAACCTAAAATTATTAAAATCTATCCTTAAAGTAAATTATGTATGGTTCTATAAATTAAGAACTTTACTTTGGGTTACAACTAATATGTACTAAGATTTTCTTAAACAATGAAGACATAATTAAGTTAAATTCCTTGTGTAGCCAAAAATTGCACAAATGGTTACGGAGTTTTTATCTACCTAATAATTTGCACTGTTTTCATCTAACAAGTCTCTTCATTTGAGAAAATATAGTGTAGCTTTTCACGGTTGTAGTTACCCACAGTCAACTATAGTCCACAAATATGCAGTGGAAAATTCCGAAACAGACAATTCATGAATTTAATATTTGTTCCATTCTGAGTAGTATGATGAAATCTCATGCCATCCAGCTCTGACTCATTCAGGATGTAAATCATCCCTTTGTCTAGTGTATCCAGGTTGTATAGGATACCTGTCTATGTTAGTCAAAACTTAGTAGCCATTGGTGATCAGATTGACTGTCTCAGTATTGCAGTGCTTGTGTTCAAGTAGGCTTTATTTTACTTCATTGTTCTATTTTATTATTATTGTTAATTTCTTACTGCCTAATGTATAAGTTAAACTTTGTCATAGGTATGTATGTTTTATAGGGTTCAGTTCTATTTACAGTTTTAGGCATCCATTGGGCACCTTGAAAGGTATCCCACAAGGATGAGAGGGATCTGCTTACCGTATTTAGAAAATGTAATGACATTTCTGATATTTCAGGTTCTCATGAGTTCTCTTGTCATTACCCAGTGTTTTTCTTGTATATGTGGATATATTTAAATTTTGTTTATTGCCATGTTATTGACCTTAATGATTTCCAAGATAAAATAGATACTAAGAGGTGCTTAATTATACTTCTTTAATATTATAACAACCAGGACATATATTTTAACTCTGTGTAAATCATCTAAAGTTATTTCCATGTGAGTGTATTTTGTGTAGGCGTATTTCTGAGTGGGACATTTACAGTGATAAAGAATTACATAATATCTTGAATTTGGGAAATAATTGACAGGTATTTTAAAATATATTCATAAAGCAGTAAAGCCTCTTGTGTTATATTATCTTTAAATTATAATTAATAAGAAGGTTTTCTATATGGCTGTGTACACATTATCAAAATTTGAACTTTTAGTATAAAAAGTTCGACTATTTCTGTCAATTATTGGTTATGTTGCATTAAAATTATAATAGTGAATGTATTATATTAAAAAAAAAAGAAAGGACCAAATGCCATACATTTGGAGTGGAAATTTGAGCCATAGTTGTATATACTTACTTTTGCAAGAAAAACCTGTATAAGGTACCCTAATAGTTTGGAAAACTCTAAATGTCACAGTCAGGGATAGGTATGACATTCAGTAGTATAAACAGCAATATGTACGTGAAACGTCCATTAACGTTAAGTAATTTTTTTTTGGAGAGTAGGAAAATGCTAATGTAAACGAACTAGATTCTGTGCCCATTTTACTTCTAACTTAATATTTTCATTTTAACCAATTTTCTCCTATTTTTTAAATGGGCTACAGGACTAAACTAATAATATTAGTTAAAATAATTATACAAATAATTCCTATGTAAACTACTTTTGGTGTGAAATTAGAGTGAAGAAACTTTTTATTATGATTGAGATTTTTTTCTTTTCGTTTCTGATGCCATCCATTTAAGAATCAGCGTTCCAGAACAGTTGGTATAACTTTGCATGTTTCTGCCTGGTCGTGACAAATCAGCCACTATACACTCACAGACAGCAGTACAGTACTTGTCACTGGTGGCCTTTCTGTGACAGAGAGCCTGAAGACTGACATAAAGCACAGCCTGTGGTGAACTGTCAAGTGAGTCTGCCAAAAACTCAGCAGACAGAACTAATTGCAGAGAAAAAGGACTTTTGTGCCCTCTTCTCTTTCTTTCCTTTCCTTTTAATAAGACAGATATTGTTAAAGTAGCTTGTTTATGTAAGATTTGTCTGTCTCTCTTCTCATTGCCTGGGTCCTTTTTTAATTTAAAGTCTTGTACTGCAGGTCGTTGAGCACTTCCGCATGGAGATTGGCACAGGACCAAACTCAAGACACGCAACTCATAACAGTTGATGAAAAATTGGTAAGTATTTTCTACTACACACTGCTATGATTCTGCCTTCAGGGTTATTTTTATACTATAGATACTCAGTATGGTGTTTTCAGTTTTCAGGAAAGTGATTTGAATTTGAATCTAGAAATCTAGAAATTCAAATTTAGGTATATTGCCTTAAAATACCTAAATTTTAAGAAGAAATATTTGTCATAAAAAGATAATTTATATTAAGCATTATGTAGAAATATAAAATCATATGCAAATATTAATTAAAATTATGAAAGGCTTTCATTTTTGTGGTGTTTATAACTAGCTGGTAGACAAAACATTCATTACTTTTTGTAATGAATGTTTTGCTTTTTGTTTTCTCAGTTACACACCTGTTAAGTTGTGAGGTAATTACTAGTACTATCTAAAACTAAGTATATTAGGTTTTCCTGGAAGCATGCAACATTTATTATCACTGTATATATACATATATGTGTATATTATCACTGTGTGTGTATATATATATATGTGTGTGTGTGTACATATAAAAACTCATACACATTTTATTTCTTCATATGTGTGAGAGATTACAACTAGCAAGACTAGCAACAAATGAGTAATAATATTCTGTTAATCAGTAGCAAACAATTTTGGCAGCTATCACTTACAGAATTTTTCTGAGTGTGATCTGTTACTTTATATGAAACTTGATATTTACACTTCAATAGCATACATTTTGTAATGTTTCCAAAACTTCTGATAGAAATGTGTAATTGTATATATGTGCTTTTCATTTTATATCTGGTTTATTATTATCAGATACTGTATATAGGTATGTTTCTTAGCTGCCCTTTCTGTATCATTGTACAGTATTTTATCACTGAACTTTGAGCCTGTAAGCAAAATCTAAGTAATAGGTCACACTTAAATTTCTATTTGCACCATTAAAGATACAGACAAATAAATGTATAAGTAAATAGAGACAGTTTGGAAAATTCACATCTTATGCTGATTGGTTTTATTTTAAAGTTAATCTCTTAGGCCTACCTACTGACATTGTCATCATCTTGATCTAGGTTACATCCTCTTTCACCTAGATTTCTACAGTAGTCTCTTAATTAATCTCCCCAGATTCTTTAATCTTAATCCAATTAATTTTCCATAGGATGGCCAAAATTGTCATTGAAATGCTGGTTTTGTCACCCTCTTTGCGTCCTTTGGGTGCTTCCCATTTCCCTTAAACATTAAAATCCTCACATGGCCTTTGACATCTTGCATGATTTAGCTCCTGCCTTCCTCTCTAGGTTTATCTTGTGCCACTATGTTTTTTATATTCTGTGGTCCAGCCATGCAAGCCTGGAACTTGCTATTCTTTTTCCTGCTTCAGGGCGTTTAGAGTTCCTGTTCACTCTACCTGGATGCTTTTTACTAACCCCAAGGTCTTCATCCAGTTACCATCTATCTATTCTTCAAATGTTAATCAAACACCACTTGCTTAGTCAAGTATAAAAGAAATAAGGGGCCAGGCATGGTGGCTTACACCTGTAATCCCAGCACTTTGGGAGGCCAAGACGGGCAGATCACGAGGTCAGGAGTTCATGACCAGCCTGACCAACATGGTGATACCCCATCTCTACTAAAATTACAAAACGTAAGCCGGGCATCTGGGCACGGTGGCGGGTGCCCATAATTCCAGCTACTCAGGAGGCTGAGGCAGGAGAATTGCTTGAACCTGGGAGGCAGAGGTTGCAGTGAGCAGAGCTCACACCATTGCATTCTAGCATGGGCAACAAGAGTGCTCCATCTCAAAAAAAAAATAAAGAAAGAAAAAGAAACGAGACAGTTTCGTGTATGTGAGACGAAGATGATTATCACATCCCATGTCTTCATTAATGAGGACTATTATTTTAATTTTTCCTATGAGCATCTATTTTAGCTCTCAGGAGGTTACCTTCTTTTCTATAAAGTTTTCAAATTTGAAAGTTTACTATTAACTCTTATAAGTTCTCTTTTTTCTAGTATGAAGAATGAGTGAGTCAGCCAGTAACACATTGTTCTAAACAGAGTGCTGTGAAGCATACCAAAGAGGTAGACAGACTGGTTTGGTTTGGTATTTTTAATTATATGTCATAAAATCAGTTGCATACTGTTGAATTTTCTTGCCTTATATAGATTTTCCCCAGCTTTGTTATATCTTTCTTGAAGTAATAGTTGTCTCTCAGTACCGTAAGGGGGATTGGTTCTAGGACTCCCTTTAGGTACCAAAATCCATGGTCTCATGTTGCTATAAAGAAATAACTGAGACTGAGTAATTTATAAAGAAAAGAGGTTTAATTGGCTCATGGTCCTGCAGGCTGTGCAAGCATGGTACTGACATTACTTGACTTCTGAGGAGGCCTCTGGGAGCTTTTATTCATTGGTGGAAGGTGAAGCAGAAGCAGGCACATGGTCACATAGCTGGAAGGAAAGAGGGAAAGTGAAGGCAGAGGTGCCATACACTTTGAAACAACCTGATCTCAGTGAGAACTCTATCGCGAAACAGCACTAGAGGGAAGCAGGCACATCACATGGCAAAAGCAGATGCAAGGCACGGGGTGGTGCCATACACTTTTAAATAACCAGATCCCATAAGAACTCACCATCACTAAGACGGCACTAAGCTATGTACGAGAGGTTTGCCTCCGTGACCTAAACACTCCCCATCAGGCCCCACTTTCAACATTGAGGATTACATTTCAACATGAGAGTTGGGTGGGGACAAATATGCAAACTATATCATGTCTCTTATATAAAACGGCATAGTATTTACATATAACCTATGCATATTCTCCCACATACTTTAAATCACCTCTAGATTACTTACAATACCTAATACAATAAAAGTGTTATACTGTATTGTTTAGGGAATAATGACAACAAAAGAGGAGGCATATGTTCAGTACAGATGCAACCATACTTCTTTTTCTTCAAGTCTTTTTGACTTGCAGTTAGTTGGTTGAACCCATGATATAGAATGCACAGATACGGAGGCCTGACTGTAGATCAGGCTGAAAAGTCACTATGATTTGCAAGCTGAAATCAATTGGTTATTATCTTCGGTACATGGCAGACATTTTCTTGAAAATGAACCTGTCACTTCAAGGAAGTGTTGCCAATGAGAAACTTCAAGTGCAATGTTAAGTTTTTCAACCCTTGCACCCCTCTCTACCTCCCAGAGCAGTCTTTAAATACTAGAAAGACGTCAAGGTCAATCACATCAATGGCAGATTTAAGTTCTATAAAAATTCTAACATTGGGTACTATGCTCAGTACTTGGTTGAAGGGATTTATCTACTGCAAATCTCAGCATCATGCAATATATCCAGGTAACAAACATGCACATGTTCATCTTGAATCTAAAATTAAAAATTGAAATTTTATTTTTTAAAAAAGACTATTCTAGTGGGATTGGTAATGGCATTAACAGATGTGATTTTTGATACTGTGTAATGAACTTTATTAATGTTTCGAATATCTGTATACCTCTGTGAACCAGTATTTTCTGTATGATCATTGCACAATATAAAATCATACATGGGTAAAAGTTTCCTTTAAAGTACAAAACAGAACAGTGGGTTTTAAGGTAATCAAGTATGAAAATATTAAGGCTATCAAAATTTTGCTCCTTTTTCTAACTACATATCTGTATGATAACAAGTTTTCTTCATATATTGCAATGAAAACAATCCACCACAACAGTTTGAATGCAAGAACAGATGTTAGAATTCAGCTGTCCTCCATTAAGCTAGATATTAGATTTTCAAATGAGTGCCAAAATGCAAATGAATGCTCAAATGCAAATGAATGCCACTCTTCTCACTGTTTAGTTTTTGAAAATAGAGTTTTTAAAATTAAAATCTTTATATTATTATATAACTGGCTTATTTTAAATTAAGTTTCTATTTTTTTCTTCATTTTAATTTATTATGTGATAGATATCTATAGATATACAGGCATACTTTGAAGATATTGCTGGTTTGGTTCCAGAACACCACAGTTAAGCAAATACCACAATAAAGTGAGTGATGGAATTTCGTTTTGGCTTCCCAGTGCATATAAAAGTTATGTTTCTACCACACTGAAGTCTGCTAAGTATGCAATAGCATTATGTCTAAAAAATAATGTACATACCTTAATTTTAAAATACTTTATTGCTCAAAAATGCTAACAATCAGCTAAGCCTTTAGGAAGTTGTAATCGTTTGACTGGTGGAAGGTCTTGTCTTGAGTTGATGGCTGCTGACTGATGGGGTGGTGGTTGCTAAAGGTTGGCGTGGCTGGGTAATTTCTTAAAATAAGACAACAATGAACTCTTGACACACTGATTGACTCTTCCTTTCATGAAAGATTTCTCTGTAGCATGTGACACTGTTTGATATCATTTTACTCACAGTAGAACTTCTTTCACAATTGGAGTCAAGCCTCTTAAACCCTGCTGCTGCTTTATCAACTAAATTTATGGAATAATCTAAATCCTTTGTTGTCATTTCAACAACATTCACAGTCTTTATCAGGAGTAGATTCTATCTCAAGAAATGACTTAGCTCATGCATGAGAAGCAACTTCTCATTTGTTCCAGCTTAATCATGAGATTGTAACAATTTAGTCACTTCTTCAGGCTCTCCCCACCACATCTGCAGTGACTTCCTCCACTGAAGTCTTAGACTTTCAAAGTCATTCATGAGGGATAGACTCAATTTCTTCCCTTTTTTTTCCCCCGCATATTGAATCAATATTTATTTCAGGACATGACATGTCAAAATAAAACAAGTCAGCCCTTGCCTTTAACAATTATGTCATATTATAAAAGCACTTTACATCTCCATCCCATCTTAAAGTTACTGGTATGTGGCTAATGATTATCTATAAGCATTTCTCTATTCAGATCCATAATCCAAGTGCTCTCTGAATATTACAAGGTGACCGTAAGTGGGACTTGAAGGAAGATGAGGAAAGAGAGGGGACTAAGGTTCTCCCAGTTTAAGGTTTTGGATTCAACTTTCAAATGCAGGTTAATATTGCTATCTTCACCGCCTTCTATGAGTCCCAAATTTTCTTAGCGGCATCTTGTATGGTGAATCCTTTCTAGGAGGTTGTCAAGCTACTTTGTCCAGAACCACCAGGGGAATCACTCTCTATGGCAGCTATAGCCTTACGAAATGTATTTCCTAAATAGTAAGACTCAAAAGTCAGGATTACTCCTTGGTCCGCTGGCTGCAGTGTGGATGTTGTGTTATCAGGCATGAAAATTACATCCTTGTACAGCTCCATTTTGGGTGACCAGGTGCATGGTCAATGAGCAGTAATATTTTTAAAATAATCTTTTTTTCTGAATGGTAGGTATCAATAGTGGGCATAAAATATTTAGTAAACCATGCTATAAACAACTGTGTTGCCATCCAGACTTTATTGTTCATTTACAGAGGAGAGGCAGAAGAGATTTAGCATCATTCTTAAGGGCACTAGGGTTTTCAGAATGGTCAGTGAGCACTGGAACTGCATTAGCCTGTAAGAATCAGCCTGTCCTTTGAAGCTGTGAAGCCAGGCATTGTCTTTTCTCTAGCTATGGAAGTCCTTGCTGGCATCTTCTTCTGATACAAGGCTGTACATTGAAAATCTGTTGTTTAATATAGCCATCTTCATCAGTTATCTAGATCTTCAAGATCACTTGCTGTGGCTTCTCCATCAACACTTGCCGCTTCACCTTGTACTTTTCTGTTACGTAGACGGATTCTTTATTTAAATCTCAGGAGCCAACCTCTGCTTTCCTTCCCTCTCAGACTTCACAGAATTGAAGAGACTTAGGACCTGGCTCTAGATTAGACTTTGAATTAAGGGAATGTTGTGGCTGGTTTGATCTTCTATCCAGACCACTGAAACTTTCTCCCATTAGCAGTAGGCTCTGTTTGGCTGCCTTATCATTCATGTGTTCACTGGAATAGCATTTGTAATTTTCCTCAAGAACTTTTTCCTTTGCATTCACAACTTGGTTGTTTGGTGCAAGAGGCCTAGATTTTGGTCTCTCTAGGTTTTTGACATGACTTCCTGATCTGGCACAATCATTTCTAAATTTTTAACTTAAAGCGAGAGACATGAGGCTCTTCCTTTCACTTGAACTCTTATTAACTTGACTAATGTCAGTGTTGTTGTCTCAGTGAATAGAGGCCTAAGGAAAGGGTGAGATAGGAGAAAATGGCTTGTCAGTGGAGGACACACACAACCTTTATTTACTTTGCTATCTAATATGAACGTAGTTTGTGGCACCCCAAAACAATTACAGTAATAACATCAAAGATCACTGATCACAGAGCATCATAACAGATATAATGAAATACTGGGAGAATTAACAGAATGTGACACAAAGACTTGAAGTGAGTACACACCAGTAGACTTCTCAACACAGGGTTGCCAGAATCCTTACATTTGTAAAAAAAGCAAAACAAAACAAAACAAAAAAGCACCATTAATCTGTGAAGCACAATAAAACAAAGTCATAAAATGAGGTATGCCTATATCTTTTATAAACAAAACCTTGGAGTCCCAGTAGTTTTTAACAGTATAAAGGAACCTAACATCAAAAAGTTTTAGAATCATTCTCCTAAGTCTTCTCTTTTCTGGGTTAAACATCGCCAGGGCTTTGATTTATTTCATATGAGTTCCAGTTAATTAATCATTTTGATTGCCATCCAGTTTGACTGAATCTCTTTTAAAATGTTTTTGCCAGAATTTCTCATACTACAGATGTGGTGCAGGTTGTGGTGGGGATTATTGCCTTCATTTCTTTTAATCATAGCAGTTCTAGTAAGGCAATTTTAAATTTAGGTTGTCATACTTGTTATGTGGATTTCATGGAGAGCTAAAACCTCAGATTCTTTCTCAAGTGTGCTGTTATCAAGTCGTGTTTCTTTTCATCTATCTTTAGTATATGATCATTGTTTTTAACATATTCCCAGAGTCACTCAAAGGACATTTTACCCAGTAAAGCTAATTTTTTTTACTATTACATTTTACAGGCAGAATTTTATATACAGTATATAATAAATTACAAGAATTTTCATAGTACTTTGTGGAGGTCAGTGCTAATACAAGTACAAAGAAAAAATGTTTTTTTTTTTTCTAGGCATCAATTCTGTATCAACAACATGTATCCTGTCTTTCTTTTAGGCATAAAATGTAGAAAGGAGAAGTCTGCCTAGCATTTTCTAGTGCAAGAATCCATTCTCTCATTTTAGAACTATATACAGTGTTAACATTGTTGAGTACAAATCTTCAAATGATAAAATTGTGGCAAATCTCGGATTATTCTTAATAAAGAATCTGGTATCAGAGTACTTTCTATGTTTCTAATTAGTCAATTTTAGTTTGTTGTGTATAAACTGCTAACTAATCTTTTTTACTCTTGAAACTAATAAGAATGTAAATATTAAAAGAGTAGATGACAGCATCTGAAAATAATCCTGTAAACTTATGTTTAGAAGCAAAAAAACTTTTTGTGGGCTATACCATTATTTCCTAACATGATACTTCCTGCGGATACTAAGGAGAGGGAGATCTAATAAATGGTTGTTTGCGTGGCCCTTGGTTTTTGTTTCAGGAGGAGCTGTGCCATGGAGGTTAGGTGAAGAATGTCTCTGCCTTTGTGCTTTATTATGAGGGTTAACTTTTTCTTCTTTATGCCTCCTTCCACCTCAGTCTCCTTTCAGGACATTTGATGAATACCCAAGTCCAATGAACTTGTTGTCTTTTTTATATTCACTTCAGCTATACAAAGGAGAAGTTAAATTTGCAATGCTCTTTAAAGATTTTGAGTAGGTACTCCCCTAAAAAATAACCAAAATATAAATTAGTCCTACATAGGTATGCCTTCAGTTTGCTTTCTAATCATTTTTAGCCCATTTATTATACACTGATTCCTTGTTTGTGACAGTTGCCTTATATAATGATTTACTAGCACAATTAAAATATTTCTAAGAAAATAGAAAAATATCCTCAGAAAATATAGGAATAGTTTCAATTTATTAGTGAAAATGACATAAAATAAGCTTTAATAGTTTAGATATTAGTATATTGCTTTTATATAAATTATGTTGGCTATCTTTCCTTCATTTTTTATTTACTCAATAAATACTCACATGTGCCAGGCATTACGCTTCAGTGTTGTATTGACACTTTATATTGTTTTCATTTATGTACTATTTTGTTTAAAAACTATTAAGCACCACCTGTTTTAACTTTTACAAAGATATTATGGTTAGTTAGATGTGCATCCTCAATTTAAATGTATGTGAAAAAGGAAACTTTTAATTTAGCAACCTGTAAAACTTAAATCTTTTGGGGCTATATAGAGTGGGGAAGGACAGCTATTATTTCAAAACTTTTTTGGGAAATTATAGCACAGTGCTATTAATGCAAACTCCTGATATTTTATATATTTTTAGCACCCTAATGATAAATTTAAAAATCAGGTATACATGTGAAACAAATCTTGACAGTATTCTGAATGTTGCCAATTGGTTGTATTTTGCTACTTGAAAATTTCTTCCCAGTAGCAATTAAACAGCACTTAAGCTTTGGTACTTGCTGAGGCTTGCAGTAAATAAATCGCTATTTGATTAATTAGCACATGATACTGGTAGCATGCTCAGCTGGAGAGATTTTTATATTACTGTTTTACAATGTCTGTAAGCAGCAACAAGTTATTTAATACAATTTTTTTTGTCAATTTTTAATAGTTTAAAAAAATTCATTACTTGAACTTGTTCTAAGAAGTTTGTAAGATTGAATGGTTTTTGCAAGCCTTTGAAAATAACGTTGGCTGTACAACTATTTATTTGCTTTATATTATTTTTTCTTCTTGACATACTAAAAGTTTATAGATGCAACTTATAAGTCTGCAAACTTGAATTAAAAATTGATCATTAAGAGGTGACCTACACAAAAAGATAACCCTAAGTTAAAGGCTTACTTTTGCTTTGACTATTTACTTCCCCCTGCCCCCAAGGGGTCAGTTTTCCTTTGGTGAGATTACTTTCTTTTGGTGTATGGCAGTGCTATCTCTGCTAGATTATTGGAAGGAGTAGTGTCTGCGATTGGGGTTCAGCTTTCTAGCATCTCAAGTGTCTGTTTTGTCTGGACTTTACTCATGCAGCATTCTTGTGCAAAAATTTCAAGGCTTTAGTCTGGAGCACTGGGTCAAAGGATATGTCTCTTTGAAGGGTAGACAGGAGTTTTTTATGTTTTATTCACTAAGTAGTATTTCATTTTACATCAAAGAATAGCAGCCTTTGAGAACCTACCATGGTGGCAGTTTAACATGTGGATTTTTTTCTTTAAGACTTTCACTAAATATGGGTAATGTTTCCTCAAGTTTTTCATCCTACAAAATGCTTATTTTTATTCTTTTACTTAGATGAAACTCTTAATATAAAAAGAGAAGAATCATGACTAAATATAAATGTTGGTTGCAGTACATTTTGTTTTAAAAGCAACTGTAGTTTTTTGTTTTTTGGTTTTTACACTGCTCACAAGCTATTGAAAAAAAAAGATGAATAGCCTTTACGTTTACAGCAATACTGTTGCTTAAAATTCTAAGGAAGAATTAAAGACTAATGATTTTGAAAGTGTAGATTTTATAGTGAAATGGTCATTCTTTAATTGTTCATTTTTTAGTACTGTTGTGTGTGTATGTAGGAGAGATTGATTTTGAAAAATACCAGACTCAAGTAATAAAAAATGTTAAGACTTCTTGAAGCTGGAAGGAAAATTCTTATTTTTGTACTTTTTGTGTAAGTTAATCAGTAACTAATCATATAAAAAGTTATTGCTTTACATGTTTGGAAGATTTTTACATGGTATTTCATATTTCTGTCTCATGGCATATATTTATAAATATATGAACTAATATTAAAATAGTTTTTTATGTAAATAAAACATGCTCTTAAATATTTGAAAGTTTATCTAGTTATTTAATAATTTAAAATAGAATTTTTTCTACTTTGTGATATAATTTTAAAACAACCTGTTATATTTAGCTATGATGATCATTAAAATGAGTCAGTTATTATTTTTCAAATATAATTATTTCTAAATAAAATTCTGCAGAACTTTGTTTAAAATATATGCTTACTGAAATGATATTTTACGTAATATCAAGCTATATAAAACAAATTTACTAAATATCACAAAGAAAATGAATGTTAAGTATTATAGTTTTTATATACAGACAGGAACCATTAAAACTTAAATAGAGAATGATCTTTCTATATTTAAGTTGTTCAAGGAACAAAAGATCTTTTCCCTACAGTATTCAGCCATCTCTATTATCTGTGATTCTTCAGCAATTAAAGCAGATTTATTTTCCTCTTTGTTCCTACTTGGAATACTTGAACAATACTAGAGAATTGAACTGACTGAAATGTTTTATCTTTCAAAAGGTTTAAAGTTCTATGTACCAATTAGCAAAATACAGTTAAGGTTTAAACTGTTAATAGCCACAACATCTTTAATGCATAGACCTGTAGTATGCTAGCGCTGTATAACAGTTCTCCATTGTATGTCTCTTTTAAGGAGAGTAACTGTGTCAGTTCTTTTCTTGCTTTACTACCTGCTGTGTATGGAAATTGTGTATAGTACTTGACACTTGCTTTCAAGAATTTAAAATTCTTGCATGCTATTATGTAGGAAACTTTGGCTCTCAATAAAACAGAATTGATAATATTTTATTTGTTTGGATTTTAAGTTTAGTTTTTTCGTCATATTCGAGGAAGTACTCATTTATATCTGAAAATACATTATTAGTCTATTACTCATTAAAAGTTACAGCTTTTGAATTGGCCAGCTTGCCAGATAATTTCAGAACTCAAGAATTAATCCAAATACTTAAACTTGTTAAAGCCTTATATCTATCATTTTTGTAGTAAGTTCTCAATGAAGGTAGGGGTAAGAGGAGGTAAAGAAATAGAAGTAGCATCTTTTGGTGACAATTATATTTTCTTTTTATATCATGTATCTCAGAATAGAATTAGAGCAAAAGAAAGGAGAATGCAGACTTTAAAATTTGAGACTAGCAAACTATGATTCTGTTTCTGTGTTCAGGCTTTCTAATTTTATGACCTAGTCTCTGCTTCGATTCTACTCTTCAAAATACCATCTGCAAGCATGCAAGATACTCATGTTTACAAGATAGGAAAGTTTGAAAAATAGGCAGTGATATGGTAGCTTGACTGTATGCAGTACACTATATCTCCACAAAACTGCTTCTTTATAAGGCATACTTTTCTAGAAATGTGTGAATGGGCTTTTTGTTCAGTTGCTGTTTCATGTTTAATACTTTACTTTTAAAGGCTTTCAGCATATTGCATGTTAGTTGATGAGGGTTTTTAAAATGTTAATGCTTCCAACAAAACAGACATGAAAAATAAACTTGGCTTTCTCTAAACAGCATATAGGATACAGACATATACCAAAATATTGGGCCAAGAATGCTAACTTAAAGAACTGAGGATCTGATTAGTGTACTGATACACCTCTATTCCAATGACTACTGAGTATTGTGTTAATTAAAATTATCAATTAAAGATAATTTTAAACCTAGTTGGGTAGTTTAAGATTTGATATCCAAAGAATTAAAACAAGATATCTGATTTAGTATGCCTTATAGTATCTTAAAAATTCAAATATGGCTGGTATACCCTGTGCCTAGATTATTCTGAGGTTAAAAGCCCTCAAGGGCTAGTAGTTTTCAACTAGGACAATCTGTAGTTGTTTGTGAAGATCATTCAAGAGATTTTTTTCTTGTCTCTTATTTATAATGTAAAATATTACTATCCTTTCCTTCATTCAATTTTTTTTTTTTTTTT